>NC_138758.1:3420808-3841509 GCF_965113315.1 Podarcis vaucheri | reverse complement strand
ATGGAATAATGCAATGATAGCGTGATGTACATAATTGATTATGTATGTTATGTAACTTTGCCACAGCAGATAGGGAGAAGAGTAAATGAGATTTTGGTGGAAGCTGAACTGAAGAGAAATGGAAACAGAGCTGAATATGATGGGCACAGTTTGGAATGAAAAACACTGCCTTCTCAGATCTCCACTCCCAATGCTTTTTATAATAGCTGCATTGGGTTAGTTTCTGCAGCACAGGGAGCCCTGGTTCAGTTTGATTGAAAGCCCACACAACTAATAAGGACTAATGCCTTGGAATGGAGCTGATTTCTGCTGCCAATGCAGCAGCAGTGAGCTATAAATCACCTGGCTGGTGCTGCACCATTGTGGATTCACTTCAGCTTGGTATTCAAGCTGTGCTGCAAGATCAACAGAAAAATATATGCTTTGGTGCCACTAGCTGAGCCTCAGCAATGTACCTTACAGAGAAATATCTGTATTTTAGTGGCAACCCAGTATCTTCATCCGCATCAACAGCTTGGGTTCCCCTTGGCAATTTTCCCAACCGTAAATCAGAGGCAATGCTTACTCTCTCCTCCTATTTTTATAGAGTGGAGCAGATCAAACTTGCCCAAGCTGCGTTACACCCAGATGAATCTGTGAAGGGTTGGAGTTGCTTGTGAAGGGAGACTTTGAGAATCCAAGCAAATCTGATATGCCTGCCTCCCACAAAACAAAAAACGGAACAGAAAACATTATTCAACTAGAATTTTGGTAAAAATGTGTTTAGTATGAGAAATAAGCAATGCAGTGCTGATGAACTTTTGTGGGCATTTTCTTTTTCTTAAAAAGGAAGTGATATAGAAATGTGGAGAACCGAATTTTAGTACGAAGAATTAGAACTCGAGAGAAACTGAAACTGATAGATTTTCCCATCCCTAAGAGACAGTGGGTGCTCAGTCCTCAGAAATATGATCAAACAGAGATGTGGAATTTCAGACCCTTTGATTGGCAGGCAAGCAGTATAAATCTTGGGACTCTGTCAATCTACCCTTGCCTTGTCAACAGAAAGGGACGGCCTGTCTGCTGAAGCTTCCATTCTTGTAATGCTCAACAGGACCCTAGGTCAGTAAGCCTCTACAACTGGATGCAGCTGTCCAAGATCCTGTTCTGTTCCAAAGCCTGGCAATAGCAACTGGAGGGTTCTGATCTATGTGGGAGGTTCATAGCAAGAGTTCAGGTTCTGGCAAAGCAGAGTCAAGTGATGCAGATCAAAGTCCAGGTTCTTGACCATTGGACCCACCATTGCTCTCTTTCACTCAATCTGCCAGAGCCTGTCTTTGCATGCAGGGGAAGTACCTAAATCACTGAGGATTTGAGGCTTACCAGTTACAGGCAATATAAAGCAAAGTCTAGGTTCTGAAAAAGGCAAGGCAATAGCACCCTGGACAGCTCCATATGAAGTTCATGCTTGATTACTCCCAAGCTACGCACTTGCTTCTTCAGAGGGAATGTGACTCCATTCGGAAAAGGTAACTTGCCACCCATAACTTCTGTTCAATTTTGGCAGAACTGTGGCCATGTTGATATGATGTGAATGGCAGTGATCCATACATTGCTGAATTGGCCATACAAGGATTTCTTTGTAAATGTAGCATTGTAAGATTTCCTGCCTGTCCACACCTAAACCTCAGTTGACATTTCTTTAGGTATTGAAGTTGCCTGGAGATAAGTTAACTTTACAATGAAGAAGGAGGGTGATGGCTCAGTGGAAGTGTACATTACCCCAGTGAATGACTGGCACCTGAAGGAGGAAAGAGGCTGGACTTAAAGACTTTTTAAGGCTCTTCTTACATTCCTATAGTCTAACAGGTTTGGAAGGAGGCATAGCTCAGTGTTAGTTGGAGCATCTTGCATGCCTTGCATGCAGAAAGTACCTTCCTCAATCCCCAGAGAGCTGCTGCCGGTCAGTGCAGACAGTGCTGAGCTGGATGGACCAATGGTCTCACTCGGTATGAAGGCAGCATCTTATGTTCCAAATCTGGGTGTGAATGGGGAAGTGGTTTGGTGGTGGTGATGATGATGATGATGATGATTTTATTATTTATACCCCACCCACTCTGGGTGGCTTACAACATGTCTAAAAACATAATAAAAATATCAAGCATTAAAAACTTCCTAATACACAGCTGCCTTCAGGTGTCTTCTGAAAGTTACCATCTGGTGGGAGGGCATTCCACAAGGCGGGCGCCACTACCGAGAAGGCCCTCTGCCTGATTCCCTGTAACTTGGCTTCTCGCAGTGAGGGAACCAGCAGAAGACTCTCGGAGGGTCCAGGCTAGGCAATGGGGGTGTAGACACTCCTTCAGGTACACTGAAGGATATACCACTGCTTGCAAAGAAGTGGTAGAACAACTGCTTTGCAAGCAGAAGTTCCCCAGGTTCAATCCCTGGCATCTCCAGGTAGGGCTGGGAGTCATTCCCTTCCTGAAACTCTGGAGAGCCACTGCCAGTCAGTGTTAACAGGGGTCAGCAAACTTTTTCAGCAGGGGGCTGGTCCACTGTCCCTCAGACCTTGTGGGGGGGGCAGACTATATTTTGAGGGGGGGAAATGAACGAATTCCTATGCCCCACAAATAACCCTGAGATGCATTTTAAATAAAAGGACACATTCTACTACTACTACTACTAATAATAATAATACAATTTTATTTATATCCCGCTGTCCCCAGCTGAAGCCGTGCTCAGGGCGGCTAACAACAATAAAATAATACAACATTCTAAAATCATTTCATTATAAAATTAATTCAAATCAAATTAATGGCAACCATTGGGCTAGAGTTCTGTGAAGATTGCCAAAGGAGGGAGTCAGGCTGTGCCCTGGCCAAAGGCCTGGTGGAACAGCTCTGTCTTGCAGGCCCTGCGGAATGATGTCAAGTCCCACAGGGCCCTAGTCTCTTGTGACAGAGCGTTCCATCAGATTGGAGCCACAGCCGAAAAAGCCCTGGCTCTGGTTGAGGCCAGCGTAACCTCTCTGTGGCCTGGGATCTCCAAGATGTTTTTGTTTGAAGACCGTAAGTTCCTCTGTGGGACATACCAGGAGAGGTGGTCCCGTAGGTACGAGGGTCCTAGGCCGTATAGGGCTTTAAAGGTTAAAACCAGCACTTTAAACCTGATCCTGTACTGAGCCAGTGCAGCACTGGTAAATGTGATCCTGTGGCGAGGACCCTGTAAGGAGTCTTGCCGTGGCATTCTGCACCCGATGGCGTTTCTGGGTCAGTCTCAAGGACAGCCCCATGTAGAGCGAGTTACAATAATCCAGTCTGGAGGTGACCGTCGCGTGGATCACAGTGGCTAGGTCAGGGCAGGAGTGGTAAGGAGCCAACTGCTTAGCTTGGCGGAGATGAAAAAATGCTGCCTTTGTTATAGCTGCAATCTGCGCCTCCATGGAAAGGGAGGTGTCGAAGATTACACCCAAACTCTTAACGGACGGTGCTGGCACTAATTGCACCCCCACAAGAGATGGGAGTTGCTCCCCCAATCCTCTATCGTCCTGACCCAGCCAAAGGACCTCTGTCTTCAAAGGATTTAACTTCAACCAGCTTCCATATAACCATCGAGCCACAGCTTCCAAACATCTGATCAGTGTGTCTGGGGCCAAATCAGGATGGCCATCCATCAACAGATAGAGTTGGGTGTCATCAGTATACTGATGGCAGCCCAACCCAAAACTCCGGACAAGCTGGGCGAGGGGGCGCATAAAGATGTTGAAAAGCATTGGGGAGAGTATCACACCCTGTGGCACTCCACACACCAAGGAGTGGCGTGCTGACAATTCCCCCCCAAGCGCCACCCTCTGTCCCCGACCAGAGAGAAACGAGTGCAGCCATTGAAGGACTGTGCCCTGGATTCCCACGTCAGCAAGGCGGTGGTCCAGGAATTCGTGATCGACCGTGTCAAAGGCTGCTGACAGGTCTAGAAGAATCAGCAGCCCTGACCAGCCTCGATCCAGCTGCCTGCGGAGATCATCTGTTAGGGCAACCAGAGCCGTCTCGGTCCCATGACCAGTGCGGAAGCCGGACTGGAATGGATCCAGAGCCGATGTTTCATCCAGAAACCCACCAAGCTGTTCAGCAACCACTCTCTCAATCACCTTACCCAGGAATGGAAGATTTGAAACCGGGCGGTAATTGGATAGATCTAAAGGATCTAATGTTTTCTTTAAGAGTGGGCACACCACTGCCACCTTCAGTTCCCCTGGGAATGTCCCCCTGCCAAGGGACAAATTGATGATATCCCCCAGGAGGGCCCGCACCTCGTCTGGACACGCTCTAATCAGCCAGGATGGGCATGGGTCAAGAGGACAGGTGGTGGGCTTTCCAGCTCGGAGGAGTCTGTCGACATCGGCTGGGGATATCCGGTCGAAGTGGTCCAATACTGGACCCGAGGACAGTCGAAGGGCCTCCAGTTCCATTATTGTATCCAAATTGGCAGGGAGGTCACGGTGGAGCAACAGGACCTTCTCTGCAAAAAAGCTCGCAAATGCCTCACAGCTGTGTGTCAAATTGTTATTTAAATTTAGCTGTCCCTCAAGGGATGTTAAAGACCTAATTACACTAAATAATTGCGCAGGGCGAGAGCTAGCTCATGTAAAAACACGCTGATTCCTGGACCATCTGTGGGCTGGATTTAGAAGGCGATTGGACCGGATCCGGCCCCCAGGCCTTAGTTTGCCTACCCATGGTCCAGACAGTACTGAGCTGCATGGACCAATAGTCAGTCAGCGTATAAGGGAGATTCCTATGTTCCTATGTTACTACCAGTCAGTGTAGACGGACAACACCGAGCTAGTCAGATCAATGGTCAATGCCTGTGTTCCCTGAATGCACCTTCTTTGAAGAGAGGGGATCTAGAGAGAAAGCTGGCATCTGCCCATGGTGCCAGGGTAAAGTTTCTCATGTATGGTGTGTGATCTGTTGGCCTCAGACACAGTGACATTCCAAACACACCCATGAGAGGATCTTGCCTTCTGTTTGCAAAAGAATGTGAAGCATCAGCCATCAAAAGTTATTCCCAATCTCATGTGTAAATACAGACTTTTTGCATACTCATGAGAGCCCATGTAGATACGATGATGGGGTTCATTTCAATTATGTTGGACATGATGCCACAGCTGCATTAAAATGCAATTTTGCCGCGGGCAAATACCATCCAAATGATGCATAATAGGCACTAGCTGAGATGCAGCACATGGGGAAGCTTTTGAACCGACAATTTTTCAAAAGAATGCTTTGGCTCTTGGGATCAGTACCCGGCGCAGAAGGCCATCCCCTGAGTGAGCGGAAGGAACTGAGGACCTTTGGGGATGAAAAGCTGGCTCATGACAGCTTCCAGGTTTGCGTGCCTTCTACCTTTCCATTGGAAGTTTTGATTTCCATTTCTGCCTTGTGCCTCCCTAGAGCTCAGTCTGGGGAGTGACCTATTTGAAAACCATCAGAAGTGTTAAAAGTACAAAAAGGAGGGAAGGTGGGAATTAAAATGACTTTTACAACAGTTTGTGACTTTTGGTGATGGCCACCAGCTTGGTTGGCTTGAAAAGAGGAATTGACAAATGCATGGGGAGAGGGTTGGCTCTCCTGCCCTGGCTGCCAGATGAAGAACTGCCAGAAGAAGATTCTGTTTCCGCCAGAATCCTGGCATGGGAAGGATTAAAGCTGTTGTGGGTGAATTGCATGGCTAAGCATGAGCTCAGATGTTGATCCAACAAGCTCCAAGCCTCCCGCCTCTCCCTGTTGAAGAGCGGGGTAGGCAAACAACATGCATTTCTGCCCTGGCCAAGCAAATAGGAACTTCTATGAGTGTTTGTGTTGGTGCAGGTCTGTAATTGCAGAGATGCCAGCTCAATATCCAACTTAACTTCCCATGAGGAGACTCTTGATTGGCAGGAGTGACAAGAGGAGTCCAGAAGTAGCAGGTCTCTAGGATGTACTTGACTGGAAGTGTTTGACAACCAGATTCCCCAGGATCCAGCTCCTGGTCCTCTTGATCACTGCCCCCTCTTCATGCTCAGGCATTTATTGAGGCCTTGATTTTGCCTCCCTCGTCTTGCTTGAGCCCTCCCCTGGAGCATCTAGCTCCTTGATCTCTCCCCCCACCTCTTCAGGATCTGCCCCCCATGTCATCTCTATAGGGCTCATGACAGTGAGTAGCCAGGATAGCTTTGTTCTATCTCCATTGCCTCTGAATACCAGTTGCTGGGAATTGCGAGCAGGGAGAGTGTTGTTGCACCCAGACTCCTGCCTGGCACCTGATCACCTGCTGTGAGAACAGGATGCTGGACTCGATGGGCCATTGGCCAGAGCCGTCTGGCTCTTCTTATGTTCTCTGTTACACAACAGATAAAACATGTCTTTCAAAATAAATTTCTCTTTCCTTATTTCTTTATGCTGCCACTGCCTCTTTATTTTTATTCAGCGCTCCCCAATTGCACCCGGAGCTACTACTGCCCTCCCCTGGATTGTTCTAGCAGCCCCCAGGGGGCTGTGTAACCCACTTTGGAAAACACTGGAGGGAAATTAGCAAATACGGAGGAACTGCACAGCTTGCGGCCATGAAGCCACACACATAGGTTGCCACACCTCTTTCCTTATCCTGACTCTCATTACCATTCCAAGCCTTTGCTCTCAAATGGCATCATTTGCTTTTGCTAAGATGTACTTGGTGTGTAGCCATCTGTTTAATAGCCGAAATAGTTTGGGTTCAAAAGGGATGTTTTGATAGATAGGAAGAGCCCCTCAGCAAATGATTCCAGAGAGTGGCTGTAAATTATTAATTTGCACTCCCTCCTTCAACAGCCTGCCTCGTGTTCATCTGTCACTCTGGGCCCTGTTGCTGCTGCTGTCAAGATTTCATTTAACTACTGCGTTCTGGTGATTAATTGCTGATATATTCAAAGTTATTTTGTGAATCATTCAGAAGGCTTTTATTATTTTATTACTTATTATTTTTGCTTTCAGTGGTCTCTTCAAGCATGGCAGTGGTCAGCGAGGTGTTGCAGGCAGGGTGGTGAGTGTAGCTCCTGATAGCACAGGAATCTCACTGCACTGCAGGCACTGCAGCAACAACCTGCTGCCGCTGCTGCCACACCTGCACTGCACTGATCTCCCTGCACCTGGCCCCTCCCCTTCTCAGGCCAGCTCAAGACATTTTGCCACCCGAGGCAAATAATAATAATAGTAATAATAATAATAATGCCCCCATTGTAGTTCCTTAAGAATGCTTCAATGATGCAGCAGGGGCAGCAGCAGGCAGGCCCCATCCTGGCTCTGGGTGGGGATGTTGTTGGCTGAGGGCAGCAGGAGGGGGAGCCGCTGGGTCCCAAAAACCCTGATGTCACTGCCACCTCCTCTGACATTACCCTACGGTGGCCTCCATGGAGAAGCCATGGCCTGAGGCAACTGGAGGTGGCTTGGGGAACTGCTGGCCCAGGAGCCCTGCTCAGGCAGGCAGTGGCAAGATCAATGCCATTCTGCATCGGCAGCCAAAGGAAGAGCAGCAAAAGTCTGCAAGGACACGCCTCTCTTCCATTTCCAGATCTGCTGCCCCACCCAGGTCTCCACAGCCTGTTGCTTAAGGCAGCTGCCTCAGTAAGGCTAATGAGTGGGCTGGCCCTGCCACCTGCTAAAGCTCAAGAATACCCTTTGTGAGGTGTGAAGGTGGCCGTTTTTGTTTTATTTATTTATTTATTTATTTACCCCTCCCTCCCCAGCCAAGACCAGGCTCAGGGCAGCTAACATCAAGTATAAAAACAATTGATTAAAATACAACTTAAAAACAGGATTAAAATACAACTTAAAATGCAGCCTCATTTCAGTGGAAGCCCAGATCAAAAACTGTTTGGGGGGAGAAAACGTCAGATCTTCACCAAGGCTAACTATCCAGACTGGTCCTACGTGGGCCAGAAAAAAGCTAGGAAGTCCCAAATAGGGGTTCCATCACAGAAGGAAAAGGAAAGGGGGGAGTGGATCAGGCTGATTCCAAGCCAAAGGCCAGGAGGAACAACTCTGTCTTACAGGCCCTGCGGAAAGAAATCAGATCCCGCAGGGCCCTGGTCTCATGAGGCAGAGCGTTCCACCAGGTTGAAGCCAGAGTTGAAAAGACCCTGGCTCTGGTTGAAGCTAATCTGTCTTCCTTAGGGCCCGGGACCTCTAGAGTATTGCTATTTATGGACCTTAAGGTCCTCCGCGGGGCATACCGGGAGAGGCGGTCCCGTAGGTACGAGGGTCCTAGGCCTATGCCAGCTGGCCATAGATTCAGGACAGACAAATGAAATAATTTTGTTACTTGCTGCATATTTGCTCTGCGGAATTTTCACTGCTCTGACTAAACATCAGGAATAACTTTCTGACAGTAAGAGCTGTTTGACAGTGGAATGTTCTTCCTCGGGAGGTTGGATGGCCATCTGTCATGGATGCTTTAGCTCAGGTTCCTGCATTGCAGGGGGTTGGACTGGATGACCCTTGGGGGGTCCCTTCCCAAGTCTACAATTCTATTATTCTATGTGCCAATCAGCCAACCAGCTGCCTTGGATGGCTTTAAAACAGGATTGGATATGTTGGTGGAGAGACTGCACTGGTCATGAAGACACTCTGATCCAAAAACAATGCTCTGAGATTTTCAAAACTTTGCTGCAGTGTCATGAAAGGATTTGCAGAATTGGCTTATTTGAATTTCTAGTTGTGGCTTGCATAGGTCAATGGATTGGTCAGCCACATTTAATATGTGTGTTAATTGCAAAATCTAATTAAAGTTGCTGTTTTGAGGTGTGTATGTGTGTGTGTGTATTGGCCATGTCAAGCCTGAAGTCCCAACAGGTTGGGAAAGGTTGTTCACTTAAATTTGCATTTTCATATAAAGCTGCCTAATTTGCAGTTTCCAAAATTATACACAAACTAAAGCACAGCAGCCCTTTGAAATTCACTGTTCTATGAATTTTGCAGTCCAAGTGCCTGCAAGTGACATTAAAGTATCAGAAAACATATGTCTTAGGGGAAAGTATTCATAACGGTGCACAGGTTAGTGAAAATAACATTTGCAATATATAAAAGGAAATTGCTTTGCAAAAAAATAATGTATTTGGAGAAAGTCACAAACTGATATGGAACTGTGGAGAACTGAATTTCAGACTGGAAAAATGAGAGACTGGGAGAAACAGAGACTGATGGATTTGGCCATCCTTATGGATGCTGATGTATGTAATGTAACATAATGTAACGTAACATAACATATGGATGCTAATATATGTTTAAATATTTGGCTTGCAGTGCTTGTGAATTTATAGGAATTAAAAGAAATAATACATTAGCGTGTTTCCTGTTGTATATAATTTTAAATGCCCCCTGCTAAAGAGAGAATGAGTGAAGACAAACTAACAATTTGTCAAGTAGTAATTTACCTTGAGGAGTGTATAGGCACTTATTTTGCATTATCCTGGAGAGAAGTAGGGATAAATTCATTGGCATTAGATGAAGTAATGGCCACTGACTGTTTCTTTTCTTTCTTTTTTATAGAAGTTTGTTAGATTTATCATATAATTCAGTATCTGCCCTCCCTCCACTTAGTCTTCCCCATGCTGCCGATCCCTTAATCCTTTTTGCAGTAATATTTTAACTTCTTTTGTTCAGCCATTTGTCCATACATCTAGTTCTTGAGTGTGTGCCGAGAAAGTTTTGAAACATTATGCTAGTTTTGGGTGGAAGAAAGCTGATCTGGAAAAGTTGCTCTGCCACACTGTGTCTCCCACATTCTTAAGAATTTCCTTTTACATGTGTGTCAAAGTGATTTCAAAACAAAAAAACAAAACAAAACAAAAAATTGCAACAAATAGTTTTATAACAGTACAGAAAGATACCAGAGATAGGATTAAAAACAATATAAAATGAGCACCTTTCTCATGGCTTTGGAGTTTATGCAGTGAGGAGCTCTAAGAAGTTCTAATTCTCTTGGAAGTTTCATAATGCAGTTTACCAAAGAGGATTTTCTTGTGAGCCAGAAGTCCACTGTCAGAAGCAGTATGTTTCTGAATAGCAGTTGCCACAGGAGGGGCAAGTGCTGTTGCTTGTGGGCTTCCCATTAGGTCATCTGGTTGGTCACTATGAGAAGAGGATGCTGGATTAGATGGGTCACTGGCCTGATCCACCAGCCAGGCTCCCACGAAATTCTTAAATGGAAAAAGTCCTCATCCAATCTGGTGTGACTAAGGATTTCCAGTGCTACAATATTAGTTGTGTGTCTTCCGGGTAGAAATATCTTTTCTGCCCTTCTGATAACCTCTGTTTGGCAGGTACACAAACAATTATTGCATTGCCATTGCCCATCTCCAGAACGCGTTCATTCTACTTTGCATTTCCTTCCAGAAGAGTTTTAAGAACAGATATGTCAAGCCACCTGTGGCCTTTCTACCTCTGGAGGTTGCCTGTGGGCAAAATGCCCTGATGTTCAAAGTGTGTGGGTGTTCAACAGGCTCAGTGTGCTTTTATGTACACTCAGTGTATGTACACTTTGATCAGTTTCCCCTTGGTTAGTAGTTGTGTGGACTCATGAAATGTATGAAATGTGTGGAGTATTGTGCAGAAGTTAGATCAGTTAGTGGCTTCGTTTTGTTGTGAGGTTGGTTACAGTTCCTGAACTTTCATATTGTTCTACTTAATTGGCACTAATTAGTAGCTGTTAGCATCCACAGCGCTCACGGCTGCAGAATTCTGCTTCTTAATTTGGTGCTGATTAGACACCATCAGTATCTGACAATATTGATCCTATCCTTCATGCAGATTAATACGGATCTCAGACTCCTTGGCTTAAAAAAAAGGGGTGGGGAGTGACTTTCCACATTTTCTGATATTGTGGATTAAAACACCTGATGCCATGTGGACATTTCTATTCAAAATTTAACCTGAGGCTCACCAAAAATCATCCAGCCCAAGTGTTGCAGTGTGGAGTTGCCTTGCAAGGTGGTGATGGAGCTTCTTGGTAGTGGCACCCCATTTTTAGAATTCCCTTGTTAGTAAAATCTGCCTGCCCTTCACACTAGCTGCAATCAGCTAGAAACTGAGACTTTATTTTGTTGATTTTCTCAAGTTTTTGGAATGTATTGAGCATTATCACTGACTTTGCAGATGATCTGAGTTCAAATTGTGGGTGCCATTAAAAAAAATCATTGCGTTACTGTTGTGTTTATGTTCTTTTATGTTAAATGTTTGGTGCTCCTTTGAGAGAAAGAGTGGGATATAAAGCTGATGAAATAAATAAAATAAAACCATTAACATGAATTGGTGGACTGTTTCTATACAAAGAAGCTGCAATCTTATACACACTTACCTGGAAACTGGGATGGGTGAATCTGTCAATTTTGCTTTCTCTTGTTTTCTCCTTTTTCCAAACTTAAGTTCAGTTATCCATAATTTTCACACCAGTATGCAATAATAATAATTCATGAAAATTCAGCAGCATTGTAGTGGAGATTTATCCTAGTATAGGCAAAATTGTATACAAAAAAAGCTAATGTAGGCATTATGGAAAAACAAGTGTTCCCCAATATAGTGCACTTTATGTTATTTTCATGAATACATGCTTACGCACATGTTGCCTTAGTATATGCATTTCTGTATGCCTTCCTTGACTGGGGAACTATACCATAAAGTTCAGTGAAGTATAATTTTTGAAGGATGGCTGTGTTTCAGTTCTCAACTTGTTTCGGAAAGCTAGGATTACACACACACACACTCAATTCAGTGCTGCAAAAACTGGAAGCAGCTTAAATTTGTGAAATGAGGGAGTTATAAATATTCTCAAAACGCTTTCTGGCATTTTAGTGCTGACATTCTTAATCGCCGGTTGTTCATTCAAGTGTACCAGTAGATACTGAATGGGGCTTATTATCATATTAATGTAGAATCTGTTTGTGGGTAATTAATGTATTTCCTTCAGGGATAGGTATGTTTTCCAGCTCCAAAGGTTAGGAGAAATCTGCATTCCTATGGAAGAGTCATTTTAAGGGCTGAAGTGATGGGGATATTTTTGTTTTGCTTTGTTTGCTTGGTGTTGCTTTTGGGCAATGGGGAAGTTTGGACTGCATTTATCTAGCGGCTTTGCTCCCAGGAAAGCAGGAATGGGTGAGTATAAGGTAGATTTGAACTGGGATTGTCAAAGAATTCCAGCAAAACTAAAAATGGGAGCAGAAATTGCCAATGTTAGTTTATTCAACCTCTTGTCCAGAACAGACATCAACCCAGCAAATGCAATTGGCATTTTCTCTTGTTGCTTTCAGCTGGCTGATGATATGTGATGGATTTTTCATTACATTACCTTTGCATTAAAATGACTGGGGTACAATAACGTAATGACAATATAATCTATGCAGTTTGCACAATTCGTAACATAACTAGCATAATTTTACCACAGAGGACAGTGAGATGAATAACGTAGTTTTTTGGTAGAAGGCAGACAGCAGCAGAATGGAGACAGTGCATGCAACATATAGTAGAGGTGGGCAGGAGTGGATTTTTGTGTGGTAGGCAATGTGGGTTTAGTTCTGGTAAAAGGTAAAGGTAAAGGGACCCCTGACCATTTGGTCCAGTCGTGGCTGACTCTGGGGTTGCGGCGCTCATCTCGCTTTACTGGCTGAGGGAGCCGGCGTACAGCTTCCGGGTCATGTGGCTAGCATGACTCAGCCGCTTCTAGAGAACCAGAGCAGCGCACAGAAATGCCGTTGACCTTCCCGCCAGAGCGGTACCTATTTATCTACTTGCACTTTGACATGCTTTCGAACTGCTAGGTTGGCAGGAGCAGGGGCCGAGCAATGGGAGCTCACCCCGTCATTGCAGGGATTCGAACCACCGACCTTCTGATCAGCAAGCCCTAGGCTCTGTGGTTTAACCCACAGTGCCACACACGTCTTCCTTCATGTTTAGCTATGTCTGCCCACTGTTTTGCAACTTGCTCCAAGTGGTGGAACATGGGGTTCTCCCAAGAAAACAAAGGACATCTCACAAGCCCCAGGTCTGCACCTTCCTCTCCTCTAAATAAGACTGTGATAGAAAGAACATCAGGTTGCTGCTAGTTCTAATGGGAGCAACTGAAACCGACTTCACAGGGCTGTTGTGAGGATAAAATGCAGGGAGGTGAGGTGTGTGTACTGCATATTGAGCTCCTAAGAGAAAAGGTGAGATATACATATAACAAACAAACAAACAAATACTAAAAACTGTCATACTGGATGTCACACCCAAATATATCTTCAGATGCTAGCAGTGGTCTAGGAATCATTTTGTTGGGCTGCCCCCCTCCAACACTGGTCAGAAAGAGTAAAAGAATAAAATAAATACCAACTAACATGTGATAGTAAGATAGTAGGCAGCTATGTATTTCACCTTTTTTCTGTTCTTTTATCCTGATGAGCATTGGGTCAAAATGTTTGACCACACCAATTTTGCAGTACCATTTATGAACTGAGGAGCTATTTTTTGTGGATGCAATGCAAAAAGGGGGGACAAGAAGGGAGCTACTACCCTTAAACTGTTTCACTGTACGTATAAGGTGGTTGAGCAGTCTTTATTTTTGTTTCAACTTTACATAAGAAAAACCCACACCACCCAACTTGCTGCTAG
Organism: Podarcis vaucheri; assembly: GCF_965113315.1. NCBI lineage: Eukaryota > Metazoa > Chordata > Lepidosauria > Squamata > Lacertidae > Podarcis > Podarcis vaucheri. The sequence goes on along the minus strand of NC_138758.1, from coordinate 3,827,869 downwards.
TGCTATTGGTTTATAATTGTTTATCATTTTCTCATTTATTGATATAATTACTATCATTACATGTCTTGAATCTTCTCCCCTTGCCCAAATTAGCTAAAAGATCATAAACAAACGCTTTGAGATGAGATCCGCAAGCTCCTTTAGCACCCTTGGGTGCAGCTCGCCAGGCCCTGGAGATTCGAATTCATTTAAAGCAGCAGCTTGGTCTTCCCTTCCTACCTCTTTCCCTGTCTTGGGCTGCTGCTCCCTCCTTGCACCATTTATTCTCTTATCAGGCAGGGCATATCTTTCCTTCTGGATGAAGACAGAGGCAAAGTAGGTGTCAAGTCGTTCCGCCTTTTCACTGTCACCCAATAGTCAGTCAGTCAGTCAGTCAGTCAGACAAGTTTATTGCTTATAGCCAAAGGCTGCTGCAATGTATACAATGCCATTCAATAAAATATATGCTAGTTTGATACAAAAACTTAAAACAAGCTATATAAACTCCTTAATATACAAACTGAAACATTAGACAATAAAATGTATAAGCTAAAATCACTGCGGGGCCACTAATATATTAAAAGTAATATTAAATAATACAATAGACAATTATGTACAAAGTTTAGTGAGAAAGATACAGCTTGGTGTAGATGGGGTCAAATAAATTCATCTCCTTTACAGTTGATAGCTATCTCGGCTATACAGTGGTACCTCGGGTTAAGTACTTAATTCGTTCTGGAGGTCCGTACTTAACCTGAAATTGTTCTTAACCTGAAGCACCACTTTAGCTAATGGGGCCTCCTGCTGCCGCCGCGCCGCCAGAGCCCGATTTCTGTTCTTATCCTGAAGCAAAGTTCTTAACCTGAAGCACTATTTCTAGGTTAGCGGAGTGTGTAACCTGAAGCGTATGTAATCTGAAGCGTATGTAACCCGAGTTACCACTGTATAATTTTTTCGAAGTTTCCTGGCGGCAGTTGCAAAAAGTGCTACAGGCCAGATCACATACTTATCTATGTCTGCGAGGAGATAAAGAATCATGTCAGAAGGATTCTGGCCAGGGGACCTTGTTATTATAGGTGTTAAAAACCGTTCTCTTGCTTCATTATATAAGGGGCAGCGTAAGATATAATGCATAAAGTCCTCTAATTCAGGGCATCCCCTAACACAAACACGTTCATTTACTGGTATGCCTCTATGTCTCCCATCTCTGTAAGCAGAGTTTATTGTATTTAATCGTAACTCTGCAAAAGCTTTCCGGAGTTGTACAAAAGTCAATTCAAAACGTATGTTCATGGGCCTCTATAAGTTTTAAATATAATGGGCCACAGGTGGACAGGTACATGGAGTTTAAGTCGTTTTTAGTAGCCACTGCCCTTATGGTCTGTTTAAAAATATTTTTCTGAGAATGTAGGGAAAGTTCTTTGAGCTTGGTCACTGAGAGGTCATATTTGCCCATCATTTGGGCAGCATGATGTACCCAGTTTTTAAAGGGTAATCCATTCGAGAGCTCAATCAGGCATTTTTTTGGTAGCCTAGTGTTGTCCATCTGTTGAACTCTGAACCAGTAGCAGAGGATTCTTTTATCTGTTTGATTCTCTATCTTCAACATGCGAGTTTCCAACCTGACCATAGTGGATTGCGCATCTTTGGGTAGGCCTAAAAGGGCTCTTAAAAAATAATTCTGTGGAGGTTCCAGACCAGAAACCTTTGAGGGGTACCCCAGACCTCTGCGCCATATAAAATCTGGGCAACTGATTTTGCTTTATAAACAGATAGAGGTGGGTTAACCAGATTTCCACCTTTACAAGCAGCAAATTTCAGAATAGCTTCTGCTGATTTGAAGGCTTGCAATTTAATGTTAGATAGCTGTATATTCCAAGAGGCCATTTCTGAGTAGACCAGTCCCAAATATTTAAACGTATTTCCTTGGTTTATGATGTGTTCACCAGGTGCCAAACATGCTTTTTAGGGCGCTTCCCAAATACAATGAGCTGTGTCTTGTCATAGTTTATAGATAAAGCATTACCCATGCAATATGAACCTAATTTCACAAGCAGCCGTCTCAGGCCCACCGGGGTTCTAGATACAAGTACTAGGTTATCTGCATACATTAAGACTGAAAGTTTTTGGTCAAGAATTGTAACAGGGGCAAACTGTAGGCCATCCAGTTCTTTAACTATGTCATTAATATAAAAGTTAAGCAGAAAGGGTACCAAAATGCATCCTTGTTTAACTCTGGTAATAGTCTTTATTCTAGTAGTGAGATGGCCAGGTCCACTTTTACCGATGTATCAGTATATAATGTTTTGATGAGAAATCGTAAGCGACAATCTATATTTGTCTTTTCCAATTTCTGCCACAATGCATGTCTAGGGACTGTATCGAAAGCTGACTTTAGATCGATAAAAGCTTCAAATTATTTGCTTCAAATTATGTATGTATTTACATAGCAGAAAGTTCAACACAAAGCACTGGTCCAATGTGGATCTCCCTCTTTGGAAACCTGCCTGGACTTCAGATATCACCTAATTTGTATCTGCCCATTCTTCCAGTCTCCCAAGAAGGAGCCTGGCATATAGTTTAGAAGCTACATCTAACAAACTAATGGGTCTATAATTGGCAGGGTTTTTCTTATCACCCTTTTTATACATTGGGGCAATTATACTCAGCTTCCACCCTTCTGGTATGCAGCCTGAGCTGTTTATGTATCTAAGATGGGTGACCAGAAATTCGGTCTTATCTTATAAATCTCATAGAATCATAGAATCATAGAGTTGGAAGAGACCACAAGGGCCATCGAGTCCAACCCCCTGCCAAGCAGGAAACACCATCAGAGCACTCCTGACATATGGTTGTCAAGCCTCTGCTTAAAGACCTCCAAAGTAGGAGACTCCACCACACTCCTTGGCAGCAAATTCCACTGTCGAACAGCTCTCACTGTCAGGAAGTTCTTCCTAATGTTTAGGTGGAATCTTCTTTCTTGTAGTTTGGATCCATTGCTCCGTGTCCGCTTCTCCGGAGCAGCAGAAAACAACCTTTCTCCCTCCTCCATGTGACATCCTTTTATATATTTGAACATGGCTATCATATCACCCCTTAACCTCCTCTTCTCCAGGCTAAACATGCCCAGCTCCCTTAGCCGTTCCTCATAAGGCATCGTTTCCAGGCCTTTGACCATTTTGGTTGCCCTCCTCTGGACACGTTCCAGTTTGTCAGTGTCCTTCTTGAACTGTGGTGCCCAGAACTGGACACAGTACTCCAGGTGTGGTCTGACCAGAGCAGAATACAGTGGCACTATTACTTCCCTTGATCTAGATGCTATACTCCTATTGATGCAGCCCAGAATTGCATTGGCTTTTTTAGCTGCCGCGTCACACTGTTGGCTCATGTCAAGTTTGTGGTCAACCAAGACTCCTAGATCCTTTTCACATGTACTGCTCTCAAGCCAGGTGTCACCCATCTTGTATTTGTGCCTCTCATTTTTTTTGCCCAAGTGCAATACTTTACATTTCTCCCTGTTAAAATTCATCTTGTTTATTTTTGCCCAGTTCTCTAATCTGTCAAGGTCGTTTTGAAGTGTGATCCTGTCCTCTGGGGTGTTAGCCACCCCTCCCAGTTTGGTGTCATCTGCAAATTTGATCAGGATGCCCTTGAGTCCATCATCCAAGTCGTTGATAAAGATGTTGAATAAGATCCAAGTCGTTGATAAAGATGTTGAATAATCTCCATTGGGATCATATCTTCTTCTGGAGCTTTATTGGCTAGTTGGCTTACAATTAGGCTCCAGTGGCGTAGCGTGGGTTGTCAGCACCCGGGGCAAGGCAAGTAATTTGCGCCCCCTAACCCGGGGCAAGGCAAGTAATTTGCGCCCCCTAACCCCTAACCTGCCGCCGCTGCCAGCTTCTTCTTGCTGCTGCCTGGTCTGGTCTGGTGTGGTTCTCTCCCGCGCTCAGTGCTGTGCTGGGCGGCCGCTGCACTGTTGCTCATAATATATTTGTTTCTTGCTTTTAAGTAATAGTTTATAATTGTATCGTAATTAAGCTACCTCAGCTTGCAGAGCAAGATTGTGCTTATCATGCTTTAACTTCGATTTTCTAAGTTCCCCAGATAGACGTTTTTTATTATTCTGACTTTCCTTATCGAACCATGTCTGTCTTTTGAACTTTTTATTTTTGATCACACTGGTTGTGGTCATCAGGGGGCGCATTCGGTTAATTATATTCTCAGAGTCCAATTACACTTCCTGTTTCTAACAACATTTCCCCCTTTAATAAAGCAAACTCATGAGAATCCAGGATCTGGATCATTTTTTCCTGGACTTGTGCATTCCATTTTAACCGTCTATCTCCAAGTATCAGATATTCCGTTTCATCCAATATTTTAGGGAAAGCAGGAGAAACAAATAGCGCAAGAGATAACTCAAGTGGAAAGTGGTCACTTTCAGCTCTGGGGATTATCCTAAGGGTGTCTCGATTAACTGGCACATTATTAGATGTTAGGATATAATGTATGGTGCTAGTAAATCCACTGGGGGAAATAAAAGCAAAATACTCCTCCTGATCTCCTTGTTCGTGCCCATTACATAACAAAAGATTGTGCTTAATTATAAGTTCACAGAGGTATTTCCCAGCACGGTTAGAGGTGGTGTCCATTGCTGTCCTCTGGCAGATTTTGGGTTCATCCTCCAAGTTTAGTCCAGATAATATTATATTTTGTGGGGAGACAAGGCCAATCCGGGCATTGAAGTCATCCCCCAAGACAAAGAGTCTATACTTTTGAGTAGTTGGTCAAGTCTTTCCCAATATGAACTCAGTTCCCCACAGGACTTTACTGGGGGAATATACACGCAAATACAGTAAGTATTTCTCAGAAGACTATCGGACAGGGACAATGCTAAAAAATTAGGGGTGGTCAGTGAGGGGCACAGTTGAATTGTTACATTAAGAGATGTTGACACCAGCACAGCCAGCTCCCCGCTAGGCCTTCCGTGCTTTGCGGTTTTAAGTGCTGGTTGGGTGTAACTTGTAAAACCCTGTAATTCAACCGTTGTACCTTCTTTTGCCCAGGTTTCTTGCAGGAAAATGATATCATGTGTTTGTAAGTTGGAACAGAAATCGCTGTCTTGAATCTTGTTCAGCCACCCTGTTACATTCCATGATAGAAGTTTGATTGTTTTCTAGTGATTTCCTCTTAGTAAATTGCTGGCCATTGTGCTTTTAGAGTTTGCCAATTTTTGAGGCTACAGGGTATCATTTATACCAGTAGCGTGATCCAGATGTTCAATAATTTCAGTCGTTGGGCATGAAGTGCTCACATTTGTGTTCACTGGACCTTCACTTTGCAAATTATTCACCAGCGGAGATTCCTTAAGCCTAGTTCCTAACTCCTCCTCCTCGAAATGTCTCATCTTTGCCCAGAACTCTGGTGGTTCTGTAGATATCAAGCAGTTATGGACATTGGGTCTGTTGTCAGTCTCTACCTCCGATTCTTTGTTCTCTTTCAGTGTCTGGCTCATAAGGTCAAGCCTCTTGATAACTGTTTCTTGCTTTTCCTGAGAGAGGTTCCTAAAGGAGTTGAGGAAATCATCTTTCAAAGGATTTATGGCATACTGAAATTCCTGGGGTTGATTATCTAGAGAAATTGGCTGTTCCTTTTGGCCCTCCTGGTTATATTGATGTTGAGCATGATTCTGCGAATTCAACTCGGGCATGTCTTTTTCCTCCTAGCTTATCAAATTTGTTTGTGATGTCATCACTTCCATTGGGGATCTAGGCTTTGGTTTTGTGGGTCGCTCTGTAGCCCTAGTCCTCATCTTGCATAAGGGCACAACAATAGAATTGAGAAATACCCGGGCTGGAAAAACTCCTCTGCTTGACAATCTGGGTTTCAACTTGTGGATCAGTAAGGGCAGTCTGGTAGAGGAAAAAGTTAACATGATTTTTTGGAATTGGTTTGTGGTATTCAGGGATTCAGCCCCAACTAGATCGATCTCTGTAAGTCTGATAGATGTCGTTTGGCACGTTGGGCGCCTTTCCAGTTAGGAGTTTGATCTGAACTTCCACAGATTGTCCTGCAGATCTTTTTTGGTTGAAAGATTAGATGAATTGATTTTAAGTACCTCTACACATTCTGTGTTGAGCTTAGGGGTCTACTCTTGTTCACGCCATTTTGCTTTGGTTCTTTGGTGGTCTATTGGTACCTGCTTATTATTAACAGATAATCTATGGACCTCTTGGGATAATTGAGTTATTTGGGAGACAATACCTTGAATTTGTTGGAATATGTGTTCAACCGTTCTTGCAATTAAAGTTAATTGGGTGCTCTCCCTACTTGTTATTTCTTCCTCTATTTGAAGCTCAGAGTCAGCTTGCCCCATCGCTGAATCTAGTTCTGCACCCCCACTCCGAATATTCTCCTCACTTTCACAATCAACTTCAAGAGGGGAAAACTGGCTTTTTGTTGAAACTGTAAAAACAGATTTGTTAAAGAAGTCCTCCATTTTTGATTGAGAGCTGGTGAAAGGACTGCCTCTTCTGTATCCTGTAGCATTTACAAGCAGGCATAATAATGCGGTGATGGGTAAACAAAGAGAGGATACCTTAGCAGGAAAGGAAAGGGAAAAAGTGTGCAGTCTATTCTGTTGAAGAGCTTCTCTGTGTCATGACTGCCAGGAAGTCAAAAAACAAAGTGTAAAAGGGAGCTGGCAATTAACAGCTAGCAGCTAACGGCCTGCCCAGGATGCTTCTCATAGTGCTTGCCCCAGAGTGTTTCGTATAACATAGATAAGAAAGTGCTGATAAGTTCTCAGTGAATTTATAAGTTTAAAAGTGGAGAAAGGAAAAACATTTTCCTGAGCAGCAATTAAAGTCAATTAGAGTCCTCCGGAGCTCCGAAGCCTGATTTCTGAACGCCATCTTTCCAGAAGTCCACCCAATAGCACATCTCCATTTTCTCCATGCAGAGGTGCTTTGCAGCTTGCTTGTTATCCCTCTTGCTTTAAAGATAGCTGAAGAAATCTTTTGTATTATTTTTAACCTTCTTGCAAAGCAGCTTTTGATTATTATTTTTTAAGTGTTGATTAAATGATAAGAAATCAAATTTGTATTGACCATGCATCTCTGCTTAAAATGGCCATTTGCAGATTCTCTACTGGATCTCTGGAATATTGAATTAAGCATGGTTTGCTATGTTGCTGTCTGTTTTTATGTTTTACATCAGCCTTTGACAACCTGTTGCTCTCCAGATGTTTCCGGACTACAACACTCATCAGACCCAGGGCTGCTGAGAGATGTATTCCAAAAGATCTTGAGTGCAACTGGTTTGTGAAAATGACTTTACCAAAAAAAAGCTGAATTCGTGCATCTGCAACACGGTGTTCTGTAATCTTTGCTTTCAGTTGCAAATGACAGAAGAAGCCCTCCGTGGCAGGTCCACCAACAGTCTGAATGGCTTCATCCTGCCCTCATTGTACATGCTGTGTGTATTTGTTTTGTGTACACAGCGCATGCAATGTGGACAGGATGGAGGTCACAATCCACCGGAGACAAGATGTGGGAGTCAGGAATGGCTTGGAGGGGAACCATTATGTTGCTCCCTTGTTTAAAACTAAGCAGGTCTTGTTTGGGCCATTGTGGCATGGCCCCACCTTTGCATCTCTCCAGGGAAGAGGGCGTAAGAAGAATAGTAAATAAAAGAGAATGGCTCCCTTGGAATATGTGGACCCTGTGATCAACATTCTTAAAAACCATTTCCTTTGAATCAGCCAGACTGATTGCATATGTGTGAAGTGGGTGGAGAGGGGGAGGGGATGTTCCACAGTATTTCCTGTGCTCTTTTTCAGATCAAAATTGCTCCCAGGTCCCCTTCACCTAGGCAGAGTTTCCCAAACTTGGATCTGTAATGGTTTTTGGACTACAATTCCCATAATCTTTGATCACTGGTCCTACTAGCTAGGGATGATGGGAGTTAAAAACAGCTGGAGACCCAAGGCTGGGAAACCTGGTTGCTGCTTTTAGGCAAAGAAAATCATCTCAGGAGTTCCATTCACTTTCTTCCACATCTAGCTAGTCCTTAAGCTATGCAATGACAGGGATGGTTTTAAGCGGGTCTCAGAAAGTGACATGGTTCTGATGGGTAGTTTTGAGAGATGGGTTCTGATTGGTGTTCTATGGAAAGAGCTTTGCTGCTTTCACTTTTCTGGTGTCATTACAGATGGTGCAACCGAAAAGCTACAAGCTCTGCAACCAAGGGGCACATTTTATTTTGCTCTCTGCTGCCTATTTGTAAGATGTTGGGTCTCTGCATGTTAATGTTGGGGAGATAAGTGAGGAATAAGATGACACAACTCAGTAGCCCAAGGCAGACGCTCTTGGCTCACATGAACTGTGAGAGGAGAGGGGGGCACTTTTACCGGTCAGCTGATTCTGCCCATCCCCACTCACATATTATTTGTGGGGATGGGGAGGTCTGAAGTTGGGATGGACAAATCTGTTAACTTTGGCTTCTCTCAGTTTCTAATTTTTCCAAGTTCAGTTGTCCACATTTCCACATCAACTTGCATTTGAAAGAAAAAGGAATACAGATCCTGATGAAAACCCATCAGCACTTCACTGTGAATTCCCCCTGATATATGAAAGTTTGAACTCAGCTTTGTCTATTATACACATTTTTACAAAGCAATTTCCTGCAACTGAATGAACATAACTTGAACTGGAGAACTACACTGAAAAATGCAGGGGAGCATGAATTCTGAAGAATAGCTGCGTTTCAGTTCCTGCAGTGCTTTGGAAAGTGCAAAATAGGCAGGTTCACTTTTAAATGGGAGCTGAATCTAATTACCCCCTCCCATGAAGATTGTTTGATGTGTGGCAGTGCAGGAAACCTAGATTAGAGATGTTGGAGAATTCCAGTGGAAAGAGGAGTAGAAACTTCCAATGCTCGCTGGTTCGTCTCATGCCTGGAACAGAAATCAGTCCAACAAATCAGTATTTGCTGTTCCTTTCTTTCCACAAAAGATAAGTAACTGATCCTCACCCACATTTGTGCTGCATTTTCTTTCTACTGAAATGTACAGGGTGTAATAATCTGATGACAGTGCATTCTGCATAACTACCGTATTTTTCGCTCTATAACATGCACCAGACCATAACATGCACATAGTTTGAGGAGGAAAACAAGAAAAAAATATTCTAAACGAAATAGTGGATATATGATTTTTGTGGTTCATGCTGTGGCCACAGACATGTGATCTGACAGTGAGTTTGGAGTCGCCCAATGCAGAAATCCTGAGGATCCATGTGGATCCATGCTTTGTAACCATGGAGGAGGGAAGGAAGGGGAACCATGGATCCTCTGCTCACGACTGCAGCAGATTCCCCCCCCCCTGCCACCCGCAGGCATTTGCTCCATAACACACACAGACATTTCCCCTTACTTTCTAGGAGGAAAAAAGTGAGTGTTATGGTGCAAAAAATATGGTAATTATGTACTTCATGCAATTTTGCCGCAGTGTCTGCTGGACGCTGAGGGGAAGGTGAACTGTAACGGAGTGGAAACAGATCTGCGTGCAATGAAGGCAGGGCAGAATAGGAAACAATAATTTTTACATCTCTAACCTAGATACACAGGGCAGAGGCTCCCTGCTTCTTCCCTTCTCCATAACATGTGGATTGTGGTGAGCCTGGGACAGCAGTGTTAGAAATGAGCTGGAGGATGCAGACCCCAAAAACTGGATCAGATGTACAGTACAGCATGCTCTGTATCTTTCAACTTATAGCCCCCTTTATAGGTAAGAAGGGAGCCCTGGTGCTTTCCCCATTGAGTGCCAAAAGACAGTCCACGCAAGAACACTGAAAGATTTGCCTCCATGCAGACAATTTTTCTCCTCTCTGAGTCTTTTAATGCCAAAACGGTATGCTGAGCTGAATCCTCCTGCAGGGACGATTGATTTTTCTCCCCTCCCATTCCCCTCCGCTTTCTGTTCAGAATAGAGTGTGATTCTCTAATGGGCTACAAGGTGTTGGATTCAATAACATGATGAGGAATGGATATTAGAAAGAGAGAAAAAGATGAGCCTTGTTTCTCTCTAGTTGCTGGAACTAGGTCCCACTTGCACTGAATTTTGCCCCAAGGATGTTGCATTTCATGGCAATTTCACTGACCTGTTGCAGCTTTCCCCCACCCCAATCTTCTAAAAGGCATTGAAGTTATTCATGCCTGGTAACTGCAGGTGCACTGAAATGAGCAGTGAATTGTTTGCTCCCCACTGTGCAGGCAGAGCCTGGAAAGTACAGTGGGGGGTGGGGCGGGGCAGAATTGACTGCAGAAAGAAACTCCTGCTGTTTCAATGGGCAGGTTCAAATACATTCATAGATGCCAGAAATTAGTTCTCTGGCTGAGTGCCATGTTAATGGAGCTCCTTTACTGGAAACAGTGCTGGGGACGGAAAAAATAAATAAATAATCTGGTTTTCTTAAAGAATGGTTTTTCTCCTCTTGGTGGGGGAGAAATCCCCCCACATGTTAATGGAAATGTGCCGAATCCACTCTTTGAAATGATAGGTAAATTGAAACATGGCTATCCTCTGGAATTCTGACATCTTTGAATTTTGCAGTGCAGCTTCACCACCACCACCACCACCACCACAACAACAACAAGAAGTACCAGATACAGATAGGTAGCCGTGTTGGTCTGCCATAGTCAAAATAAAAAAAATCCTTCCAGTAGCACCTTAAAGACCAACTAAGTTAGTTCTTGGTATGAGCTTTCGTGTGCATGCACACGAAAGCTCATACCAAGAACTAACTTACTTGGTCTTTAAGGTGCTACTGGAAGGAATTTTTTAAAGTACCAGATAGAGTGAGATCGATATTAGAGAAAATTGCATGCAAAATAATGTGTGTGTTTATATATTTTGTTTCAATCATTTATATACTGCTTAATCTCCATAATCGTTACGTTAGAAGAAACGAACAAGCACTTAGCAAGATACAAAGCATTTGGCAGTGGCAGGGGGAGGCCAATTCATTTACAAAACATATACGTATACAAATAGGATACAATAAGCAGCAAGTGAGTGTTGTTGCATAAACTTCAGCCATGTCCCCACTTACCAGGCACAGTCCTTCTTATTTTCTAGAGATGATTTGGTCACTGACTTGAGAAATGAGCATGACTGTGAGGATTCACATCCCACTCAAGCCGTTGACCTCTCCCAAATAATCATGGGAACGGTAGCTTTTTATTGTTATTGTTGTTATTGGTTTCTGTTGATTTATTGGTTTGTTTGTTGCTTGTATAGGATATTCTGCTTTTTAATGCTTGATGTTTTGTTGTGTTTTATGTACCGGTATGTTGTAAGCCGCCCAGAGTGACTGAGGAAACCCAGCCTGATGGGAGGGATATAAATCATTTAGCTGTTTAAGGATGATGGGAATTGTGGCTCCCTGAAAGGCAAACTGCAGTTCCCAGGATTCTTTGAGGATTTGAGGAAGCCATGTATTGTAAATGTGCTTTAAATGTATTTGTGTGTGTGTACACAGCCTCCGTCTCTTAGCTGCTGGTCTATAGCAGTTCTGCAAAGCAGCCTCATTCTCATGTCTGTGAACCAAACAATAGCTTAGCAAGACCAGGCGGATACGCAGGTTCATGGGCAGTTGCTCACAGCCACTTTGACTTCACTCCAGTGCCCAATTGAACTACATCAAGACTTGGCTTAGTGTGCCATCCAATTCATTACTCACAGTTAAGCTCTCTCCTCATCGACCACAAACTGTAGCCAGAACAAACCTTACAGTAAGTTTGGCCTGCCATATCATGCAAACAAGCCCAGTGATGTTTTTGCTTCTCTGCTGAACCTGCAAACATTGTGTGGTTTGCACACAGTCACCTGTAGCTAACCAATGAGCTGAAAGGTATGCTCAGGGTGCCAGCCAGACTGGGCACCTAGGTAACAATCCTCCAATGTGGAGTGCTGTTTTGGAGGGGTGGGTGGCCGATCCCCATTCTGTTCTGATTGTTCTAATGCAAATGGAGAAAACAAATGCTGTTCCTGCTTGTCTAGAACATGCTATCAGAAGCTTTTCCATTCCAGGGCTCGATCTGAAGACAGAAGTGATTGTAGAATATCCCCCACCCCCCAGCTGAATAATTCTCCTGCTCAAATGATAGCACAGCTGCTCAGGATTTGAACCAATATGTCAGGGGATTGAAAGCTTTATCCAAAGGCATGGGGAAATGGGATTCATTTCTGAGGTACTGCTCTATTCAAAAACATTTTCCTTCCAACGATTTTGGTGGAGTTCAAGAGTGGAGTGCAGGTCTCCTCTTTCAGTAGGTTAAAACAGTGCTGCTAACCCCCTAATTTGATGGACAGGGTAGCTAGGCAGAGGCCTTTCCTCAATTCATAACGAAAAACAAACAAGATGACTGAAAATCTTGGGGCAAGCCCGAGGCACCAAATTATTTTTCTCTTGGATTTACAGAGAGGAAGAAGGGAGGTGGGACACTGCCTTGTAAAATAAAATCCTTGAATGACTGAACGGATGAAATTCCCAGCCGGTCTGGTTTTAATTTGAATGATGTTCTGTTGCCTGATTTGGGAGGAATATCAATTAGAGCTGTGTGCAGGTGGGGATCCCAGAGCATGAATTAAAATCAAGAGCTTTCATGCGAACCATTGTAGCAAGCTCATTGTGACATCGTAGTGCAGCTCTAGACAGCTGCTAGGAGGGAGCAGCCCTGTCAGCTGCCCTTGCAGCTCCTGATTCAGGCTGTGCACTTTGCCGACACCTGTTTTCTTTGGGAAAATGGCAATTAAATTGTAATAATAATAAGCAGCAATCAGTATTAAAACATGCCCTATATCAGGGGTCACCAACACAGTGCCTGCGAGCACCAGTATCTCAGCTGATGCCTGTGAAAAGTTTCAGTAAATATACACAATGCATGAGGGACAGCTTGCTGTCTGCGCTGCTGTAGCCTCTCCTGCATGGCCCCACGACAGCCATTTTGTGACTGGTGCCCACGGCACTTGATCAAAATTCCAGAAACACCCATTGGCTGAAAAATGCTGATGACACCCACCGTAAAGAAATCTGCTTTAGCGTATTGTAGTGTGTAGAATGATTTGAGAAAAATGGATGAATCTCTGTTCTAAATAAATAAATAAATCCTTAGAAAATCTGCAACTTTCCCTGTGTAGGTGAAAAGTATGGACAGCACTGTTAATGAAATGGCAGGGTGAATGGCAGGGCGAATGGCAGGGCAAAAAACCGAGGGTAAAGTACAAACTTCTAATGGAAATAAAGGACAGAGGAGGGTTTGCACTACCAGACCTCAAATTATATTACGAGGCAGCATGCCTAGTATGGATTAAGGAGTGGGTGATTTTAAAAAACGCAAATATATTAGACATCGAGGGCTGGGACAACAGTTTTGGCTGGCGCAGTTATCTGGGATATAATAAAGTTAAAGTCCATAGAGGATTCCTCAATCACATAATTAGGAAATCTTTATTCACAGTACAGTCATACCTCGTGTTGCGTTAGGTTCATGTTGCATCTTTTCAGCTTGTGAACACGGCAAACCTGGAAGTGTATACATCCAGGTTTCGCCACGTGCGCAGAAGCGTTCTGCATGCTTTGTGCATGCACAGAAGCGTTCTTCGCACATCGCACATGTGCAGAAATATCGCTCTAGTTGTAGACTTTTCGGGGTGCAATTGGCACCCTGAAACAGATCGTGTCTGCAACTAGATGTACCACTGTGTGGGAAAGAAATAAAAAATTACTGGAACCCAAAACCCCTTGGTGGTTGTCACTGGTAGAAGCAATAGCAGTGAAAAAGAAAAACATGGGCATTAATTGGCCAACTTATAAGAAAATATTAGAAGAAGAAAATAATCAATTGAAAATTAAAAAAATACGAGGAACTCAAGCAGGTAGGTGTGAACTGGCTACAACATCACCAGTTAAATGAAATTTTCAAGTAAGACAAAAAAATACATGGATTTGACATAAAGATATCAGATTTAGAAAAAGAACTTTTATTAACTAATAAAAAGATATTATCAGAAACATATAGATTACTATTGGTTTGGAATCTTAATGACGAGGAGGTGAAGGAAGTGAAATGGGCACACGATTTTGGTTATCCAATTCAGATGGAAAAATGGGGGGAAACTATGGAAAACAGATTTAAAATACCCTGCGTGCTATCTGATAAAAAAACTTTATAAAAATGACCTACAGATGGTACCTGACCTCAAGCAAATTAACCAAAATAAATAAAAATAACAGTAATAAGTGCTGGAGATGTAAACAAAATGAAGGAACCTTATTCCACACGTGGTGGTCATGTCCCCAAATAAAAAAAAATTGGGACAAGATTTATGAAGAACTAAAGAAAATGCCGTTCGGGCAGGGGTACCTTTACCTTTACCTTTAAAGAAAATGCTAAAACATACATTTTTAAAGAAACCTGAAGCTTTCCTATTAGGCATTTTAATGATAAGCATCCCAAATGAATATAAAAGTGTTTCTTTACACGACAACAATGGCTAGAATATTAATAGCAAAATACTGGAAATGTGAGCTAATACCAACAAAAGATGAGTTGCAATTGAAGTTGTGTGAGTATCTCGAACTAGCCAAAATGGCAGAACTAATAAGAAACCACGCAGACAAGGTAAAAAAGTAATGGGTTTGCTTCAAAAACTATATGACTAAATATGGTTCCAAAAATAATACTTGGTTGTGCTTAATTTCACAGATATAATGGAAAAAATTGATTTAAATAAAGGAATACATATTATTGGTAACTAATGAGAAGTGTTGAAGCCACAAAGAGATAGAGGGAAGTCAATTAACAAATCAAGGATTCAAACAAGTTTAGTGGAACAGAAAGAAAGTGATTGTAAGGAAAGAAAGAAAAAAAGAAGTATTAATGTAATTTCTTTCTGGAAGCCTTTTGTATAGAATATTCAAATTATGGTTTGTATCCTTTGAACAATTGTATCTTTTTTTTAAAAAAATCTTTTTTGTATTTTATTTTTCTCTTTTATTCTTTTCTTTTTGTGTATTTGGGTGTAATTTTTGTTTTTTCTCTCTGTAATTTTCAAAACTGCAATAAAAAATGAAAGCTGTGAATGGCACTCAGGACTAGGATGACATTATAGAAATATAACTTTTATAACTTTTTCAGTCAATAATTCTGAAACTTGGAAACCCCTTTGCACACATGAACAATTGTGGTGTAGTCTATTTCACCAACAAGGGTGTTTAATCCCACTTGGGTAGGGGGCTTATTGCTGCTGTTTTCTTTTACAGACAAGTACATCTGCTCACATCACTGGCTTGAAAGATAAAGAGAGACTAAGGCAAGGAGGGAGGAAAATAGATTAAGATCCTTTGTCCTGTTTCCTGCCACAGAAAGTAGGGGATATGACATCACACAGACCTGTCTTCTCTAGGAATACAAGAACTCTGTGAGCCTTAACCCCTTCATATGCTTTTTTAAAAGCAAACATAATTGTCATTTTTGACTGCATGTTTCCCCACATTTGGGACCACTTGAGGATTGTTGAGCAGCCCGTTTAGTTGGCCTGCTGTTGTAGAGTAAGTATTGAATGCAATTTAATCGTGGCTGTTTTTGTGCTTCTTCTTCTTCTTCACTTAATGCCATAATAGGCTTTTACACGGTTTACAAAATATAAAAACCAGTTACCCAGAAATTAAAATGTAAATATTCATAGTTAAAATGCACAATAAAGCACTCCCATTAAAACACCAAACATTCATAATTAAAATGCACAATAAAGCAATACAGCAATTAAAACAGGAGGTTCACATCACATTGATTTTGTGTTTTGATGTATCTGTTTACATGGTTTTGGAATTGTTGCATTTAATGGTTTGCATTGTATGAATTGTTCTGCAATTTTTTCTGTTGGAAGACCAATATATAAATGAAATATACACTCATGAAACTCTACCATGTCACTGTGTGGTGGCAAGTATTACAATATATACCTACCTCGCAGGATTGTCGTGAGGGATAAATAAGGTAAGGAGAAAAGCCAGGTATGCCACATTTTAATCCGTTGGAGGAAAGGCAGGATAGGAATGTCATCAATCAACAACTGGCTTTCTTTAGAGCCTTTCAGAGACCCATCTGTTCAGACCAGGACTTGAGGAGGAAATGCAAACTCATTTACCCGCCAGCTGTCTTTGGTAGTCGCTCTGCTGACCTGACATCCTTTTGCATAGCCTTGCCTGTGTGGCACTGTGGAGGGGGCAAATGCATCGCAAAAAGGAGGAGGAGGCAAGACTCTTGCTTATCTGTGACAGCCAGTGAGGCTTGATGGCTCTGCTGAGCCTGGTGAGACTTTGGGCTTAATGGGGAGGGTGCTCAGCTAACCCAAGTTTGCTGTTTATGGACTTTATTCTGCAACAGATTGGGTTCCCAGCAATGATCTTCCCAGTTCGATGAAGGTGGTATCAAACACTTCTTTTAAAAAATGGTGATCTATCATTTCTCTTCAGATCTGGAGGTAGGAGAAAGTCCAATTTGGAGTCGTCTTTTTTTGCATCCAGAATTTAATCTTTGCTAGTTTATGTAAGAGAGTTGAAACGGAATACAGACACGCTCTCTACCATGGGAGACAGTAATGGGCACCAACTCTGATGTCTTTGAAAGGGAATCAGACAAATTCATGGAGGAGAGAGCTATTGAAGGCTATGCTCTGCCTCCACATGTAGAGGCAAGTAATGCTTCTGAATCCCAGTTATTGGAAGCAACTGGAGGGGAAGGCATCTGCCAGGACAGGATTCTTGGTTAGATGGGCCATTGCTTGAATCCAGCAGGCTCTTCCTATGTCCTTATGTCCTGAAAGAATGCAAAGTGACTATTAGATGGGGCTGATGAGAGTTGTAGCCCAAAATATCTGGAGGGTATCATGTTGGGTAAGGCTGGCATAAACCTTGTACAGTGGGAGATACTTCAATGCAGTTGGGTGGAGTTTAGCATTTCAATTGGGAAAATGTTCAGTTTTGGATTCCTGCTTTCTACAGCACCCATTAAGTAACAGGGGGCACAGGACAAACCCCTTGCTTTAGCTAGGTCACAAAGTTTCTTTACAATTAAAAGGTGCTCTGGGAATGATAGCAACAATGGAAAGTTAACAAATACTGGGCTATATACAAATTGCTCACTTACCAAATTGAATATCTTAGTCACTCAATTGTTAATTGGAAGGTATTTATCACCCTCTTTTTTGGTTATCACAGCTTCCCTTCCTCCATCTGCCTCATCTGCATTATTTATGATACTGGCTTTATACCACTTTAAACAGCCATGGCTTCCCTCATAGATTCCTGGGAAATGTAGTCTGTTATGAAGTGGTTAAAAAGGTAAAGGGACCCCTGACCATTAAGTCCAGTCGTGACCGAATCTGGGGTTGCGGCGCTCATCTTGCTTTATTGGCCAAGGGAGCCTGCGTACAGCTTCCGGGTCATGTGGCCAGCATGACTAAGCCGCTTATGGCGAATCAGAGCAGCGCACAGAAACGCTATTGACCTTCCCGCTGGAGTGGTACCTATTTATCTACTTGCACTTTGACATGCTTTCGAACTGCTAGGTTGGCAGGAGCAGGGACCGAACAACGGGAGCTCACCCCCTGGCGGGGATTCAAACCGCTGACCTTCTGATCGACAAGTCCTAGGCTCTGTGGTTTAAGTGGTTAGGAGGCACTTATTCTCTACCAAAGCTACAGTTCCCAGAGCTCCTTGGGAAGAGGGATTGGCTTTTATACCACTCTGGAAATTGTAGATCTATGAAAGCAGTAGGTGTCTCCTAACCATTCTCAGCACCCTTAACAAACCATAGTTCCCAGAATTCTTTTCAGGGAAGCCATGACTGTTTAAAGTGTTTTTTATACTGTTTTAAATGTGTAGTGCAGATGGGGACATAGCCAAAGGGTTTCAATTTCTGGTGTTCAGTCTGGCTTGTGTTGTGCTTATGTTGACATGCTTTGATAAGGGTTAGGGTAAATGCATGCTGGAGCTGTGTTGGGGTCTCAGATGAGCAACTGTTAAGTTGAGGCTTACATCCCTGCAATTGTGCCTCTCAGATATTCTGTTGCAATGCGTTGCTTGACAAGGGGTGGTTGATGGCTGCAATGATCCAAGAATTTAGTCCCGAGCCGAGAGAGAGAGAGAGAGAGAGAGAGCGAGTGAGAGCGCTTTGTGCAAGGAATGCAATAAGAACAGGCTGACCTGGCAACATTCTCCATATCTGATGCATCAATTCCCTATCCAAAGTTTGCTTGGAAACTCAATTCTTCTCTAATTCTTCTTCTTCCTCCTCCTCCTCCTCCTCCTCTTCTTCTTCTTCTTCTTCTTCTTCTTCTTCTTCTTCTTCTTCCTCTTCCTCCTCCTCCTCCTCCTCCTCTTCTTCTTCTTCTTCTTCTTCCTCTTCTTCTTCTTCTTCCTCTTCTTCTTCCTCCTCCTCCTCCTCCTCCTCCTCCTCCTCCTCCTCCTCCTCCTCCTTTCCCTGATTTTTGCTGTGAAGGCTTGTTCTAGAAAGAGTTTGCACTGCTGCCTCAGCTCAGTGGTGCAGCTTGGTGTGTGAATGCAAAAGACCCCATGTTCAGTTTCTCACCTTTCTAGATAGAACAACACTGATAGCCTCTAATTTGACCCTGGCATCTTTTTGGTGCCAGTGGCACCTTTGCTGATCTCTGCACAGCTGGAGGCTGCATGCTTCTGAATACCCTTTGCTAGATGCCACAGGAAGGGAGCGTGCTCCTGTGCTTGGATCCTGCTTATGAGGTTTCCACCAGAATCTGGTTGGTCTCTATAGGAACAGGATAATAATAATAAATAAATAATAAACCTTTATTGTCACTACACCACCTGTGTGCAGTGAAATTAAACGACCCCCCCCATACACTCAGTCTTGTTTGCACTCTGTGTGCTTGTCAGAAGTCAATTGTACCACTATTTATTTATTTTTTTCATTCAGCAGCCCAACAGCCCACGGATAAAAACTGTTCTTTAACCTATTGGTGCAACTAACTATACTTCTGTATCTCCTGCCTGAAGGTAGGAGATTAAAGAGGTGCTGGCCAGGATGTGAGTCATTCCTATTAATTTTCCTCGCTCTCCTGAGGCAGCGGTCTCATGTGATGTCATCTAGCGAACTCAGAAGACAGCCCATGATGTCATGTGCTGTATTCGCCACCCTCTGTAGGGACTTCCTGTCCGTGGCTGTCAAACCAGCATACCACACTGTAATACAGTATGAAAGGACACTTTCTGTTGTGGACTGGTAGAAGGAGATCATCAGCTTTTATTTGACATTGTTCTTTCGCAAGACCCTGAGGTAATGGAGTCTCGGTTGGGCCTTCCTAACCATCTGGGTTGTATTGATTTTCCAAGTGAGGTCTTCACTAAGGTAAACTCCCAGGAATTTAAAGGAATGGACCATCTGAAGACAGGAGTTTTCAGGCGAGTTTTAAATGTGTGATGTTGTAATTTTCCTTTTTTGTTGTTGTTGGGAGCTGCCCAGAGTGGCTGGTGCAACCCACTCAGATGAGTGGCATATAAATTACTATTTTGTTATTATTACTGATGGCCTGATCCAGCTGCAGGGCCCTTCTGATGTTCTTATGATCTTGTGGATCTGGGACTGCAATTTGAGAGTGGTGGAGAACACCAGTTTGGCCCAAGTCTTACAGTTCTCATTAGTCTTTAACCTCGCCCCCAAGTTGCTGAGGAAGGGGTGGGATAAAAATGTAGCAGTGGTAATAGTAATATCCATTCACCCAGGGTAGGTCTTCTGTTCTTTTAACAGCTGCCCAGCAGGCAAATGTTCACCAAGTGCTTCTTTCCATTCTTGTGGAGATGTATCAATGAGTAAAGCTCTTCTTACATATCTGCCTGGCTGAAAGGCAGAGGGGTTTTACAAGTGGCAGGCTAATGGTGTAAATATTGGAGAGCAGGAAACCACTGGGCTTCCTGTGCAGCTGCCTGGCTTGGATCCAGAGTTGTGTGTGTGTGTGTGTGTGTGTGTGTGTGTGTGTGTCATTGTTGGAAGGCCTATGAACCTTATCAGTCCTCCCCAGTGGCCACTTGCCATCTCCCTGTCAGCTAGCCAGGAGGTGACTCAGGAAATGCTTTCAACGTTTGAGCCAGGAATTGAAAATTGGGTGTGCCTTCCATATAATTGCTAGGGTAGCTTTTTCGTTTTTGTAGAAACTTCAAATTCTGTGCCAGGAAACTTCCATTGTGGCTTCTGAGGCCGGTCTAGAGAAGCCTGATGGGCTGGTGGAAGCTGTGGTGCAAAACATCTGAAGGGCACTGGCTGCAAAAAGGCTGCAATAGGCAATACAGTGGTACCTCGGTTTAAGAACAGCCCTCAAACACAAAGTAGTGTCCCGGTTTGTGAACTTTACCTCAGTCTAAGAACGGAAGCCGAATGGTGGAAGGGCACTGGCAGCAGGAGGCCTCATTAGGGAAATTGTGCCTCGGTTTAAGAACAGTTTCAGTTTAAGAACAGACTTCCGGAACGGATTAAGTTCATAAACCAAGGTACCACTGGACTGAATTTAAGAGGTGTAGGAAAGTATTGAGGGGAGGATACAATTGCCCCACACTCCCTAGTCTCTTGGAACAAGAGCAGCTGTACTGGGGAAGAAGTGTGCCAAATACTTGTGGGTTCTCCCCCTTTTCTGTGCTCCTTTCCCTTTGATACACCAAATTTTTAATTTTTTTTTTTTTTGGCACAAGTCTTCTTTTAAAGATAAAGAACCATATGAGCAGGGAGAGCCTTCTCCTGTCGAAACTTAGCACCTGGACAAGAAACAGAGCAGGCGCATAGGCAGCTTGGTCTCTCTCTCTCTCTCTCTCTCTCTCTCTCTCTCACACACACACACACACACACACACACATTTAATTTTAAGATTTGTGTACTGATGTTCACTGAAGCCACAATATGAACTGCTGAAGAAGCTCTTTGACACCTGGGATGTGTGTTTCTAGAGCCCATCCTATTCCTGTGGGTGTAATCTGTTTTAGCTTTATTTGATTCTGAATTATAAAGCATTGTAATTTGCCCTGAGACCCTCCTAGTGAAGGGTAGGTAATCATCCTCATCATGTGTCTTCTGCTAGTATTATTTGAACACTATTATTCTCCCACCCATCCCATACTTTCCCTCTTTTTTAATTTAATTTTCTCTCTCTTTTCCTTTCCTGCAAATATATAGGTACAGATGTATATATAGGAATATCGATTTAAACAGAGTATTTTCTCTCTTTCTAAAAATGCATCTATCCATAGAAATAACAACAACAGCAACAGCAACAACAACTTATTTATATCCCGCCCTCCCCAGCCGAAGCCGGGCTCAGAGCGGCTAACAACAATAAAAGTAACACAGCATTCTAAAATCAATTCAGAATCAAATTAATGGCAACCACACAGGTGCATGTGATGAAAACTGTGCAAACTTTTTCGGGGGGGGGGTGTTTCCTATTTCTGGCCAATGGAGAAGCAACCAAGCTAAGTTCTTGGTTATTTGGTGCTTGTTTCTAAGAAAGTTATTGCTAGGGAAGAAGCTGCTTTGTGGAGGGATGTGTGTGTGTGTGTGTGTGTGTGTGTGTGTGTGTGTGAGAGAGAGAGAGAGAGAGAGAGAGAGAGAGAGAGACTTCTCTGACACACAGCAGGCTGTTCTGCTTTCATTGTGTACCTAGAGGGAGAAAACCACCCTCTTTATTACTTTATCTACTTTATATTTATTAAACATATGTGCAAGAGAGTTGGGGAGGAACATGAGTGAAAGGATGGCACCCCCCCTTCCCTGTGCCTAGGGGAACTTCACTGTATGCACAAATTGTTCCTGACAGCGGGAGCCTGTACTCAAAAGTGCTGGAACGCAAACAACTTAAATATTCCTCCCCTGGCTGAATGTCTTTGCCGCATTTCCCCAAGCAGGTTGGAAAAATGTGAACAGATGGTGCAGATTGGGTTGTGGTGCACAGGGGTTGCCTTGTACCAAGCCTGGGGTGTTGCTGTGCCAATTCTCTACCCCTCACCACACCCTGCAACATCCTCTGCCACCCCAAACTGCCTCCCATGCTGAGGTGAAGCTGGGTGGGTTACAGCCAGGGATGGAAGGTGTTGTCAGTTTTGGTTCTCTCTGTTTCACATATTTCCAATCTTAAATTCAAGTTTCTTCAGCAACTTGTGCTTTCTTTCTTTCTGTTTTAATTCTCAATTCTTCATCCTTTTCTGTGAGAATTTTTGCCTGCTGTTTCATATAAGATACATTTTCCAAGCAATTTATTCCTAATGCAATGCATTTTTGCATGTTGTTTTCACCAATGCATTCGTTTTTATGAATATTCCACCCCATGCCCCATGAAAGCGTGCTTTGGTTGGAAAATTGCATCACAAAATTCACTCTTTTTATTATTTATACTTTTCAAGTTTATACATCTCACTAATTTTACAATCATTTTGACATTTCATAGCTTGACTTCCTTCCCCCTCTTTCTGTGGTCCCTTAAATTTACTTTTAATATCTTCTTCATATCCAAATTATCTTAATTTACTCATTTATTCATCTTCTTTAAATACATACCCTTATGAAGAAGCAGCAGCAACAGCTTACAGCACAAATTTCACTCTTGTGCTTGGTCCCTGCTTGTGGGTTTCCATGGACGTCTGGCTGGCCAGTGTGAGAAACAAGGCACTGGCCTAAATGAGCAAGGCTCTTCTCAGGTTCTTTTGGGACAAAACCAGAATGAGTTGACTCTGTGCATCATTGGCTATGCCTCTCATTGGCTGCAATTCCATCTGCTGTTGGTCACCCTTCTTCTGCTTTACCAGTCCCAATGGGCACCAGGTATCATGACCTTCATGTTCCTAGGAGTGATGGAGCTGAATGCCCAGAACAAACCTCTGGATATGTCTTTCACCCTGTGGGGCCACACAGGAGCCACACAGCACCAGAGAGACCATGCAGGGATCTTTCTTGTCTCAAAAGATTCTCTGTTGATGTGGCCTCCTTTCTTGTGATTGGCAGTTGCGAGTGGCATATGGTTGGCCATAATTGATATGGGCATTTCTTGCATGTACTTCTGAACTTCTTGCTGCCTTCACCTCTGGTCTATGGGCACGGCTTGTTGACTTTGTGAAGAAGTTGAGTGGGGGAGGGTTGGGGGGGGGGAGCTCGGAGTACTGTAAATCTCCTACACAGTGTGGGCTGCATGAGCAGCTTCTGAGCAGATGGCACGTCAATATAGCACACAAGGGCATATCCTTTGAATCTGTAAGAAATGCAAGGCAAGCTGAAATCTTCTTGGCAGAAGAGCAAATTTGGAGGGGTTTGATGGACGAGCTATTTCTGGAGGAGTTTGCTCAGAAGGAAGGGCTTAAGAAAACAACCCCCCCTCCAAACTATTGGATCAGATCAAGGATCATGCTTGCTAGCATTGAAACTTAAGACGATCCTGCTGGATCAGGCCAATGGGGGCCCATCTAGTCCAGCCTCCTGTTCTCACAGTGGCCAACCAGATGTCTCTGATGGGAAACCCACAAGCAGGACCCGAGAACAAGAGCCCTCTCTCCTTCTGTCGTTCCCAGCAATTGGCATTCCGAAGGACTACTGCCGGCTTGTCATTGTGCTTCTGAAGAGGCTTCCTTGGAAAGCCCATAAGCAGAGCGATGAAAGCAACGACACCTTCCCCACTGCTAGTTCCCGTCACCTGATCTTCAGAGGCAAACTGAATGAGGCTTAATTTAATTTCTTGTGACTAATAGCTGCTCACGTCTCTCCTCCTCCTCCAAGGCTGAAGTTCTACCCTTCTTTTAAAAAATAGTTTTTGTTAAAGGTTTTTTTGTGTTATAAAACAAACAAATGAACAGGGGAAATTACATTTGTATAGCATCTCCATTTTTTATTCGTAGAGTCTTTTTCACAATTCGTATACATTATGTATGAGACACTATCATACTAGACGTCATGCAGTTGGGGGGAAACAGGGAGGGTGAAAGACAGAGCCAGCTGAGTTCGTGGCCAGCACCTCGTCCTATGGCGGTGAGTTCCACAGTTTTAACCATGCATTTTGTGAAGAAGGCTTTTCTTCTGACAGTCTTGAATCTTCTTCTAGTTGATTTCTGTTGCAGAAAGGTTACCCCATACCCTCCAACATTTCTCTGGTGAAAATAGGGCTATCCTATTCAATAACAACAACAACAACAACAACAACAACAAATATTTTATTATTTACACCCTTCCAACTCTACAGTTCTATGATTATATGACCTAGAGATCTGCCTGTAGACTGCTTTACTTCCCCTGGTGGTGTCAGACGGTTCCAGTATAGACCACCCGTACTGTCCCCATAATTCCAATGGGCAGAGTTCTGGGCTTTGCTTGTTGAAGGGAAGTTTCTCGGTTTGTTTTGACTTCCATGGCAGAGAGGATGTTTCTAGAACTTGGATGGCAAGAGGCAAAAGTTGTTGAGAACAAGGTAGCCAGCACCCTGTCTTTAGGGCATCGGTTTTCCACTAAAACCCCCCCCCCACAAAGCTTTGGGTGATGGGTTGGCACCGTGAAGCAGTTTGCTTGGGAGCAGAATTGATGCCAGATTGGCAAAGATCCTTCTTGTCTCTCTGTCTGTCCCCCCTCCTTTTCTGAGCGCTGAATCACAGACACCCTGCCTACACAGGGGAGGTCTTGTCTCACTGCATCATGTCCCACTTGGAGAGTGATATCTGTTCTTGTCCCTGGAAGCAACTGCTCTTGGTAGCTCTGTGAAGATTTCCTTTGCTGGATTATGAGATGATATTTATAAAGGAGCGTTTTGAATCTTTCATGCATCCTGAGTCAAGCTGGATGGGGGGGACAGCCGGGGGGGTGGGTGGCGCAAAGCCTTGGCTGGGGAGATAAAAATGCTTCCATTGACGAGTGCTGAAATGAAAGGGATTGACAGAAGCCAATACTGTGTGTGTGATTCACTCTAGTTTGCTGGAATTTTGCACCAAGTCTTCACAGGTAACTTGCAACTTGTATGGGGGTTACATTCTGAGGATTGCATGTACGTAAAGCCAAAGTCAATCTGGAGAACAACCCTGGAACTACCCTGCTGAAACTATCCCTACCTTTCTGAAGCCTGTAGTTGGCATGCCAAGCAGGTCTTGCCCCCACCCCCTATGCAAGGCAGAGAGCTTTTAATGAGGTTTGTAAGGACCTTTCAATGAAGTTTTGGGACTCTTGTCACAAGAGCTTCCCAAAGTCTTTTAAGCAGGTCTGAGAACTTAAAAAGCTCTTTCCATGCCAGGAAAATAATGCACAAAAGAGTTTTTAAACTCTCTGCCTTCCGTGCAATTAGTCTGTGTGATTTCAGCTGGCTGGTTGCCAATTGCGAAAGCTGAAATCACGCAAGTTGAATGCATGTCATTTGAGAATTATTTGTATTTTTCATCAGATAAAGTGCTACCACTCTGTGCCTCAGAACTAGACATGCTGTTTTGGCATGTCTTCAGATTTCTCTCTGTTGGCTCTGGATCTCAGGGGTCAAATGACATGTAACACCTGTCATGTTTCAAACAAGCCAGCCGAACCTGACTGCTTTCATTGAAGAGAAAGCAGCCATGGACACACCCACTGACCTGGAATCCTTTGTGGGTTTTCTGCTAAAGATTGCCCTCTCCCCCCACCATCCTACTTAGCTGCTATTTGGTCCTAAGGATGGTGTTTGCCATAAGCAGTCCATGGGGCGCTGGAGTTCAAAAACTAATGGGTTAATTCTGAGTCCTAATCTAGATTGGAGCTGGAGTTCTCAAGTGTTACACACACAGCACCTAGTTAAACTATAGAATTCACTCTCATGAGAAGCCGTGGTGGACACCAACTTGCATGGCTTTAAAAGAATATTAAACAAATTGATGGAGGAAAAGGCTATAAATAGCTACCAGTCATGAGAACTGTGAGAACAGGATGGTGGTCTAAATGGGCCACTGGTCCAGCAGGCTCTTCTGATGTACTTCTGATGCACTGGCTTTGGAATACAATGGCAGTAAGAGAAGGGATGCAGTGACAGCTCTGCTCTTCCTCCACTGTTGGGGGCTGTGTGCCTCTGAAAACCAGTAGCTGTGAATTGCAAGCTGGCGGAATTGCTGTTGCACTCAGGTCCTGCTTGTAGGTTTCCCACAGGCATCTGATTGGCCACTGTGAGAACAGGTGGCCCACCAGGGATTGTCTTATGGGCTGCTATACCCCCATGCAGAAGTCTGGTTTAAGACATAGGAAACAACATTAACCTGAGTCAGACCATCCGTTCATCTAGTTAAGGATTGCCTCTGAATACCAGGCGCTGGGAGTTACTGGTGGGGAGAGCGCTGGTCCTGCTTTTGGGCTTCCCAGAAGAGACATCTGGTTGGGCACTGTGAGGACAGGATGCTGGGCTAGACAGGGCTTTGGCCTGATCCAACAGGATCCTATAATGTTCTTAAGTGCTATGCATTTTGTCTGCATTCAACATGGCAGACGTGCACGCAGAGTCATTCCTTGAACCAGAGCCAAGCCTTAGTGCTGAGCATGGCCTGGTAAATTTGTTTAGTGGAGAAAGTGGAGCTCGGCAGTACAGTGGGACTCCTTCCCATCCACATCCTGCTTCCAGGGCTGGGTCACTTCCACCATGTGGAGAGAATCTGGCTCAGTCGGTGATATGCTGAGTATAATTAAAGAGGCCCACTGCTTGGAGCAGAAGCAACTTGGAAGCATTAATGCAAGAAATGCTGTTCATTATCAGAAAGTCTGCTTAAGTGTTTGTCATTAATTGCCTGGTCTGTTGCCACCTTCTGACTAGCCCAAGCTCATGTCCTGATGCCGCCATTGCCTGCAGGTGAAGTCAGCCCATGTGTGTTTTGGTTTCGCTCCAAGGCCGTTAACGCAACTATCTGCATGAGGCAAATTGGATAAAACTGGTTGCTGTCCTTGCTGGAACTGGAAAAATGCAGAAAGGGTGGCTTCAATGAAGGGGCTGTGAGTTTACAAAGTCTTTATAGAGGGGAGAGCTGTAACTCAATGGACATTCTGCTGGCCATGCTCTCCTCACAAAAGATCCCTGGTAGAGCACCTGCCTTGCAAGCCAAGAGTCTCAGGTTCAGTCTCTGGAATCTCCAGGCAGAGTTTGAAAAGAGCCACTTCAAGTCAGTGTAGACAATACAGCTAGATAGTCCAGTGGTTGAACTCAGTATAACTCAGCTTCCTGTGTCTCTTCCTAAGGCAAAATATTTTTTTGTTTGTTTGTAAGCAGTGGGCTGGTGTCTAGTGTTAACAGTCATGTATTGGAGCCAGAGCAGTATAGCGGTTTCAGTATTGGACTAAGGCTATGGGAGATCTGGGTTCAAATGCCTACTTGACCATGAGGTTCACTGGATGACCTTAGGCCGGTCATATCTCTCAGACTAACCTGCTTCGCAGGATTGATGTGAGGATAAAATGGAGAGGGTGGGGGAAATTATGAAGGAGAAGAAGAAGAAGAAGAAGAAGAAGAAGAGGAGGAGGAGGAGTTTGGATAATTCTTCTCCTTTCCCTTCTTCCCCCACCACAAACACTCTGTGAGGTGTGTGGGGCTGAGAGACTTCAAAGAAGTGTGACTGGCCCAAGGTCACCCAGCAGCTGCATGTGGAAGAGCGGGGAAGCGAACCTGGTTCACCAGATTACGAGTCCACCGCTCTTAACCACTACACCACACTGGCTCCTTGGGCAAAAGGCAGGATAAAAATATATAAAGATATTTGAGGTCCTTGGGGGAAAAGGTGCGATATAAATGTAAATAATATTTATTATCATCATTATTAACAAAAACAACAACAACTTTCAATGGGTGTTAGTCATGATGGCTGTATTTTGGGGATGGGAAACCTGTAGCCATCCAGACTAGAGATGGGGGGAAAGTCTGATTGTGTTCCCCATTTAATGGGGAGCTCACCTACTGAATCGCCCTTTCCAAAACAGTTTGTGAATTCTTTTTTGAAAATGTTCATTCTTCACCACACATATTTGCAACCCATTTTTCACAAAATAATGCATATCTGCATGTTATTTTCACTAATATATGCACCTTTATGCACACTTTACCTAGCATGAAATATTTTCCCCCTACTCTGCTTGGCTGGAGAACCACACTGCAAAATTCAGAGAAGTTTGACTTTAGAAGGCTGACCAAGTTTTGTTTTGCATATTGCTTCAGAGTTTTGAGAATTTGCCTCCAAATGTGAACTTCAGCAGATTTTTCTCCTATGCCTAACTATGACTTTTGCCATCATGGCCAGCCTACTCATGAGGCAAGGAGAGGAGGCCGCCTCCGGTAGCAGGATACACAGGGGCAGCAGATTTGGCTTCCAACGAAGGCAGTTTGGCGAATACAAGGTGCTGTGGATCTCTTCCCACCCTTGTTCCTGATGTAGATTTTCATTCACCCCTTCTTGCTTGGTTGGGGAGGGCAACCCTTTGTGGTTTGCCCAATGTTTTGGCCAGTGCTGTTTTTCTAGAAACCCCTTCCTTCTCAGCATCAGAGTTGGATTATGCAAAATGACCAAATTAGCTTGATGTTCTAAATGTATTCAAGTAGCAGATTCCAGCATTTCTTGTTGGAGAATGTGAGTAACCCCAGCATGGAAGTTTTTTGTTTTTTTAAAGACCAGAGCCTGCATCACAGGCAGCTTGCCCATCTATAAATTGAGCAGGAAACTAAATCTTTAATTCTCCCAGCCCCCTAGTGTCTTCAAAACACTCATCTTTGCAGGAGCAACTTAGATTCAGTCTTGCTAACATCCAAATCTCTCCATCCTTATTTTTGTGCTGAGGTAACCAAGGAGACGAAGCACTACGATTATTTTATAGTAAGCAATAAAAAGAGCTTTTAATTGTTTCTCACACTTTTAAGAGTTCCCAAGCCTGCATTTGGTGAAATAGTGTATTAGTCTCTCTCTCTCCTTGTAGGTTTAGAGGAGGGTAAAATATGAATTGCTCATGAAAAGATTCTCTTTGTTTCGAAGGCAGCTGTCAACCTTGCAGGTTTTTAAGATTGTCTCTGTTAACTGACATGTGTAGAACAGAAGTTTTGAAAGTTAACAGTTCAGGTTCCCCAGACATGAGAGGAGTTCCACAATTTGCTCTCATGTGTTTCCAGTTGCGTCAATGTGTGAGACACACAGTTGAATCCCCACAACACCATGTCCATTGTGAAGCAGAAGTGTGTGACCCTAAGGACAAGCAAATCTGTCAATTTCAACTTCCCATGGCTTTTTTAAAAAATTATTTAATCATTTTTTTCAATACAAACAGCAACCACAAAAGATACATACAACAAAAACCATAATAACAATAATAACACAATTTGACAATTCAGATTTGAATACACTGATATACCTATGACTACACCTTTTTCACAATATTTTCCCACCTCTCTCCTCCCAGTGAGAGAGCCAGTGTGGTGGTGTGGTTAAGAGCGGTAGTCTCATAATCTGGGGAACCGGGTTCGCTTCCCCGCTCCTCCACATGCAGCTGCTGGGTGACCTTGGGCCAGTCACACTTCTTTGACGTCTCTCAGCCCCACTCACCTCACAGAGTGTTTGTTGTGGGGGAAGAAGGGAAAGGAGAATGTTAGCCGCTTTGAGACTCCTTAAAGGGAGTGAAAGGCGGGGTATCAAATCCAAACTCTTCTTCTTCTTCTCCCCCTACCTCCCATAACAATCGCTTAAATATTCGTTCCAAATTTCTTTGTACAGTGGTACCTTGGGTTAAGAACTTAATTCGTTCTGGAGGTCCGTTCTTAATCTGAAACTGTTCTTCCCCACCGACGCTTGGCAGACCCAGGTCTTGCCCCACAAGTTGGCCTCTCACCTCAACTCTTGATAAATTTTGACTCGCCCTCCAAGAGCCCCCCGCTGAGGAGTGTAGCTCAGAGTTCCTTCCACCAAAACAATTCCTTACCATCTGATCCATCAATGCCGGAACTGGAGTCCTCTTATTCCCCTGAGCGGCATAGACCCGACATACGAACTGTACCAGTACGTCAAGCATCCCCTGTACCTTTACCAGCATCAGGTCATGGGAGTGCTCCACCCACATCAAAAAATGGCCCGGATTTGATTGAAGACCCGGCCGGACATATAAATCAAATGGTCTCATCGGCGACCTTCAGCCCTCGCGGTGGGGCAGTCTCAGCAAATCCTGTGGAGTTTCCCACTGAAGTGTCCGCCCTTGGGTTACCCAGCGGGAGACCCGTTTTGTCGCCTCAGTCAGAATACGTCACTACCAACTTCAAGACCAGGTACCTTCAGCAGGTGCCTGCCATGCAAAGTAAAATAACTGACTTTTTTGTGGGGTCTGCCCTGCCTCCAAAGGACTCACATCTCTCCCTGAAATGACAGCGAATTGGGCACAACAGGAACTCCCCCCTATCAGTCCTCAGCTGGAACATTGCGGGCTGGAGGGGGAAAAAACTTGACCCAGAATTCCTGGAGTATATTAACCTGTTTCATATCATCTTGTTCCAAGAATCGTGGGAAGTAGAGAGAATTGCCCTAAATGGCTTTGAGCTTCTAGAACTCCCTGCCTGCCCCTCCCTGAAAGGAGGCCGCCCCAAAGGGGGCCTGATAATAGGCATCTCCCTCAACCTACACTCTAAACTTACTCTAGTACAGGCCTTGCCTCCTTACGCCCTTACCGGGCTGATTGCGGGGGAAAAGATCTCACTTCTAGTTACAAATGTTTACTTGCCACCCAGGGGTTCTTCCTCCGAACTGGGCTCTAAATGGGGCTCGCTAGAAGAGCATTTGCTCTCTTGCTATGTTAAGTTTCCTAACACCCCGACCATAATAGGTGGCGATTTTAATGCCCGCACAGCAGCAAATTGGGACTCGCTAACCAAAGCCAAATGGTGGGTTACCCCAAACCTTGATAATTATGAGCTGGAACATATCTTAACCTGAAGCACCACTATAGCTAATGGGGCCTCCCACTGCCGCCGCTGCCCAATTTCTGTTCTCATCCTGAAGCAAAGTTCTTAACCCAGGTACTATTTCTGGGTTAGTGGAGTCTGTAACCTGAAGCGTCTGTAACTCAAGGTACCACTGTATTTATCCATTCTTATTTTGCATCAACATGCAACTCGTTTGTATGTAGCTAATCTGTCCATATTGTTAATCCATGTGATCAATGGAATCTTTTTGCGTCTCTTCCAATTCATCAAAACAAGGTGTGTGTTTTTTTGCTTCTAGTACAGCACAGTACATCCATTTTTTTGACCCCTTGAAATCTCCCACGTTTCTGGAATATAATTTAGAATTAAATTCAGTTTCCCTAAATAACAATTTCTTTTTATTACTCTTGCTATAAATATCCTCACCTCGCACCAAAATGATCTTATCGGGCAGTTAATCAACATATGTACTAAGTTCTCATTTTTACTCCCACATCTCCAGCCGTTGTCTGCACTTGCTATTTTCAGCTCTATCTGCTGATGGATGGCCACACTGACTCGGCCCCGGACACACTGACCAGATGCTTGGAAGCTGTGGCTGGATGGTTTCGTGGGAGCCGATTGAAACTAAATCCTTCAAAGACAGAGGTCCTATGGCTGGGTCTGGATGGCATGGGGATGAGGGACCAACTCCTTTCTCTTGCGGGGGCCCAATTAGTGCCATTGCCTTCCGTTAAGAGTTTGGTGTAATCCTTGACGCCTCCCTTTCCATGGAGGCGCAGGTTACAGCAACAGCCAAGGCGACAT
This sequence comes from Podarcis vaucheri, assembly GCF_965113315.1. NCBI lineage: Eukaryota > Metazoa > Chordata > Lepidosauria > Squamata > Lacertidae > Podarcis > Podarcis vaucheri. The sequence goes on along the minus strand of NC_138758.1, from coordinate 3,796,083 downwards.
TTTTCTACCTTCGCCGCATCAAGCAGTTGGTCCCTTACCTTTCCTGCCCCGATTTGGCCACAGTGATCCATGCGACGGTCATCTCCAGGCTTGACTACTGTAATTCGCTCTACGCGGGGCTGCCCTTGAAGCTGTCCCAGAAACTCCAGCGGGTGCAGAATGCTGCAGCGAGGCTCCTCACGGGGTCTCTGCCATGGGAGCATATTCACCCAGTGCTTTTCAAGCTGCACTGGCTCCCGGTGGAGTACAGGGTCAGATTTAAGGTGCTGCTTTTTACCTTTAAAGCCCTCCATGGCCTAGGACCCTCGTACCTACGGGACCGCCTCTCCAGGTATGCCCCACAGAGGACCTTAAGGTCCATATATAGCAACACTCTAGTAGTCCTGGGCCCTAAGGAAGTTAGATTAGCCTCAACCAGAGCCAGGGCCTTTTCAACACTGGCTCCGGCCGGGTGGAACGCTCTGCCTCATGAGACCAGGGCTCTGCAGAATCTGATTTCTTTCCGCAGGGCCTATAAGACAGAGTTGTTCCGCCTGGCCTTTGGCTTGGAGCCGATTTGATTCCATTCCCCTCTTCTTCTTTTTTCCTTTTCCTTTCTCCTGTGATGAGGCTGCATTTTAATATTTTAATGTTTCAATATTTTAATGTTGTATTTTAATCTTGTTTTTAAGTTGTATTCATTCAACTTGTTTTTATTATTGTTGTTAGCCACACTTAGCCTGGCCTTGGCTGGGGAGGGCGGGGTATAAATAAAATTATGATTATGATTATGATTATTATTATTATTATTATTATTATTATTATTATTATCTTCTGGTATGGTTTTGCTGGAGTCTAGTGGACTCTGAATATTATTTTCTGTTGAGTAAGTCTTAGTCTTAGATCCATAGAGGCTATTTCTGTTGATTTTATACTTGACTCCCATATATCATTTGTTATCATTCCATTTTTGCCTATAATATTCTAAATCATATTTTGTCCTGCTGAGTAGGGTTTTATATAGTGCACGTGTAGAGTTTTTTGTTGCAGAGATTAAACCTTGTAGCAGCCTGGGTGTTTCCGATGCTGCTATAGTGTCTGGGCCAAACTGCCTTTCCAACGTATGTTTCAATTGGATGTATTGTCATTGTGTTTCACTGGTTAATCCATACTTTACATGCAAAGTCTTATATTCCACAAATTTGTAATTTTCATCAATTAATTATTTCAATGTCAAAATACCTTTTTTATCCAATTTTGCCAAATTATTACTTGATTTCCAATTTTTAATTTTGGGTTGGCCCATATTGTTAATTTCTCATGGTGATAGGGGGTCATCCTTATTATTTTATTTATATTCATCCAAATTTTTATAGGTGCTTGAATAGTCTCAAGGATAATAGAATATTTCATACAACTGGAGCCGAGTGTAGTACATTCCTACAAGAGGTTCAAAGAAACTATGTTCAAGAGTAGCCCTGCTTGCTCTCCTGCTTGCTCTCCAACAATTAGTCTTACTCAGCAGGTAGGCCTGGTGAAACAGTTCCAGATTTGGGAGCCCAAAGCCACCTTCCTTAGTTGGAAGTTGCATTTTATGTAGTGATATTTTTGGTGGCTTTGTACCCCACAGGCATGATCTAAATAGTTGATTTATATTTTGGAAGTATAATTTGGGGATATATACTGGTAATAATCTAAGAATATATAAAAGCTTTGGTACAACATTCATTTTGAGGACATTAACCTTTCCCCAAAGGGAGAGGTTTAGAGGTCCCCACCTTTCAATATCAAAAGAAATCTCAGACACCCATGGATGGCTTTTCATTTTTCCACTTTCCTGTTTTCCACATTTCCTCATCAGTTTCCTTTAAAAAAAAAAAAAAGCTTCCCCATGACTATTCTTCAGCATCTCAGTGTGAATTTCTCCCAGTTTAACATGTTTGTATACAAAAAGCCCGTCTAGTCCAGCATCTTGTTGATCCAGGTTAACCCCTTCTGGCATAGCTAGGCATCTCCTGTAGTCGACATGCAGGATAATACTAAGCAAGACAGTGTGTCAGGAAGCTGACTGACTGCAAAACTGAGCAAAGCTAGGATGAATAGTTGCATCTGTGACACTAGGGTTCAATCCTCTGCTTCACCCTGGACTCATTAGTCTCCATCCTCTTTGCCCATATGTAAAATGAGGACAACAGCACTGGGTTTCTGTTTGCAGAGGTGAACATAATCATTGAAAGGCACTTCACAATTTTTAAAGAAACCAAAACATTTCCTTAATTGGCTTTTATAAGTAATGCTGTTTTTACCAAACTTAGAAATTATGCAAATCCCCAAATATTCCAAATCTACATGGGATTTTTAAAGAACCTTCTGACAATCATATTTGTCTGGAGCTTTTCTATCTGAGGCTGAAATTCAGCAGGGAGTGAGAGACAGCTTTATTGGCTCCAGTCAAAAGATACCACGCTGATAGTTTCATTTCACAGTTGAATTTCTTTAATTATCTTCAAAGGTAGATTTTTCTTTGGCTGTTCAGTTTTGGCCATCAAGCGGCCAAAATCTGCCATGCAGAAAGTGAAAAGAAACTTGAAACTGGCATGTGTCAGAAATTCTTCTTTTTAAAAAAGGTTCCTCTTTTTTTCCTGTGAGAAGCCTGTAACTATGAGAAAGGCGAAGGTAACAGAAGACCATAAATTCATGGAGAACTCCTGGCATATTTTATCACTGCTTAAAAGGGCAGCTAAAATTACATCAAGCAAATGTGTTATTATGAACCCCAGCTCTGGAATGTGAAGAGACAATAATAGAATGTAGTTCCCTTTTTATCTCCCCCAACATATTCACATGCTCCCTAACCCTACACAACACAGGTGAGGCATCTGTTGGCCTCCCAAAGTTGATGGACTACAGCTCCCTTCACTTCTGATTAGGGATGCATGAAGTCAGCAATTTCCATTCCAACATGTATTGCTCACAATCAGTGCTGTTTCTGTTCCTCTGCAGTTCAGCTTCCACCAAATGCTACAATAGTTACCCAACTGTCTTCTACTTAATGTGATTTATGTAAGCTATGCAACTATTTATGGGACCTAACATTCATTTCAGAGAAAAGAAAAGTAATTACTGTAGTTATGTAATGTTTGCAAACTTAAAACAACAACAACAACAACACAGTGATGTGAAAGAATACATCACTTGACTGATTTCCATTCCTGATCACAGGCAAAAACAAGAACTGTAACAATTTGTGCTGCTTTTCTATTTTTCACAGAATTCTCTGGCATCCCTAATCCTGACCTTTGGCCTGGCTGGGATTCAGCAATGTCTGGAGGGCCCGAGGTTCTCCATCCCTAGTATACAAACTTACCTGGGAGTCCAGTTTAGCTCAGTAGTGCTTACTTCTGTATAGGCATTTTTTAAAAAAATGAATTGCTTCCCAAGGCAACATGTCAAAGTCATTAATGATCTTTTAAAAAATCAGCTCTAATAATCCAGTTCCAAATTCAGTATAGATACCAACTAGGATAAAAAACAAAATCTCTCCTTTAAAGGTTTTTTGAAAAAAGGTCTTTGATAGACAATAGAGATGGCACTTGTCTGATAAGTGTATATGATATGGTGTGTGTGTTTCTTGTGGCTGATTAGCTGCTCTCCCTGTGCAAAGGTCAGAGGGGGCAGGGTTTCTGTTGAGTCAGGTGATTAGCTGTGGGAGTAGCTTATCAGAGCTTGCAGGGCAGCCTGGCGGCGCGCGCAGTTTGATCCATCTTTTAGATTTAGGGGAGCTAGTCTCAAACATTTGTTGGGGAGACCTAGGGTTTTTTGGGGGGGGTATTTGTCCTGTCTTCACGCTTTTTAAGATGGAGGACCACTGTAGCCACCCCCAACGACACGTTTTCAAGATGGAGGGTGAGGGAACAGCTGCAGTCGCCTGTGGTTCCTGCACAATGTTTGCCATCTTGCCAAAGGTTGCAGGCAGCTTTACCTGCAGCAATTGCATGTTGATTGCCCTCTTAAAAGACAAAGTCCAGCAACTGGAGGAACGTGTAGCTACGCTCCAAAGAATTAGAGAGCTGGAGCTCTTCTTGGAAGCAACAGAGAACACCGTCTCCACCAAGGAGGAGACAGGGGACACCCCTGAGAAGGAGGCTAGTTCACCAACACAGATGCCAGATATATGGAGAAACGTGACTCAAAGAAGTAGGAGGCCCAGGGTTCGCTCTGATTGTTTAGAAATACACAATCGCTTTGAAGTTCTCTCCCCTAGCATGGAAGAAGAAGAACAGACTCCATTTGAGGATCTCTCCCTCATTACAGTCAATCAGGTATATGAAGACGATCAGCAAAGTCAGTCTTCAGGGAATGTGCTGGCGACCTTGGAACGGACAGCTCATGGAAGAACCCCAACCAAACCTAAGAGGAGGCGTGTAGAGGTGATAGGGAATTCCCTACTGAGGGGAACAGAAGCAGTGATCTGTGGGCCTAACAAGATGTCTCAGGAGGTGTGCTGTCTCCCCGGGGCTAAGACCCAAGATGTAACTGAACGACTGCAAGGAATCATAAAACCCACTGACAAATACCCCTTCCTCTTGGTTCATGTGGGAACCAATGACACTGCAAGCAATAGCCTCCAGAAGATCAAAAGAGACTACGAGGTTCTGGGCAGGAAATTGAAGCAATTAAATGCACAAATTGTCATCTCATCTGTCCTCCCAGTTGAACGATGTGGCCCAGGGAGAGAGGAAAAAATAGTGGAAGTGAACAGCTGGCTTCGCAAATGGTGTAAACAGGAACGGTTTGGATTCTTAGATCACAAACTGCAGTTTCTTGAAGATGGACTTCTGGCAAGCGATGGGCTGCACCTCACAACGGTTAGGAGGAATGTTTTTGCCAAAAATCTCAGAAACCTCATCAGGAGGGCTTTAAACTGACTAATGGTGGGGAGGGAGACAGTGCTCCTGAAGGTAGGAGTCTATCAATTGATGAAGATGATCATCCAAATGTCATAGACCAAATGGAGCAAACAGCACGCAGACCTAGTGGTGGGAGGAAAAAATCCTTAAATAAGAGACACGGGGGAATGATTAATGGACTTCAATGTCTGTACACTAATGCGCAAAGCATGGGAAATAAACAAGATAAGCTTGAGCTCTTGGTACAGCAAACTAAATATGACATAATAGGCATCACTGAAACCTGGTGGGATAAGTCCCACGATTGGAATGTAATAATGGAGGGATACAATCTCTTTCAGAGAAACAGAGCAGACAAGAAAGGAGGAGGATTGGCGTTATATCTCAGGGATGTGTATACCTGTGAAGAGATCCAAGATTTAGAACCTCAAAGCCAAAGTGAGAGCATTTGGGTTAAAATTAAGGGAGAGAAGAATAACAGAGACCTCATTGTGGGAGTTTACTATAGATCCCCAAGCTAAACGGAGGACATAGATGATGCCTTCCTGGAACAGATGGCCAAGCATGCAAAAGGAAGGGAGATAGTAGTAATGGGGGACTTCAATTACCCGGATATTTGTTGGATGTCAAACTCAGCCAAGAGCATAAGGTCAAACAGATTCCTCACTGGCCTTGCAGACAACTTCATTGTCCAGAAAGTGGGAGAAGCAACAAGAGGAACAGCCATTTTAGATCTGGTCCTAACCAATGTTGATGACCTGGTTAGTGGGGTAGAAGTGGAAGGATCAATAGGCGCGAGTGATCATGCTCTTCTGAAGTTTACTATACAGCAGAAAGGAGCAGCCAAGCATACTAGGACTCAATTTCTTGTCTTTAAGAAAGCCGACTTCATAAAACTTAGGGAAGTGCTGGGTGAGATCCCATGGACAGTAATACTAAAAGGAAAGGGAGTTCATGATGGCTGGGAGTTTGTTAAGAGGGAGATAGTAAAAGCACAACTTCAGGCAATACCAATGAGACGGAAACATGGAAGGTGCCTAAAGAAGCCAGGGTGGCTATCTAAAGAACTTTTAACTGAGTTAAGATTAAAAAAGGATGTGTACAAAAAATGGAAAAGGGGGGAAACCACCAAAGAGGAATTCAAACAAATAGCCAGCACATATAGGGTGCTCATCAATGGTTCCTCTTCATCCTGGAGAAGAGGGACTAGTGGGGTGCCACAGGGTTATGTCTTGGGCCCGGTCTTATTCAACATCTTTATCAACAACTTGGATGATGGACTCAAGGGCATCCTGATCAAATTTGCAGATGGCACCAAACTGGGAGGGGTGGCTAACACCCCAGAGGACAGGATCACACTTCAAAACGACCTTGACAGATTAGAGAACTGGGCCAAAACAAACAAGATGAACTTTAACAGGGAGAAATGTAAAGTATTGCACTTGGGCAAAAAAAATGAGAGGCACAAATACAAGATGGGGGACACCTGGCTTGAGAGCAGTACATGTGAAAAGGATCTAGGAGTCTTGGTTGACCACAAATTTGACATGAGCCAACAGTGTGATGCGGCAGCTAAAAAAGCCAATGCAATTCTGGGCTGCATCAATAGGAGTATAGCATCTAGATCAAGGGAAGTAATAGTGCCACTGTATTCTGCTCTGGTCAGACCTCACCTGGAGTACTGTGTCCAGTTCTGGGCACCACAGTTCAGGAAGGACACTGACAAACTGGAACGTGTCCAGAGGAGGGCAACCAAAATGGTCAAAGGCCTGGAAACGATGCCTTATGAGGAACGGCTAAGGGAGCTGGGCATGTTTAGCCTGGAGAAGAGGAGGTTAAGGGGTGATATGATAGCCATGTTCAAATATATAAAAGGATGTCATATAGAGGAGGGAGAAAGGTTGTTTTCTGCTGCTCCAGAGAAGCGGACACGGAGCAATGGATCCAAACTACAAGAAAGAAGATTCCACCTAAACATTAGGAAGAACTTCCTGACAGTAAGAGCTGTTCGACAGTGGAATTTGCTGCCAAGGAGTGTGGTGGAGTCTCCTACTTTGGAGGTCTTTAAGCAGAGGCTTGACAACCATATGTCAGGAGTGCTCTGATGGTGTTTCCTGCTTGGCAGGGGGTTGGACTTGATGGCCCTTGTGGTCTCTTCCAACTCTATGATTCTATGATTCTATATGTATGGGTGTATATACAGGGTTTCACTGTTAGCATTACAGGTTTGTTTGTTTTTTAAGAGTTTTCACGAGAACAATTTTCTAGCATGTTCCAGTTTAACATTTTGCCTCTCAATTGCAAATCAAAAAGACAGAAATGATTGAAAAACACACACCTTCAAAGGGTTAAAAAAAACTTCAAAACTTAATTAAAATTAATGGCTTTTCTGGGTTGTTCCCAGTTATTGATGGGTCAGGAATGAGACAGTGAGTGTTGAGAGGCTGACTTTGAATTGAGGAGGTGGTTGGCACGTGCTCAGTTTTCAGAGCTGGAACATACTTAATAGTTGTGCCAACTGGAGAGTCCCTGGTAAGTAGTGTAGTTATCTTCAAATAACAGCCTGCAGACTTGGGAGCCTGGGTTGGAAGGGAAGCAGAGAGTTAAGAACAAGTAGCAGGCTTTCCCATCAGGCATCTCCTGCCTTATTCCTATTTTAGCTTCTTCTCTCTGCGATGTCTATCTTGCATTGTTTTTGTGACGATCAGTTTTCTCAGCAACAGTTGTTCAAAAGTGATCTTTTTTGAGGAGAGCATGGCCAGCAGAATGTCCTGGAAAATGTGTGGGATGTTATCTCTGCTGGTGTATGCAAGGCTTAGGCCAAGGATCCCTCTAGTACAGCATGCTCTTCTCACCATGGTCAACAGGAGCCTCTAGTGGGAAGCGCAGAAGCAGGGCAACAGCAGTTCACATAGATGATCTGGGTGTCAAGAAAGGCAAGGGTCCAAGGTCACGAGAAGCAAGAAGTAGCAGGTCCGGCCAGGAACAACTAATGTTGTTTCCAGCAACTGACTGAGGCTGAAAACCATGCTTAAGAAAGCTGGAGCCAGCTGGTTCTCATCAGGAGCAAGAAGGCTGATCAGCAGAGGGGGTCACTTCACCTTCTGCTCCTTCAGGCTGCTGCTCAGCAGGTGAAGCTGACTCCTGGCCCATGACAACCTGGGAAGTTTGCAGTGGGATGATAAAATGTCACTCTGGGCTGCTTGAAGGAAAGCTGGGGTACAACTATGAGTCTTGAATATCTCTTGAAGGTCTGGTAGGAATCCCAGAATAACCTTTTGATGAGGTTCTGATTATAGACCATTATTGAGTGCTGCAATTTACCTGGTACATGTCGGTTTTAGAGACTTCTTAATGTGGTGTTGGTTTAACGGCTGATGTTTTTATAGAGTTCTAGTCGATGTACTTTCCTTTTCATTGGTGTTGGCTGCTTCTAGCGGTAGAACTGCCAAACAGGACATAAATAGCCAACTAAATATTTTTAAAATAGCTTTATAGTGAGAATGCACAGGGAAGGTTGGAAACCAGGTCCTCTTCTCATTGTACACATGGGGCAAATGGAGTGCTGTCACTCCTAGCTGGCAGAAGGATCCACTGTTTTACAAAATGCGGGCCTGATGATTAGATATAAGAGTAGCCAGATATTTTCACTTTTGAGTCCCACTATCCCTAACCATTGGCTATGCTGGTTGGGGATGATGGGGAGTTGTAGCTCGCAACATTTGGAAGGTGCGCTTAGAGTGGGGGGAGGCTCTGCTTCTGAGGCATAGTGCTCACCACTTTCTCCTGATCCCAGTTTTGTAACAATTAACGTTACACTTACTATTAAAAAAAGAGAGAAGGTATCAATGAATAGAATGTACATGCCAATAGTGATGCTGATCATTAAAAAGGCAAGAACTGAAGAGTGGTTCTGAGGTAAAATGGAACAGTAACCTGTTATCCATCATGCTAGTATTTACATCTGTTGTGGATATTGCACAGCAGGAGTCAGGTTGAGGATGCTAAACCCAGTGTGATTTGCGTGGCTATTCCCTCCCCCCCCCCACAGGTGGAATAAATAAAGACAACGGACACAGAAATTTAGGTTAATGGGCGTAAATGGCCACAACTTTATTGATTACAGGTAAGAAGGGTATTGGCTTTAGGCATTGGCCCCTAACCGACTATCCGGTCTAACCGGGAAGGGTTAAACACCAACAGGGGGAGCCACCCGAGATGCGTATCCCTAGGCGCTCCCCGAGGGGTTACCGCTCGGGGGCGCGCTTTAGGCCCTAGCCTCCGTAGGTTTCAGACGAGGCGTCGCCCCTCGGAGTCCTTTAACGAACTACCCTTCAAGCATTGGGGGAGGTGATGGCGTTCCTCCCCCCAACCTCATTTGCATAACAATACCCCGGCCAATGCCTGCCGCCAAAACCGAGGGAGTTGTGACGATTTGCTACGAGGTAGGCGAAAAAACCAAGTGGCTCCGAAAACCAGCCAATTAGCCAAATGGAAAAACTCCTACCAGGCCCCTTGCGGCAACCAGCCGAAGCCCATAGCAAGGTCAGTGGCAAAACCTAAAGGGCAGGTGGGTGGTAAACCGCGTCAGCTGCTAGGAAGAAAAGGGGCGAGCCGAGGGCTGCCCCGACCTTAAGTGGCCTCTGGAAGGCCCGCCCCTGCCGCCAGCCGATTGGCTGGCGCTGCAGGGGATGCAAATTAAGGGAATCCCTGCTTCCCGCGAGGCTGGCGCCAGCCTCGCGGGAGTGAGTGTGGGCGGGGTCGTGAGCCCGCAACCCCCCTCCTCCTGAAGTTCGGAATGGGCATTGCGTGGCTATTCCCTCCCCCCCACAGGTGGAATAAATAAAGACAACGGACACAGAAATTTAGGTTAATGGGCGTAAATGGCCACAACTTTATTGATTACAGGTAAGAAGGGTATTGGCTTTAGGCATTGGCCCCTAACCGACTATCCGGTCTAACCGGGAAGGGTTAAACACCAACAGGGGGAGCCACCCGAGATGCATAGCCCTAGGCGCTCCCCGAGGGGTTACCGCTCGGGGGCGTGCTTTAGGCCCTAGCCTCCGTAGGTTTCGGACGAGGCGTCGCCCCTCAGAGTCCTTTAACGAACTACCCTTGAAGCATTGGGGGAGGTGATGGCGTTCCTCCCCCCCAACCTCATTTGCATAACAATACCCCGGCCAATGCCTACCGCCACCCGAGCCGTAAGCCGGCTCGCCGCCAATACCCTCAAACCTGTAACCAATCCCTAACACCTTGAAAAATATCTGCCAACCAAATATCATTGCCAGCATCAGATAGATGCACGCCATCCCCGCGATAAAGCATTTCCTTGTCAAACCGTATGCATGGGTGCTGGATGACCCGTCCGCCCAACGCGGCCACTCTACGTGCCACCGCGCGCTCCACAATCCTCCTTGCCTTATTCACGGCCACGGGTTTCTCCGCGTCCCGCCAACATCGCCTTTCCAGCAAAGATGACCAAATTATTGCAATGTTTTCATGGGATGCCCTCAACAATTCCAAGTCATTGATAATGTTCCACATCAAGTCCACCCCTTTTCTATAAGGCAGGTTGTTCTCGCCCAGCTGGATGACCAGGGCACTGGGTGGGCCCTCGGCAGCGATTTTCCTGGATACAGCTGGGAAAAACTCTTCCCAACGGATACCCCTCCTAGTGATCCATGACACTTTGACCCTGCTGGGTAGTCGTAGCTCAGTATCCCAGCCCCTGTGATCTGCGCGCCGTTTTGCCCAATATACGATGCTGTGGCCGATAACCCACAGTCGAACCACATCAGTACCTGAAATGAGAGAATCAGAGAACCGGATCAGGAGGAATGCCGGGGGGGGGGAAGTGAGGGGAATTTAGAAGGGCTTCCGGATATAACCCCGGTATGCGTTAGATTTCCAACGCCCCATGTCCATAATTCGTTCAGCCGGTAAACCCATATGGGCGGCGGTGGTTGCCGCCCCGATGCGAAAGGAGTGCGCAGCGTACTCCTCTTGGGGAAGCCCAATGGCGGCAATTGCTTTTCGCATGACCCTCATGAACTGCTGTTTAGAAAGGAGGGAACCGTCAGAATGTAAGAAAAAGGGGCCATGATACCCAGAGTTCCCTGTGAAGAGGGGTTGGTTGTTAAATGATACTGGGATTCGTGGTCCTGGTTGTGGACTTCCCATAAGCATATGGTTGGCCACTGTGAGAGAAGGATGATAGACTAGATGGGCCACTGGCATGATCAACCAGGGATCTTATGTCCTCACTGTACAGTGTGTCTCCTCATCAGCCATTGGTGTGAGGCAGGGTGACTGACAGCCATGGTGACCACTTCATATAATGCCCTGGTTAGAGAGTATCCTGTTCTCACAGTGGCCAACCAGATGTTCCAATAGGAAGCCCACAAGCCATTCTGCTCCCAGGTATAGGAAGAAGATAGAGGAACAAGAAATACTTTTGTACAGACTGAAGGGACAACCAGACTTTGGCAAAGGTCAGGTTTCAGTGTGTTAGGCTCCATGACCGAGAGAAGCTAGCTGTTGACCAAGCAGAGCACAGGGAGAAGTATGGTCCAGGCATTTCAGGCAACAAATGTGGATCAAGGGGCCAAAGGTAGGTACATAGTCAATACCACACAGAGGTCAAGATTCCTCATATCAAAAATAAGTTGGAGGAGCAAGCTCAGAGCCTGGGAGAAAGGGATTGGCCCTGAGTGTGTATGTTAGCTGATGGAATGTTCTGACAGACAGGTGGTGCCCTGGAGGTACCGAACATTGGTGGCTCAGGAGATAAGGCATCTAGAGTTTGATGTCTGGGAGCCTGGTTTAAGACCCAACCCATTCTTGAACTATTACTCATGCCCTTGATACTGCATTCTTATATGTATTCTTTTCATCACCCAATTTGAACCCACATTTCACCTCCCTTAGCTACATTTTGCACTCTCCCATTTTGTACAGCAAGTTGCCTTGGCAGCCTTCTCCTTCCTTTGCTTTTTCATCTATATCTTATTTGTGGCATATGAATGCCAGAACTTCTTCAAATTCTGCTGAATAGAAATGTTCTACCGCCACCCCTCACTTTTTATTCAGAACTTTCAGAAGTTCATAGGTGATTTGCAAGTACAGTGGTACCTCGGGTTAAGTACTTAATTCGTTCCGGAGGTCCGTTCTTAACCTGAAGCTGTTCTTAACCTGAAGCACCACTTTAGCTAATGGGGTCTCCTGCTGCTGCTGCACTGCCGGAGCACAATTTCTGTTCTCATCCTGAAGCAAAGTTCTTAACCCAAGGTACTATTTCTGGGTTAGCCTGTAACCTGGCCTGAGTCTGTAACCTGAAGCGTATGTAATGTGAAGCGTGTGTAACCCGAGGTACCACTGTATGAAAATCTTGCTTATCCTAGTGCATTGTGCATTATTTCCAGTATGACAAGTTCCATCCAGCTCATTTGTCAACTTTAAGGAGTTCCATTTTGAAGAAGCTCTGGGCTTTGGAAGTGATATTGGAGCTGGGGAGAAATTTCCACTGGCATATATTAAAGATGCATTTCTGCTCAAGATAGTTTTGCGACTTTTTTTGCTCTGCTTGTAATATTACAATAGCCTTCAGGTGGGCTGCTGGAGGCCTAGCTGTCTTGACTCAAGACAAAGCAATATAAATAAACTCACTGCCTAATGCTTTCATTTCACACTTCCCAGGCACTGGGAAAGCTAAATCCACTGTGGCATGATGAGTTAAGACGAGGCACCAGAGCCATTAGGCTTTCTTTCTGTAATAATCTGCTTAACACGAAGAAGCAAAGACTCTCTCAGAATGGCAAGCAGTGAATGGTGTTATCAAGCTCTCCCCACCTCCTCTCCTTCTTCCGCATGGTCCTCTGGTCTTCAACGGATCTCGTAATGGTTGAAATCCATCAAACTGGAGCAAAGGAATTAGTCTTGTTAGAAAGGCAATTCACAAAATGATTGCATTCGATTGGTTGCTCCTGTGGAACTCCCCCCCCCCCAATCTTTCAGCTATCCCACTAAGTCATTCAGTGCAGCACAGCTCCAGGGTTATTTATTTATTTTCAAAATGTATATCCAACTTCTCTATCTGGAATAGATTTCCCTCAAGATTAAAACTTACAGACAATTCCTTGCTATGTAAAGTATAAACTAAAGGAGCCTAAAGTCTCAATGATAGCAAGAACGTAATGCACTTTAAGAATTTTGCTGTTTCAATTTCAAAGATCTGAGGAGGCAGGATTGCTACAGTTCTCTTTAAAGCTAGTTGCTGTCTGTATGATCACTCAGAGGTCAAAAGGGGCTTTCGTGTGTTCTTTTACTGTAGTTTTTTGTTGTTGTTTTGTTTTGTTTAAGAAAATTCAAGGGCTTACAAAAATACATAACATCTTATGAGACAGTTTTCTGCTTAATCTTTAAAGACTCTTCACTGAGCATCTTCCCAGAGGGGACCAATCAATTTCTTTAGTGAGCAGGTGGCAAACTATCTGAATGAATGCTAGTTCTTACTTTGGATTTTAGCAGCAGAGGGTTTGTATCTCATATTCACATTTAGTCTTGTCAGTTAACCTTAGCAAACACCCTGGTATGTGGGATATTAAAGGTTGTATACAGTGTAGACCTGTTGAAATTAATGGGTCTAAGTTATTCTTGCCCATTAATTTCATCATCTAACTTTAGATCCCACCCCCACCCCTTGCAAGTAGGAATTAGGCAGCCTGTGATGACTTGGGATAGCTGACCTAGCCTTGATGTGCTGAGGTGGCTGCTTTGGTGGGGAAAGGGCAGCTACTAATTCAGTTATTGGTTCGTGGTGCAGATTGGCTTGTGAATGACGCTCAAAATATATGTTTCCTCACTGTCTGCTGCTGCGGCCGTGTAATGACTTCATACCTCATGGGACCTGTAAGCCAACACATAGGATGCTGTTAATGCAAAACCATGGTGAGGCCAGTTTTGGAGTCCTATGTGTACTTCTGATTGCTTGTTCTTAAAAAGGGTGGATTTTTAAAAGAATAATAATAGCAGATTAATGCAGAAAGGCTTTTGAGTAAACACATGTGAAACTGACATGCAGTGGAAACGGACCACTTGGACTCTTCCTATATTGCAGGCTCTGGAGCTAAGGAATGGGGAAAGCTGTTGCCTTCACATCTTTCGAACATAAGAAGAGCCTCCACTGGTCCATCTAGCCCAGAATCTTGTTCTCCTAGTGGCTGCTCAGATTCCTCAGTGGAAAGCCTGAAAGCAGGACCTGAGCACAAGAGCACTTTTCTCCTGCGGTTTCCAGCAAATGGTATTCAGAAGCCTTTCTGCCTCTGACCATGGAGACATAGCCATCGTGGCTAGTCTTGCTTGTGGGGACAGTGGATACTAGCATTAGATGGACCTCTGTTCTGGGCCACCATGACTGTTATGATGCTCATTTACTATTTAGGGCTGTCACTGTCGCCTTAATTCATTTGCAAGTGTTCTTGGCCTCATCATGCAACTTTTCAAGAAGACATGGCAAGAATTTGGTACCGAAACAAAACAGAAAAACAGAAACTAGAAAAACTGCAAAGCAATTGCAGTGGAACACACACACACACACACACACACACACACACTGGAAACAACAGAATGAGCACAGCAGCACCAGGGGAAAACAGCCTACTGGTATAATTATATACCAGTGGAGTTGCATTCCCACGTGAGAATGCCTCTGGTGGGCAGGCCCAGAAGCTGGGTTCTGGTTGCCAAATAGAAAGTACTAGAGGGTCCCAGGCCTGAGGTTCTCCCACTGCTGGTATAAAAGAAAGCTCAGAAGAGAGAGAAAAAACTGACCATGACCCATTAAAATACAGGCCTTGTTGCTAATGTGGCCCTGAAAATGTCAAGGCTCATCTGCAGATTACCTTGATTCTCCTGTCATGGGGAGTTTCAACATCAGCATCTTGCTTGTAGCATCTTGCATGAAGAAGATCCATGTAGCAAGCTTCCTTTAAGTGCTGCTTTCAGGGCAGGCAAACCATCCCAATGCAAGCAGGGCAGACAAGGAACACTTTCTGATTGGCAAGGTATAAAAGGTTGTGTGGAGCACCAACCACTTTCAACTAGCAAACGGATTTCCAATCTCTCTGGGACAGACTTTTTAGCACACTGGCATTCCGAACTCCCTCTCATTGCAATAGTTAGAGAAAGCCTTGAGCCAGTTCTTGCTTTCCCTGTTTGTGGCTGTGACTGGACACTGTGAACCCATAGGCTTCAAGGGGCAACCCAAAAGCAAAAGGACAGGCTAAAAAACCGTCTTAGAAGGGGCATGACTTCAAACATCTTCTGCCATTCAGATGAATTGGATGAAGACCCCTGCATCCTCCAGGTTCTAAGAACATGATAAGAGCCTGGCTCCTGGATCAGGCCAAAGGCACATATAACCCAGCACTCTGTTTGCAAAGTTTCCAAACAAATGCCCTAGTGCTCCCTGCGTGTGATCCCTAGGAACTAGTAATCACAGGCATGCTATCTTTTGACGGTTGAGGTAGAACATTCTTGCAGGCCTGGCTTCAAGAGCTTGGGTTTCAGTCCTAGGATAGCAACAGACAACTTTATTTCACCTGACATCAGATTATTTGCATGTGACTACTTGCCATTGTTATACACCTTCCCCTGAGCTTCAGTGCCTGAAAGTCCCTGCTACTTTGTTGGGTTGGTTGGAATATGCCACTTGAGGAAGAGTCATGACTCAGTGGCAGACCATCTTCTTTGCATGCAGAACATCTCCAGCACCTGCAGGTAGGGCTGAATTCTGGAGAGCCACTGACAGTCAAATTAGTTAATACTGACACCAGCCTTTAATTTCGAACCCTTCCACTTATTGGGAGAGATGAACACAGTTAGGGCTTTTGATGTGTTATCACCTGAGGAAGACATTCAAAACAGGACCTTATCTGGAAGCCTGCCTATTGTCAGCTGCTTCTAGTATCCTTCAATACAATAAAAACTATTTTTATGCTTTATGGTTCTTTGTAAGCCTTGCTGAAATGTACACTTTGCGATTGTAATGATATTTTGTCTGCTTTATTGTAAGCTTCTTCTCATTATCTGACTTTGCATAGCATAGCTTCCTATGTTTTTATAGGGCTTAGGTCCTGCTTGTGAGCTTCCCACCTGGTTGGCCATTATACTTAGTGCTTAGCCTGATGTTTTCATGAACCACCTCTTCAGGCACTAATAACTGTTTACTTTCCAAGGTCTAAAGCTGGAACTTTAAGTTATGGAACTTGTGGTACTCCAGATGTTGTTGGACTCCAACTCCCATCAATCCTAGCCATTGCAGACAGTGGCCAGGGAAATTGGGAATTTTAGTCCAGCAACAACTGGAGAACAAATGGTTTGCCAGTCCTGTCTCTGATAAAGAATGATCTTTCCACCAGCCCTAGATGAAAGGGACAGAAGATTAGCACAGCTGCATGCAAAACATCTGCTCTGCCACTGAGCTCTGGGTCCTTCTTGGATATTTATGTATAGCATAAGCTGCCTTCCAGTGAGTTGCACCCTTGCTCCATCTTCCTTAACATTCTGGCTGCCAGCAACTCTTCATGGTCTCAGTCCAAGCTTTTTCCTAGCCTTGTAATTAGAGGTTCTTTAAGGGGACGTTCTGAGAATATAGGAAGCAGGCTTACACTCAATCAGAACATTGGTCCATCTTCATCTACACTGACTGTCATTGGCTCTCCAAGTTTTCACTCAGGGGTCTCTCCCAGGCTGACCTGGAGATGGTGGGGAATGAATCTGCATGCAAGGCAGGTAGTCTGCCACTGAGCTACAGCCCTCTTCCTTGAATCAGGTGTGCTTTGCCCTTGGGACACATGACTGGAGCTACTTTTAGGGGTGTGGAAAATTGGCTGTGGGCACATAGGTGAAAGCAGAGATATGTTCAGTGTCTTTGAGAATCCCAGAAAGTGTCCATTGGTGATGGAGTTGTAAGGAGTGAGGCTGGCCAATCCAGCTTGGTTTTCCTGAAGTCCAATTTCCATGGTTACCATACCCTGGGATTCCACCACGCAGCTGAGCAAATGGCAGCTACTGACAGGAATTAGTAAGGGAATGGAAGATGACTTGACATAGCCATAGTTACCTGAAAGCTAAGTGTGTGTGTGTGTGTGTGTGTGTGTGTGTGTGACTAGAATTTCCTCTTTGTAAAAACAGCTCAGAACATTTTTGATGCGATTACGGGAATTTGTTATCAGTATGTCAACCTTGGAAGATTTAGAGGGTCTGTTACTAAGCCAGACACAGTAAGTGCCTGTGAATCTGTGAAGAGTGAAGCTGAGAATCTCGCTTGCCAAACACCTGGGGGCTGAAATCTGCTCAGCTTTTGTGGGGGCCTCCCTGCCAGCCTCCAAGACTGAGAGAACCCATTATGTAAACCTTGTTATCATCTCTCTGGTTAATTAATAGACGCTCGGTGCCAAATCCCATCTGAATGCCAAAGATTTCAGTACTTTATTGAGAGTATTTGATCTGATAGGAAGCGCTGTGTCTATAGGAAATGGAAATATACCGTCCATTCTCTTTTTATCATTTTAAATTTATACAGTGAATTGGTAGCAATGAATGCCTTTACAGTACTGTATTTTTTTAAAAAAAAATTAAAAGGCTGTTTTGGAAGGGTAAGATAAACTCTTTGCTCCTGGTGGGCACAGAGGCAATTGCTAAACACCCACTAACAGGCGTCATTAATTACTTCACAGATGTCTTGGAATGGTTCTTTATGCTTCCATGATCTCACTCTGGTCGTCTCTTGGGAGCACCTTTTAAAATGTATTGTGGTGATTGTTCCTTGCCGCCGCTCCACCCCACAACTTCCCTGAAATGCCTTTTAAACTGGAGAAACCAAGGGATTGAACTCCAGGTTCTCCTACATGCCAAACAGGCACTGTTCCTGAGCTATACTTCTTCCCCAAATGCAAGAATATACCTTATGTGAAATCACACCATATCAATCATATCAAGACAGGCTGGAGCTGCTCTCCAAGGTCCTGAACACAGAGGCAAGGTAGAATTTCCTCTTCCAGACCTGGTGCCTAAGATCTGCTCCCCATCCCTGGAGATGCCATGGATTGGAACATGTATCTTTCTGCACATGAAGCATGTGCTCTATCTTTCTGAGACTTGTGGTCAGCAAAGTGTAACACAACAGTGGGGGGAACTTTTTCTGCTTGGCAGTGGTGCTTGGGGCCAGAAGGAAAAGTGGGTGGAACAACTAATGCAGTTTTAATCATTGTGCCATAGGCTAGTTTCCGCACACACCCCACACCACTCTTTATCCCCCATCCTGAGACAGGACATTATCAGAATTAAGGACAAATTCCAACCAACACTTTGGTGTGAAGCAGCACCCGTGAGGGGTGTGGCCTGGTGAGCATACTGAGGGCTAGACAGAGAGACCTGGAGGGCCACAGTTGACCCCTGGGCTTGAGGTTTTGCAGCCCCTGTGTAATATGTGCTACATGCCCAGACATCAATGGCGCCAATGGGCCTTTCAGTCATAAATAAGGGCTGGAGAATTCATTTAACAAAACCTTTGAGGATTCAAAGTTGCAGCCTGATGACATGTTGGGGACTGAGGATTTTGCCACAACAGGAGAAATTCAGCATTTGCTGATTGTTAAATTGTGCCACGGTCAGGTCAAACTATCCATCCCTAATCTGGTGCACCCATGTTTACAGTTCATTAGGTGTCACCAAAATACTTTGAGTCTGATTACCTTGCATGTCAAGGTTGTTGTTTATGTTTTCCTCGGAGCTCTGGCTTCTCCAGAGCAGGAAACCAGAAAGAGTGAAAATGGGTGTAATAATTCAACATTATTCCCCTTACTCCTGTGAATTCCATTAGCCATCTCTGTACTTACTGCCCCAGTTTATCACCTTGACTGCATTCATAATTTTATTAGTACACCCTGTGATTTTCTTTAGTGTTCTTTTTGAAATCCGTAATTCTCTAGAGATGCCTTAAGAGATCCTATCCGTTTTATGGTTCTGGCAGCTATCCTTGTTCTTAGGAAAATATTGCCATGTTCACTGCAGGCTTTTTGCACCTTTGGGCAATTTTGTGTGCTTTCTGTTTTGCTAGGAGTACCCTTTCAACAAAATTACTGTCAGGTGACCATGTTTTCTCCACAATATTTCCACACACACCCAACACAGCTTCCTTTCCCCCACTCATGAACAAGTTAACATAGTCCTAAATGACTCAGGGACTCCACTCTGGATTTGTATAGGGGTGCTCCTCGGCCTCTTCTTTGGACAAGGAGCTAAAACTGCAACAGGACCTCAAAGGAAGCTTACAACCAGAACTTTGCAATTATCAGGATGTCTGCTGCCTGTGGGGTACGTGACTGTCATGCAGAGGTCCTTGTCTTGTCCTAGTAGTTACTGGATGTGCATTCCAGAGGCAGAATTTGATACTATGGACAGAGGGCAGGATTGTTCATATCCGTTTGTTCATATCTCCCAGAATCGATTTATGAGCACAAACAGTTATTATTTATTATGAAATCAAAACAAGTCTAATCTGCTGATTTGTGATTCTTTGGGCAATAGATAAAAATTTAGCCAAGGATGCCCCCAGCTTCAGAGTATTGTTGAATGTCCCTCAGCTATCAGAAATGTCTTGGGCCAACACTAAAGATCTAGAATTTATTGTTATGCTTGGCAAGCGAGGACCAATTCTCACTTTACATTATGTACTCTGATTTGCTGTGAACAAATGCATAGGAGGCTCTCCTTAAGAACAAAACCCATTGTTCGAGGAAATATGTATAGTAATAAATCCAAATAAATCCATACAATCCTTTCCATGGTTGTCAAAATATAATAATAGGCTAAATAACTGTCAGCTTGTTGCACTTTTATAGTCTCCCCCACTTTTCTATCAAGGCCTGTTTTAAAATTGAGCTAAGGCTAAAGTTCTTTCAGAACTTTTCCATTCCCAAATGTTGGTGGCTTTCTCTCTCCATGTGCAAAATTTCTCAAACAATCCCAAGGAACCATATTTTTCACTGTTCATTGTCTTGGCAGTCATTGGCGACCCTTTAGTGCAGTTTCCCTACACCCCAGTAGGATCTTCCTGGAGTAAGAATCATTCCCTTTCTTCTTCTGGCTAGGAATACCCCCTCAGTTGCAGGCTTAATTGCTTTATATAAATATGGATGCAATTGAACTCAGTAACCATCCTCTTCACTTTCCCCAAAAGGGTACATGAAGAAGGGCCTCAGGTGATGAATGTTGGGTCTGAGTAGATGTGTGTAGGGAGCACAAGGTATTGAGGCATAAGGCATCAACTGAGCTCCATCAAATCTAACAAGCTCCACCAGATGTGCAGGTTAAACATCTCCATTTTTGCTCAGCTAAAATCCAGGATCCTAGCACTCGACACAACTGGAATAATAATAATAATAATAATAATAATAATAATAATAATAATGGCAGCCTGTCCATCTGACTGAGTTGCCCCAGCCATTCTAGGTGGCTTCCAGCATAATATAAAGACACACCAAACATTAAAAACTTCCCGATACATGGCTGCTTTCAGATGTCTTCAGAAAGTCATATGGTTGTTATCTCCTTGACAACTGATGGGAGGTCATTCCACAGGGTGGGCGCCACTACTGCGAAGGCCCTCTGGCTGGCTCCCTATAACCTCACAATGGGGAACTGCCAGAAGGCCCTCAGAGCTGGACCTCAGTGTCTGGGCTGAACAATGAAAATGGATATGCTCCTTCAGGGTCAAGGCCATTTAGGGCTTTAAAGGTCAGCAGTAACTATGCTCTTCCTAGTTTGTGAAGTGAGAGTGGAAGACTAACTTTATTTAAAGGCTGACATTTGTGTGAACTGAGGCTGGCTTAAGTAGGACTTTTTGGCTGATTGACAACCATCCTCCAGTCTCATTGGCATTTCCTTCATCCATCCTGTCAGTTCTTTCCCACCATCACCACCCATATCCCTCTGCCTTGTCAGTTATGTTTTCCCTGTCTCTAATACATCTGGCATATTTTCTATTCTTTCTTTGCCTGTGGCTGGCTGTCCGTGGCTTGCATTTTGATTACTGCCAAATATAACGCCTGCGAGGTGCAAATCCTTCTCTCGAAAAATGGGCTTGGTGTGAAGGGCAGGTGGCTGTGCATAATGTTCTTGATGTTTTAAATAAAAAACAAGAAACTGTAGGCTTGTACACCAACCCTAAGTATCCAAATTATTTGACTCCTTTGGTGGGAGGAAGCAGGCTACCCACCACTTTTGCAGTTGCAAAGTCTGGCATGGACGGCAGTATCTTAAGATTTCTCCCATCCTCTTTTGCTGCTCTCTCTTGAAATGTGCTGCAGTCTGCTGTGAGATGAACGTATCTGGGGTGGAAGCGGGGAGAAGGCTAAATTAGCATCATCCCTATTGCACCTTTCTCCATTGCAAACGTCCTCTGCTGAGGCAGTTAACCCCACTCCCTGCTGAAGTTGTGTTTATTTCCAGTTTCTGAGTCTGGTTGAGGTGGGACAACATGATTAAAATTGTCTGGTAAATATGTTTGGAGGAGTCTGTAGTGGAGAACTAGTGGGTTGGAGGGAGATATGGGCACAGGATAGATTTGATTCAGGTTGCATTTACCTAATTCACACATCCCAAAACAAGATGTGAACTGAAGTGCTTCTGAATTTTGCAATGCAGCCCTCCAGCCTAATGAAGTCTGTGGAAATATATATATTAAGGGAGAGTGTCCTTATAAATGTAGAACTGTACAATATACAGTAAAGGGAAATGGTTCCACAAAAGTGTGTTTATGGGGCCAAATTTGCACTAAACTGAAATTTGCCCACCCCTAGTGGGAGAGGCGTGCCTGGCGTGCTCTGGTCCATGGGGTCACGAAGAGTCGGACACGACTAAACGACTAAACAAAGTGGGAGAGGGGTTAAGCAATTCCATCCTGCTGTGTCTTTCTTGCAACAATCCTTCTGCCCTGGCTGGGCAAATAAGGCTTTTTGTGAGAGGGAAACATGTTTTCCCACTCGCCCACCATCAACATTACTGCTGTCTGCACTGCACTACATTCACAGCCTGATCAGTAACTGGGACTGCTTTTTCCTTGGAAGTGATTCTGGAGCAATGCTAAGATAATTCTACAGATTGAATTCATATTTGGTCATGAAAACCAGTTCAAAGTGACAGCAACTAATCTCTCCTCACTCTGAATGGGTGAATGCTTTTATACACTTCACAAAAATTAATTCCAGCTGTTTAAAGTCTTGGGGTTGGGGGATTCCTCCCTTTCAGATCAACCCCAATGCTGCTGACAATATTTGAAGTTTATAGCTTTGTTTTGTTGGCACTGTGCTCTGAAAGATGCTAGCAGGCAACATGGACCTAAATCATAGGCTCTTGGATAGAAAGAAAAGCTATTATCAAATATACCCACTTAACTACAGAGCATGTCTGTTTTGCTTAGCAGGGCTACTTTGGAGTCAAAGGACTGTGTTCATATTAGAAGAAAGAATGAAATATTACTCAGTTTTAGGTATTAAAATATTCTGCTAAATCAGCTAGAGGACCTGATAAACCTATCTGTTACTCTTTCCATGTAAAAGCTTTCCTGATGTAATATTTCTCCCATCCATCATGGGAGTTCATCTGTATTCATCTAAAAGTTGATTTATTCTCTTGTAAACACATTGCATTTTCCTACATATTTTCCCTTTGCTTTGTCCTGATTTTTTTTTTTTGGGGGGGGGGAGAAACATAAAATGATGGGCTTTGCTTTTAGAGAGAGGCTTCAGAATACAGTAGGTTGAATCCAGACTAAATCAGCCAAACTGTGTCTCCATCAAAGAGAGTTAAGTCATGATGATGACCAACTTGTCTAATTGATTTCAATGGCATCTGAGTTCAACTGATATAATCTGGATTAAATCCATTGTGATTAGTTTTCTTCAATTTTGTATTGCCCTGACCTGAATATTAGCACTCTTTGTGGAGCTATTCATTTGGCTACCCCAGGCATAATGGGATGTTGCTCATTGTCTCTCTTCATATCATTGTTATAGGTTTGAGGGTCAGTGTGGATGATATCTGTGGGTTCCTTCCAGGCTTGTGATCCTGTATCTAATAAAGTTTGGAATCCAGTAGAAGAGGCTACTGAACCAGCCTTGGCTATCCAGTTAAATGCTACTATTTGCATGGCCAAAGAAGTTGCCATAGAGACAAATGGGCATGGCATTTTTCCACCTCACTTGGCTGGATGCCACATCATCCTAGGATGGAAAGCAATAGGTCAAGGGAATTTTTTGTGTGAGCATGAGGTTTTGGCTGGTGTTGGAAGCTGAATGCAGAGGCGTGTCTTGCTTTGTGCTGGACCCAAAGCTGAGTTTGGAACTTCTTTGGAACTCTACTAGGGAGGCAAGATTTGTTGGGGTGTTAATGCTGTGAGCCCTTCCATCTTATGCTCAAATAAAACCATATATTCTAAAGGCACCACAATCTCCATTTGCCTTCAGTTCAAGGAAACCAATTCCTGAGTAAAGTGTAGGCACCCCTGAAGCCTCTCGCTGCTCAGCGATTGGGGCATGCACAACATTACTTACTGGGGACCAAGCAGGTAGAGATGAATTATTGGATGGGTGGAGAATTCCATTTGCAATAGTTTCTACTGTGGAGACCAAAGACCTGTAACAATGTCCTCCTATATGCCAGATTGGGAATCCTTCCCACTCCTCTCAAGTTCTGTATTCCCTTTGGGGGAAAGTGGTCAGGAGCAACATACCCCAAGGTGTGTGAGGTTGCTCACCCATCCACCATCTTCACAATTTTTTTGTAACTCGATTTGGGGGTTTCCCCCCCCCTGCAATCAGAGAGAGAGAGAGAGCGCTCCCTATTCTGTGCTGCTCAAATGATTCCTGATCTGCTGGTGGAGGGGGAGAAGATCACCCAGGGGAATGTTATAATATCATAATGCTGTTATACAAGTCTGTGGTGTGACAGCACTTGAAAGTACTGTGTACAGCTCTAGTCACCTCAGCGCAAAAAAAGGATATTGTACAGCTGCAAAGCTCCCCTCAGAGGAAAGGTTATAAGATTTGGGGCTTTTTTCGTTTAGAGAAAAGACAAGTAAGAGGGGAAATGATAGAGGTGTAAAAAAAAATTAGGCACTGTGTGGAGAAAGTGGATAGAGAAATTTTTCCTCCCTCCCTCATAGCACTAGAACTTGGGGCCGTCCAGTGAAGCAGGAGGTGAGGCGATTCAGGAGGACAGAGAAAAGAAAGTACTTATTTGCATATCACATGTGGAACTCGCTCCCACAACAGGTAATGGGGGTTGCCGGCTTGGGTGGTTTTAAAAGACAGATTCCTGGAGGATAAGGTTATCCCCGACTGCGTTGTGCCTTCTGAAGGCCAGCTGCTGGGGGTCACAAGTGGGGGGGGGAAGGCTCTTGTGTTTAGGCACTTCTTGCAGGGTTCCCATAGGCATCTTGTTGGCCCTGGATTTGATGGTCCTTTGGCTGGCTCCTGCAGGACTAAGATTGCCCTCCCTCTCATCTTCCCCTCCCCATTTCAGCTGAACAGGAATCACCTGAGCAGCAGCAGCAGCAAAGAGGGCAGCTGCTGCTTTAGAGGGCCAGGGGCATCCGGGTGGCCCTTGAGGGTCAGCTGACGGAATAACCTAGGCGTTTCCCTCTAAACACTGAGTTCTGTCTGCTAGATTTTGGGGGGAAACTGAGGGGAAGGCACTGAAACATGGCTGCTGTGCCAAGAGCTTGGGTCAAGACACCTACACTGCCACTCTGTAGGTGAAGTTTGGAATCCAAGTTAAAAATATGTCTGGGGCCAATTCTATGTCACGCTGCAAATCATAGAACCATAAAATTGTAGAGTTGGGAGGGGTCACAAGGGTCGTCCAATCCACCCCCTTTCTGATCATGAAACATTCTCTTTGCTATTCTGTCCTAGCTGGCTGATGGTGCTAAACTTAAATGCCTAGTACAGTGGTACCTCAGGTTACATATGCTTCAGGTTACATACGCTTCATGTTACAGGGTCCGCTAACCCAGAAATAGTGCTTCAGGTTAAGAACTTTGCTTCAGGATGAGAACAGAAATCGTGCTCCGATGGCGCAGCAGCAGCAGGAGGCCCCATTAGCTAAAGTGGTGCTTCAGGTTAAGAACAGTTTCAGGTTAAGTACGGACCTCCGGAACGAATTAAGTACTTAACCCGAGGTACCACTGTAGTATAGTTTCTTATTATGACTTGTCTAGAAAATGGATGGGGGGGGTGCATGGTTGGAGTAAAGCAACCATCCAGGCCGTCACTGGTTTTTTCTTTTTAAAAAATGCATATGTAAGGTGCTTCCAAGCCCAGAGGTATCAATACCCCATGAAACGGCTCTGCTTCCCGTGAAAGTGCCCGCAAAGGAGTTTTCATTCAGTGGGCTCATTTCCAAGATGCTGCTTTTAAAGACACCCAGAGAGAAGTTTTATGCAAATTCTCTTCTGTATACTTTCTCCCACAGTATTGCTCCCACTCTTATAATTGCCTCTTCTTAAATATCTCTGCCAGCTTTTCTCGTTAATTAATTAAACCTTTGCTTTTACCAGTTCAGAGATTCACTCCCTTGCAAGCAAATATCAATCTGTACCCTTGGGTGAAGGGCAAAGGCTCTCCTTCTTTATGTTTCTGTCTTCCTGAACATAAAAAAACGCACATGAATGCTATCAAGTTGAAAGAGCAAGCACAGATGAAATGTGCGGCATGGAAAGGGCACAGTCCTTTCCCAGTTTCTGCTTCTGTGGGCCAGTGTGGTGTAGTGGTTAAGAGCGGTAGTCACGTAATCTGGGAAACCGGGTTCGTGTCTCCGCTCCTCCACATGCAGCTGCTGGGTGACCTTGGGCCAGTCACACTTCTGTGAAGTCTCTCAGCCCCACTCACCTCACAGAGTGTTTGTTGTGGGGGAGGAAGGGCAAGGAGAATGTTAGCCGCTTTGAGACTCCTGAAGGGGAGTGAAAGGCGGGATATCAAATCCAAACTCTTCTTCTTCTTCTTTTAAAGGAGCATGCAGAATTTTACACATCTGTGTGGCTATTTTGTAAATTGGGTGCAAAAAAGGGGTTCACCTTCAGGTGTGGGGCATTGGTGTATTGGCAAATTCAGAAGGGCAGGATCTATTCATGATACTCCACCCACTCCCCCTCACAGCCATGTCCCTGTCACGAACTAGTTGGATGCAGAAGAATGGTAAGAAGAACCATTTGGGGAACCCTCAAGGGGAGAAGGCTCAGAGCCTGGGGAGTGGTAACTGCACAATGCTGAGTGGTCAGAGGGAGATGAGAGGGAAGACTGGGAAGAGGAGGTGCCAGAAGCTGAAGTGGTAACAGGGCTTAGTGAACAGGGAGAGTCTGCGCCAGAGAGAAGTCCAGAATCAGAGGCAGAAGCTGAAGCAGAAGAGTGAGAGGAGGGAGGCCAAGAGATGAGTCTGGCTGGTGGTCACAAGTGTCTCCCCCTCCTGCTGTGATGAGCTCCCCTGCCCCCTTGTCTCCCGGAACCAGAAGAGGCATGAAAAGGGCAGAAGAGAGGTTAGTTGCTTGCAGGTGGAGTCTTCAGTTGCTTGAGGAAAGCCGTGGTAAGGAGGCAGGGACTTTCGGTGTTGGCAACTGATTTACATGGAGGAAGACCACTGGGAATGAGCTACTCTGCTCATTAGGCCTGACACTTAACCAAGACTGTGGAGTTCATGTTTTTTGCTAGTAAAGATTTAACTCCATCTTTGACCTGTGTGATTATTGGCAGGCATGCTCCTGTGACAATCCCCTTCTAAGATATACAACCGTCTAAGATTATGCAGAATAATAATAATAATAATAATAATAATAATAATAATAATAATAGATGCATTGCAATGATCAGTGCAGATCTCCATGTGTTGCCTTTCAGCTAGATCTATTTTCTGTGCATGTACATGGGGAAATGATTTTGAGTGCTCTAATATCTTCTTTTAGAGTGGTAAGCCAAGTTGTGTTTTCCTTGAAGCTCCTTTGTACATAACATAACTTGCACACCATTCTCTTGAAACTGAAAGAAACTTATGTTTTCAGTGTACCTAAATGCTCAGCTTTGGAGCACACAGAACAACTCCTCAGTGGTCTTTCTGTGCACCTTCTCCAGAGTGACCCTGGAAGCCCATCCTTAGTGACTGACTCACCTCCTTCCACCTTGATTGGCTCCCGTCAGCATACAGGGTGAGAAGACCTCTTCTCAGTGGCTGAAAAAGCTCCCTTTTCATGCTGATTGAGTGGTTCTAGGACACTGGAGAGAGGGCACATCCTGGCAGGCCTCATCCCTGGCTCCCTGTCCTTCCCTCCCTGCCAGCTGCTGGTGGTCTCTGGGCCCTGGAGCAGGTGGCACAGCATGGCCCTGCTTGGCTTCAGTGGGGCGGGGGGCGCTTCAGCAGCAGCATTGGCAACCCACTCTACACTGGTGTGTGTGTGTGTGTGTGTGTGTGTGTAACACAGCTCATGCTCTTGTCTCAACAGCCCCCTCCCTTGTGTGATTACAGTACGTGGTATCAGAAATCCCGAAGAGGCTCTTATAATGGGGGCATGCTGGAAGAGCCTTACCATGTAAGATTCCAGGCACATGTTAAAGGTTTTCTTTGCAAACAAGTGTTCCACATCTTCCTTTCTTTCTGGAATGCGTACTTTAAACTCAGTATTTACACATTCGCCTTTGGGTGGATAGATCTTTGTGCTGTAGCATTCTGTCATGTTAATTCATACAATGTTAATGAGGTTGGATGATTTATTCATACTTTATTTTCTTATTAGACACCACCTTGAACAAACTATTGGAAAAGGCAGCCTTAAAAGTACCTTCCTGAAATCAGTAAAATGTGCAAACTGGTCCCTTAAGGTGGCATGATGACATCCAGATTAAAGAGTACAATGAACGGGCAGGCTCAAAGGCCAGAATATTTGTTTTAGAAAATAATTGATTATTAGTGTTATTATTTGGTGTTTAAGAAGTGTTAGGGGAAGTGTAGTTCCTCTGGTGGAGGACACGTGGTGCTCCTTCAGGGGTGGTTTGCCCACTTTTGGTCCCCAGCTCTCACATGGGACTCCTAGAAGCTGTCAGCATGTGACAGCGGTCACACCCTTAGAATGGCTTCCACCAGTCAGCTAAACCAGGTGAGAGGAGCCAGTGGGTCTCAACCCATGGCCTGGGTTATGGACTTCCCCTGCATGCAAAGACAGGCTCTGACAGATTGAGCTGTCAAGACTATTAGTGGGTCCTGCAGTTTCTGCATGTGCTGCAGAGGGAAGTGAGCTAAAGCCCCTCTCCCTTTGGGCACAACACCATCTTTGAAAAGTGAGCATTTCATTTACCTGGCTTGGTTAAGAAGCAAAATAGATAAGTGGTGACTGCAACTGGTGATGGGGCTAAGTCTTTATTTTGTGGCTTTCATGTGGCTTTTTTGCCAGCTAATGGGAGAGAATTTATGGTGGTTCTGAAATGTGTGGGGCATGCATGAGAATCCAGTCAAAAAATGAACAGGGGGGGAGCATGGATGGCAAATCTCTCCCTTTCTTTCCCCAAACTTTGTGCCATACAAAGAGTTTTCTGAACTTACTGAGGGGTCTTCCTCTTTCCTTCCTGCAGGTGGAACTTTCATCTCATCCTGGAGCCAGGTGCTAGTGCCTAGGTTTGCCTTTTTGGCAGGCACCTCTGCATTCAACAGACTGGGGTGTGAGTGACCTTCGTGGGACCTAGATCAAGGCAAGGTAAGCCTCAAGCCCAGATGTTTGAAGCAGGCCCAATTGGGATCTAGATGAGCCAAGGGTCTTGGCATGCTTACCAGGGTGAAAGCCATGGGACTGCATACTACTTTAAGTAGGACATCCAGATTTACAGGAGCCATATTGGCTTCTGATTAGCTCCTGGGATGTCTTGTTTGGCTTGCATGAGAGCATGGACTCCAAAGATGCCCATTTTAGGGGATCATGCTCTCGCACGAGTCCCATGACCCCAGAAGACACACGTCCTGATTTCACTTGGTGGCGTGTTAGAGGGTATGGGGGTGGGTGTCTCTCCCACCCAATAGCCCTCCTAGATCCTTCCAAGACCAACTCTAAGGGCCAGATATTTCCTCTCCTTCACATCCTTCCTCAAATCCCACATCCTTCCATGGATTTTAGCTTCATCCCTTAGTTGAGCCCTCGCCAACCAGGTGCCTTCTGGGGGTTTGGACTACAGCTCCCTTCTGCCATAGCCAGCACTGAGATCCTGTGTGATGTGGTGGTTATAGTGTTGAACTAGGACCTGGGAAACCAGGGTTCAAATCCCCACTTAGCCACAAAGCTCACTGTCTTCAGCCCAGTCTGCCTTGCAGGGCTGTTGAGCAAATAAAACGGGGAGGGGGGAGTACCACGAACACTATCTTAAGCTCCTTGGAGGAAAAGTGGGATAGAAATGGACAAATAAAAAAGTATACAATGTCTAGAAGGCACCAGGCTGGCGAAGGCTCCCTTAGTCCTAATCTACAACTGGAAAAGAAAAATGATTTGTGTTCTTTTAAATACATGAAACTGCATCGACTTTCATTAATTCATCTCTTCTTACCCTTGGTTCTCCCTTCTCTCCCTTTTTGATTGTAGATGCACACAAACATGTTCTAAATTTAGGTTGTACATTCATCGGGGCAGCAACCTGCTTCTTTCTTATGCTACTCTGTGACATAAATACCAATATATATGATAATCATAGAAATAATAACATCAGAAGGCCTTTTTTCCCTACGTAGCTTTTCCTTCTACTAGGCTTGCCTCTGTACACTCGGCTGACTTCTATTGTGGCTGGATGTTCTGCCGCAGAGAATCAAAGGTATTTGCAAAAGACTGTAAAATAGTTTCTGTGTCGCCAAACTGTCAGGGGCTGTTATTGTATTAAGAGCAGCCTTCCCCAACCTGGTGCTCACCAGGTGCTTTGGACTGCAGTTCCCACCAGCTCTAGTCAGCACAACCGCTAGTGAGGGTGGTGGAAGCTGTAATCCAAAAACTGTTTATTTATTATAACTTATTGCATTTATGTTGCACCTTTCCCACAAGGAGCTCAAGGTCGCATGAAATTTCTTCTTGTCTACATTTTATCCCCAAGGTCACCCAGTGAGCTTTGTGGGCTGAGTGAGGACTTGGAACCCGGGTCTTCTAGGTTCTGGTCCAGCACTCCGATGATGACACCACACTTGCAGGCTCCAGGTTGGTGAAGGCTGGAGGAGCCCATCTTGGCAAGATGGACCCAGTAGCCTGACTCCGTTGAAGGCAGCTTTGTATGAGCTCACATTTTCCCAATATTAACAGTGGAGGTTTGGAGGGGTTGCTTGTGCTAAAGTAAGCATGTTTCATCAAGTGGGGCAGTGATCTGGCACAGTTGCCTGTTGACAGTCTTAAAACTTTGTCATAAAGGCGCCACTCAACCTCTCTGGCACCTTTGATCTTCAGCTCCAAATGATCCTTCCAGAACGGCCCCTCTTCACAGCTTTATTGCAACAGAGACTTCAGCAAATGAGGCCGTGCCCATTTGCGTTTCTTCTTCCGAAGTCAAATGAGAGTCATGTTCGAGTGATTTTCTTAAACTATACTAAAATGCAAATTTTGGGCACTAAGGGGCAAAGGAGGGAATGCCGCAAAGGGCAGTCAACTTAGTTATCATCTGCAAGCCATACTTAACATTTCCAATAAATGACCCGGCTGCAGAAATGAAAAATTGTTGGTTTTTTCCTGACATTTTTCTTATGTTGCTTACATTTTAACTTCGCAGAGTCCCCTTATTTGCACAGCCCCAGCTTTGGAATTTGTTAATGGGATTGCTTTATTCATGCCTCTGCGGCTGCTTTTAATTAAACGCGGGGGGGGGGGTTGCATGGGAGTGCTCTCTGCAATGCACTCGTGGTGAATATGATCCACAGGACTGGAGTTCTGATAGAACTGGTTGTTCTGTATGGAAGGAACTAAGGGAATGTGACTCAACTCCTATTGGGCTGAATCACTGGGGAAGGAAATGGGTTTGCTTGTCTGTGGGCTTAGCCACACATAGCGCTTTCCAGGCAAAGGGCAAAGGTGTGCTAGCTTTAAAGCTCTGTGCCAGAGGGCTCTTTTTTTCTTTTTTCTTTGCAAACCAAGAGCTTTCCCTGCAAAAACCTGGTCTTTAAAGCTAAAGTTCAACCAATTGCACAGGTTTTCCATGGATTGCTGTTTGCTCCAATTTAGCAGTAAAGAGTGAGTTTTCATGGAGGAAGCCCTGGAGCAAAAAAGGGATGCTTGGATGTGAAGCTTTAAAGCATAGAACATGCCTAGAAAATGTAGACAAAAGAGAAGTGTGGATAAGCCCTGAATGCTCCTCCATGTAAAATGCTCCCTGTATATAGAAAACATGGCATGTTAAGAAGAAGGATTCCAAGTTGGTGGTCATGCTGATGTATTACCTTATTGTGAGCAGCATGGTGGTCCAACACGTGGCCCAAGGGTCACCTTTTTTTGGCAGCCCTCAGCAGCAATGCATGATAGGTAAAAGCCAGCTGCAGCTCCCGTCTGCCGACTCTTCTTGCACTGCTAAAGAGAAGACACACTTTCCTAGTGGCTGCTGGCACGCAGGCAGGGAAAGGAGAAAGAGGCGGTACTTGCACATGTCTTATGGTGACTGCCACCTTTAGCTCTGACATGTCCCTCTGCTGACTGCTGGGAGGAGTTGCTGGCGAGGTCAGACTCATGCCTCATGCAGCATGGTGACCAAGGAGCGTGGCAGTGGCCTTGAGGGAATGCGGTTGATGCTGCTGCTGCCCACACATAAAAAGAAGCCAGCCACTGAGGAGACCAAAGTCGAGCAGGTGGCAGATAATGGGGTGGGGTGAGTGAGGAGGAAATGCAGCGTGTCTTTGGGGGGGACCTGGAAGGGCAGAGTGACTTTATGGGGAGAGGATTGCCTGAGGTAAATAGAGTCCCCTCACGGAATTTGAGGGAGGGTTAAACAGGGCTGTCCCTTTTTGAGGTGGGCTTGGGGGGTGTCCTGTGATGCCAGAATTATTAGGCTCTTCCTGACTTTTTCTAGGAGGCGGTTGGCTGAGGAGAATCCCCTTTACAGTTGGACTCAAAGGGTATGTGTGTGTTTGGAAGTCAGGTGGGGTGGGAGACTCTTAGCTGAAGTGGTGACAGTGCTTAAGACTTGAGCTTGTTTTGTGTACTTACTCAGAAGCAAGCCCCAGAGACTTAAATGAGGTTCCTGCTTAAGTAGGGGTGCAAATGTTGTGCTGTGCTATGTATCCTGCCCCCTCCTCATTCCACTTATAAATATATGGCTCTCTCTTGTTCTGAGTTCCTTTCTAGCTTCATACACTGCTAATGGTTTTGCTCCTATATTGTTGACTGATGTTGGAGCCCTGGCCCCTCTTCGCCCACAAATCTTGGGCAATCTTGGAATTAATTATCGAGAGACTATGTCTCAATTTGTTCTGCATTAATGCTGTGTTGGGAATGAAGTCAGGGCTGCAGTCAGAACAGATACCGTACTCAGCACATGGAATCGATGAACTGAGACTTGCTCCAAGTCCTGAACACACCATCTGGAATTCCAATCTGATGTTACAATTTGTAGTTCTGACCCCAGATTCAACACTGGGAAAAGAACAAGGGGAGGAAGGAAGGAAGATTTGCCTTTTCTGCTTCTGTAGGATTTAATATTAATTTAGTAGTGTATATTAAATAATATTAACTAACTTGATTTATGATATGGAAACTTAATTCAGTGTTCAGCCCACTTGGTCTGAGAGGTTGGACCACCCTGGTGTGCAGGGAGGTTATATGTGCGTGCATGTATTTATAGATGTATGTACTAGGGACTAACAACCCTGCCTAACTGCCCTTCCCTCACACCCAAGCAGAATCCTCTCTCTACAGCTCACACTTATTTGCTTACCCTAAGCTGGATGGGGAGAACCTGGCTTGACAGCAATACATGTGAAAAGGATCTAGGGTTCTTAGTAGACCACAAAATTAACATGAGGTAACAATGTGATGCAGCAGCAAACACCGCCCCCCTCCCCAATGTTATTCTGCCTGCATCCACAGAAGTATAGTGTCCTGGCCAAGGGAAGTAATAGTACTGCTTTATTCTGCCTTGGCCAGATCACACCTGGAGTCTTGTGTCCAGTTCTGGGCACATTTTAAGGAGGATGTTGACAAGCTGGAGTGTGTGCAAAAGATGATCCGGGAACCAAGCCTTATGAAGAACGGTTGCAGGAGTTGGGTATGTTTAGCCTAGAAAAGAGGAGACAGAGAGGAGATACGATAGCCATCTCCAAATAACTGAAGGATTGTCACATAGAAGATGGAGCAAGCTTGTTTGCTGCTGCTGTGGAGGGTAGGACTTGAACCAATAGCTTCAAGTTACAAGAAAGGAGATTCTGACTAAACATCAGGAAGAACTTTCTGACAGTAAGAGCTGTTCAACAGTGAAGCAGTCCACAACCTTGGGAGATTGTGGACTCACCTTCATTGGAGGTTTGTAAACAGAGGTTGGATGGCCATTTGTCATAGGGATCCCTTCCAACTCTACAATTTCATGATTCTATTGTTATGAGGGGGGCAGAGTTGAGACCGTTCAAAACTCTGGACCCGGCAAGTGATAAGGGCAACTTCTTAGCCACATGTTCATACAGAGTTTACAGGGGGGCTGCTGTCTCCTTATCTGAGATCCAACAGTTGCTAGCTTCTCTGGGCGTTAGCAAGCTAACCAAAAGGGCCAGCAGGAGTATTTCTACCTCACCTACTGCCAAGCCAAATCAAAGAGGACAGGAGCTTGCAGCTGTCCCATGGGAAGGGGGCTTGAGCCTGTCCAGTGGGGTATCACAGGAGGGAACAAGCTGAAGTTGAGACCAGCTTCAGCAGCAGGAGCTGCTGCAACCTAATTGCTAGGCCCACCCATGCTTGCAAGACTGCTCTGCTTAAAGGAGCCCAGCCTTCTCCCGTAATCTCATACTGAGATGGAGAAGGGAGGCACTTAGGTCTTCTGTAGTGCAGACCTTTGTATTGGAGGATGGCAGTCCAATATCCTCGGGCCAGAAGGAGTGCACACTGGCCTCTCAGGTTCATCTGAGAATGTTTCTGGGGCCGACCTTGCATGCCCTTCCCTTTCTGCTAAGGAGTCTTCACTCTACTCCAGGGTCATGACAGATTGGGTAAACGAACTCTTTCCATTAGTCTTGCCATGGTGGAGGGTGAGCTCCCCCTTTGAATGCTGTGACATCCTTCTCCACCAAGAAGGTTAAAGAGAGAGAGTGCACCTTGGTGACTGTTCTTTTCCAGAAGCTTGTGCTGCAGTCAGTCCTCCTGGTGTGGGAGGCTGCTTGATTTGAGCACAGAAGGCAAAAAACCCAGTAAAAATAGGCTTTGCCATCAACGCAAGAATGATCTACCAGTTCCAGAGCATGCCATATGCACCAAAGCCCACTCCTGTTGCCTACCTCCTCTCTCCACCCCCTTAATTCCTAAGAACTTACAGTGAGCTAAGGCGGGGGGGGGGGGAGGACATTCCCAGAAAAAAGAGGAGCGGGGTTTTTGTTTCTGCCTCTCGTCATCCCTCTTAGTGCTCTAGCCTTTTGCAGGTCTATGGCCTTTTTGGCTCTGCACAGAGGTTTAATGGGAAAGTTGAAAAGCCTCAGCCATGTATAGCTGATGGTCCTTTTGCCAGCAAGCCTCAGCGACTCGGGGAATATTTCTCATGCCTGAAGTGGGTATTAAACAGGCAAATGGAGTGGAAGGAGCAAGTGGAATGGCAAACCATGATCAATTAGTGCTGAAAACAGGTCGGCTGATTCATTGGTTGCCCATCAAGCTGTAACTGCAGAAACCAAAGGAACCGCTGATATGTGAAAGAAGCAAAAAAAGAAAAGACTGCAATATTGATGCAACTTGGCATCAAAGTGATATGCTTATTTGGAGAGCAGAGAAAAATTAATTTTCCAAGCCTACCTGTTTGTCTGCTCCACCCATTATTTGCTGCTGCTGCATCATCAGATAAATTGACTTTTGCAGTGCAGGATGAATACAATTTCATTAGAAGGATATCAGAGAAATGTGCATGTTTTTAGCCATATGCACCATTTTTCATAGGGAAATGAGATAGCTGCCCAGAGGAGATCCCTGTCTATGTGGTCGATTAAAGAAAATAAATCTTGGCTCACAAAGATTGCCACCCCCAACTGCAGCCCTGCAGAGCAACCATTCCAGGCCTCCCCTGCAAAATCCTTGCCTTGAACTCCATGGATGTGTTTCTATGTAGAATGTCCATAAGCATGTCACTGTCTCTCAGACTCAGCTTGCAATATGTAAAATGGGAATAGTGCTCTCCAGGGTTGCCCAAGGGTCTAACCCAAGTACTGCACTAAAACTGGGGCTTAAAGGGGCTTAATCATCAGGTTGCGTAGGCATCCACTGGGAGAACAGGCAAAGGGGGAAGTTGCCCCTTCCATCTAGATGAACCATAATTCCTAGATTCCCAGCTTTCATTTGTTTTAAGAGGAAGTATGCCCCTGAACCCCAGTTGTTGGGAACTGCAAGTGGGGAGAGTGCTGTTGCATCAGGTCCTGCTTGTTGTGGGCTTCCCACTTTCAGAAAGGGGTGCTGGACTAGATGGGCCTTTGGCCTCATCCAGTTGCAGGGCTCTTTTTATGCTGTCATGCTTATGGACTTCCAGAGAGTCATATATCTGCTCTGTGTTTGGAACAGAATGCTCTTGTCCTTGGTCTCATCCAGCAAGGATATTCTTATTTCCTTCCATCGGATGAAGGAGAGGTATAGCCCATGAAAGTTTGTGCCCTAATAAATTCTGTTCAATCTGCAAGTGCCATAAGGTGATTTCTGGTTTTTATTTTCTTCTGTCACTCATGTGACACTTGGTTTGGGCAGTCCAGAAATTGCTCCCACAGGAGGCAGTGGTGGCCACTAGCCTAGATGGCTTTGAAAAAAATATTTGACCAACTCATGAAGGAGAGGGCTATCAGTGGCTACGAGCCACAATGGTTCTGCTCTACTTCCACGCTCGGAGGCAATAATGCTTCTGAATACAGTTGCTAGAAACCGCAGGAAGGGAGAGGGCTATTGCACTTGAGTCCTGCTTGCAGGTTTCCCAGGGGAGCATCTGGTTGGCCATTGTGAGAACAGGATGCTGGACTAGATGGGTCACTGGCCTGATCCACCAGCCTCTTCTAAAGTTATTGTGTTAGCTGTTCCCTGAGCAGCAAGCATTGCTAACCAAGTTCCATTATAGTTTTAACAGTTGAGTCAACAGACCAAGACAGCCTCAGCTCGATTCTGTCCCCTTGGTGGGATTCCTGCACAGCAGTTCTGATACCAGGAATCTCTTTTTCCTTCACTGTGTTCTGGCATCATGGATGGAGCATTCGTATGCAGCCTCTGCCTTCTAGCAAACTGTCATCTCTGGCTTGTTTGTCAACCTCATGACAGCGCTGACGCATCCCATAGCCATCTGGGTATTGACATTGCTTTGCATTCTCCCACTTCGTCCCTCTTTTTCTGTTGAGAGAGTGAGAGATAAAGCACATGCATGATAGGGAAAGAAGTTTCCCTGTTGTAGAAATGGCAGAAGATACCATGATGCTGTTGCTGACTTACAGGCAAGAAATTCATCTACTGTACCAGCTTTGTGGCACATGGTCTGCCCCACCAGCTTGTCTCTTTGATCTGAATAATTCATTGTGGTTTTCACCTGTGCTGGAGTCTGGAGGGGGTGAGAACCCATGCAGCAGGAAGTGAAGGAAGGTTGGCCCAGTCTGCTTCTATACCCACTTCACATCCCCAACCAAGCAGACATGTCTGTTGCCCTTTGGCTGGCCCTTGTCCTGTCTTTATTTATTTCATTTGTTGCATTTCTATCCTATCTTTCCTCCAATAAGCTCAAAAGTGGCATGAATGCTTCTCCTGCTCCTCCATTTCATCTTAACAACAATTCTGTGAAGTAGGTAAGGTTGAAAGAGACACCCATAAGAGCATAAGAGTCCTGATAGATCAGGCCCATGGACATCTAGTCCAGCATCTTGTAACTGCAGTTGCTACCCAGACACCTCTGGGACGCCAGCAATCAGAATCCGAACTCAAGAACTCTCCTGTCCTGTGGTTTCCTGCAGCTGGTATTCAGAAGCATTGCTGCTTCTGACTATGGAGGCAAGGCCACTGTGAATTTGTTCAGTCCTCTATTAAAGCCGTCCAAGTTGGTGGCTGCCACTGCCCCCCGTGGGATCCATAGTTTAACTTCATGGCTGAGTGGGAATTTGCACCCTGTTCTGGGTGGGGAGGAACTGGATCAAACTTGGGCTGGATCCTTATCTCCCTCATGGTCCCTTCCAACTCTATGATTCTATTATTCCCCGTTGAGACAGGTATGACAGGTGGGCCCACCTGTCAATCATGCGGCAACTCCCTAGTGTCAGGTGACTGCTTTTGCATAGCACTGTGCACAGAAGCTCTAGCAATCAGCTGGTCATCAGGCATTCTTCAGCATTCTGTGCACAGTCAAATCTTTCAAATCTTTATTACGGTCATAGACCAGCATAAGTAGGGTGGAGCACAATCATTTAGAATCTATAAAACATTTTGGAAACTTAAACAGTATTAAAACAGAGGGTATATCTAAAGAACTATAAAAATCGAAAAGAAACTAAAATAATTTGGTACTGGTATCAGGACAGAGTTCTGCTTCATGAAAACCATGCTGTCCTTTTCAAGTTTCAAGTTTTATTGCGGCCAAAGCCAGTGACACTAAACCCCACAAGATCAGACAAGAAGAAATCAACAACAACCTCAGAAAAGGAAAATGGTTACGCAAGGGAACTTCGCAGTGTGCCATTCAACAGAAGAGATTTACGCTTCCTAATTACTAAAGTGCAAAATTTAGCCACCTCATATGATATTGAGCTTGAGGAATCTTCCAGGAGGTATTTTCGGAGAATTTCAGGGCAGGATTCCAAATAATATTGAAGGGGTATAAATTTTGATAGAAGCGGTAAAATAAGTTGAACTCGTTCTTCACTATAAAATTCGCAGAATAGAAGAGTGTGTGTGACAGATTCTACCTTATTAGACATACAAGGGCAGAGACGCGCATGCATTGGAACCCGCGTGAATTTGCCGTACAGCACTGCTGAGGGCATTGTCTCAAAGCGGGCTCTAGAGAAAGCCCATCTATAGGCTTCGTTAGTGATGTTGGTTAAGTAAGGGGCAGCTGCAAAATTAGGCCAAGCTTTTAAACATCTATACGTCTCCGGGAGTAGGGCGCCTTCTTGTTGTAATTCGATATCATAAAGTCTCCGAGTGACAATAGCTTTTGCCTTGTTCAGAGTTCCAATAAAAAGATTTTCAGGGTTTAGACCAATTTGTTTGATCTTGTTAGTTATTTGCATAAGCCAAGGAGGATAGGGAACTGCGGCCAGGAAACAAGGTAATAGACCCTTAGGATTGTAGTGGATTTTCAGCCAGAGGGATATTGCTTGTACCCAGACTTTTAATTCCACTCTGGGCAGTCCTGCCTCTTGCCTCAAGACTGCATTAGGTGTACACTTAGGAGTAGCAAATAATGATCTTAAGAATTTAGATTGTACTGTTTCAAGGGTCTTAAGGTTGGCAGAAGGGTTAATTTGAGAGCCATATAGAAGTTGGGCTAAAGATTTTGCTTGGAAGACTGTTAGGGCCATCGGGAGGAAGCCCGCACCTTTCCTTCTGAATAATCTAAGGATAGCATTTGCACTTCTTTCTGCTGATATAGCTGATGTGGTCAGGTGTGTTGACAATTTGGCATTATAAGAGAAAGTAATGCCTAAGTATTGGAAGGTCTTAGTCTGTTCAATGGCGTTTCCCTTTACGCTCCAATTATCCTTCCTGAAGGAGCGGTTAAAATGTACAATTTTGGTTTTGGCAAAGTTGATTGTTAACAGTTCAGTGTTACATTGGTCACTAAACTTTCCTAGGGCACGTTTCAGACCCACTTTGGTTTGAGAGAGAAGAACAGCATCATCCGCATACATTAAGACTGGTACTTTTCTGCCGTTAGAGAGCACAGGGGGGTGGGTTTCAATTTCACGGCAGCATGTGGCCAGGGAGTTAACATAGATGTTAAATAGGAGTGGGGCTAATAGGCATCCTTGTCTAACTCCTCTTTGGACTGGGATTTCTCTGGAGAGTCTGCCGTCCTGTGCAAGTCTTATCTGGAGGGTATTGTTCTCATGAAGCTTAATCATCAGAAGTAATAACCTTCTGTTGATACCCATATTGGCCAATTTGGCCCAGAGCCTACTCCTGGATACAGAATCAAATGCTGCCTTTAGGTCCACAAAGGCCGCATATAATGACTTTTTCCAATGTTTCGCATACTTATAGACAAAGTAATCAAGCACTAAGCAGTGATCAATGGTGGAACGTCCGGATGTAAACCCTGCTTGTTCAATTTCTAGCAAGTTGTTATGATCTAACCATTCACATAGTTTTAGGCATAGGTGTTTTGTATAAAGTTTACAGATCACATTCAGGAGACTAATTGGTCTATAATTGGATGGATCAGAGGGGTTGCCCTTTTTAAATATGGGAACAATTATAGCTAGTCCCCAATCTTTAGGGATTTCAGTCGTCTTATCTATATATGAAAATAGATTTGCAAGGACCGGGGCCCACCAGTTTATTTGCGCTTTCAAAAGTTCAGCGACAATGAAATCACTTCCTGGAGCTTTGCCAGATTTCATTTGTAGGATTAGCGAAGTGATTTCAGTTTCTGATGTTGGGGGCCATGGTGTAGCATTATCTAAGGGGATGTTAAGCGGTGCAGAAGGACGATGTTCCCTAAACAGCCCTTTATAGTGCTCTTCCCATGAATTTGCAGGAATTATTGTGCCCTCATTAGGAGCTTTGGTTTGACTGGAGATAATTTTC
Organism: Podarcis vaucheri; assembly: GCF_965113315.1. Taxonomy (NCBI): domain Eukaryota; kingdom Metazoa; phylum Chordata; class Lepidosauria; order Squamata; family Lacertidae; genus Podarcis; species Podarcis vaucheri. The sequence continues at coordinate 3,756,189 of NC_138758.1, read as the reverse complement.
CAGAAGTTGGAATTATCTTTTTCTATTGACGCTTTTATGAGGGCCTGCCAAATGAGAGAGTCTGCAGTTCTTTTTTTGGTTTTTAATAGCTCTTTGTAGTTCTTTTTTTAAGTTGTAACTCTAATTTAGTGATAGGGTTAGGATTTTGCTGGAAGACCTTAAAGCATTCCCTGAGTATAAGTTTTGCCTGAGTGCATTCGTGGTCAAACCATTTTTTGTTGGTAGGGAAGTCATTTTGGTTAGATCTTCTGGGTCTTGACAATAACGGTTGGAGTTTTCGGATTAATGTGTTATAATGGTCAATTGGGGAGGTCTCTTCAGTGTCGTTGGAAGTCAAATCAGCCCAGAGGAGTTGACCTTCCATTGATTGTATCCAAATACCAAAATTGTTATTAACATAAGGGGACCATTTAATTCTGTATTTGCCTATTTGTTGTAAAGCACTAGGATCAGGAGTCTGCGGGGCAAGCCCGCATCTAGAGGGTTCCCAAAATTCAGTCCTTTTAAGATTTAGGGGTAAATGGTCACTTTCGGTTCTTATGTCTACAGTAAATTCAATATATTCATCAAAGAGTTCTTGGGAGACAAGGATGTAGTCAATAACAGAGTGCCTTAAGCCTGACCAGTAAGTAAATTGGCCAGGGCAGTCTCCCAAGGAGAGGCCGTTTAAGATAACAAGGTTTAATCTAAGTGCCATTAAAAAAAGACATGTACCAGCAAAATTGGTAACTGGGTCAAGTGAGTGACGCCTGAATAGGGGCCAGTGTTCATCATTAGCATTTAGGGGACCCATTCCACTTTCCTTGATTAACTGTTCGTCTGAGTGGCCTAGCCTTGCATTAAAATCCCCGCCAATAATTAAGGAGGCAGAGGGAAACTTATTTGAGACAAAGAGAATGCAGTCTTCCAGTTCGTTCCAGATGTTTTTAAGATCAGTTTGTTTCATAAGTGGGTGAATATAAACATTGCACAGTACTAGGCAAGCCCTGATGACCAAGACCTGCACTACAACCACTACACCACCCTGCCTCTTTCCAGTTGAATTGGCAACCTCCAGTTTATGTTTGCTCCCCTTTTTGCTTAAGATGTTTGTGTAACACATGTGGTCAACTTGACAGATTTTGTTCCGTCCTGAGTGTTCCTGCTAAGGTCTGTCTCATGCAAGAGTTAGCATTATCTGCTCGGTATATTTAAAATGCCCTCCACACTCCCGGAGACTAGATCAAAGTCCGCAGTACACTAGAACTGCAAGTGAAAACTTGACACTTTTCTACCCAGAGTTGTTGACACATTCAAGATGAAGATATTGATGCGGAGAATATTTTGCTTCTTGCTTTCAGATAGTCTGTTCTCTAATTTGCAGCAGCCAAACAGATAAAAAGCAAATGGAGCAGGACCCTCAGCCCTTAAAATGCTTGTATACAAGCCTGCCTGTCTTGCACACAGCTTTTTAGTCACCAAGCTATGTAGAGAGCAGCCTGTGGACATCTGGACCACTCTTTCTGCCACTTGCATAGCTATCAACTTTTCCCTTTGCTTGCAAGGAGTCCTATTCGGAATAAGGGAATTTCCCTTTAAAAAAGGGAAACCTTGACAGCTATGTGCTTGGGACCTGCGTAGACTGACGCGCAGCATAAATTAATAATGCAGAGTTTTTAAGTGAAAGAATAAGAGCTTTACTGAGTTAAAATAAACTTCTTCATAAACAACATGGTTCCAAACAGTTTGACTGAGATTCCATACTGACTCTGCTCACAGCTGAGGCAGACTGACTCTGGCTGAAATCTTACAGAGAACACAGAGATAAACTGGCTGCCAAGTCACATCTCAGAGTGACTCCACAGTTAGCAGTCAGGCCTGGAGAACTTTAGTTCCCAGCACATCCCAGCCTCCTTTGTCTTTGCTGTGTCTTTGCCGCATGACATAGACCACACCCCTCCTTCCCTCCTCCAGTGATATTGAACTCTGATAATACCTTTTCCTGAAACCGCCCACTTTTGCCACACCAACCAGGTATGTGGCCTAGGTTTCCTTTTGTTGTGTTTTTGTATATTCTGTAGGAAGCCCCCCGGAGTGGCTGGGGCAACCCAGTCAGATGGGTGGGGTACAAAAAACAAATTATTCTTATTAAAAGATATGGGCCTCAGACTGAAAAAGCACACCCCACCCCTTTAAAGAGATATTCTGGCAGCTTAAAAGGATATCTATCATCTATCTATCTATCTATCTATCACAATTTATAGATATATAAAAAACAATTTTTATTAAGAGTTTTCAACATGAAATACAATAAAAGCCAAACCAATCTAAAGAAAATAAATAGGGAAGAAGAAGAAGAGAAGAAGAAGAAGAAGATAAGCATCATATCCTCTGTTGTAATTATATCTTAAGCCTTATTTCATGCGCAGGAGAGCCAACCGTCCCAGGGGCTTCTCACCTGGGAACTTCGCCCTCTTCCCCCCAGCCTCCCACCCTGGCAGATCCTCTCTCCCCTGCCCCTCACGCAGGGCCTTCATCCTCTGTCCATCACCTTCCTGTGTGTATCTTCAGTAATCCAAGATAGGGAACTTCAAAAGGCAAAGCATAAATATGGATAGAATTAATAGAAAGAAAACAAGAATTACAGATCACAGGAAAGCAAAATAAGAAGAGAAATAAAAGAAAAAGACAGTCTTAATAGAAATGGTTATATCAAGTGGTGTATTGCTTCCAATGAAGAACATTTAGTTTGAAATGTTACATCTTACGATGCACAAAGTTACAATCATCATGTAAGGAATTGTGATGCTCTCTGCATCCCCCACCTGCTCTTCACTGAAGGAACAGCCATAGGGAAGTGATCTTATACAAGCATAGGGACATATGAAGCCGCCTTAGGCTGGGCCAGGCCTTGAGTCCATCTCACTTACCAGTAATACTGTACACTGATCGAGTGGCAGTGGCCCTCTAGGGTTTCTGGCAGGAGTCCCTCACAGCCCCATCTGGAAATGCAATCGGGGATCAAAGCTGGGACCTTCTGCGTGCAAAGCAGGTGTTCTGCCACTGAGCTACAGCCCCTTGCATGTGCACCAGACTCTAAGGGTGCCACACTATGGAACATCTTATCATGTCAGCTCTCAATATCAGGCTTTGTTCCTCAGTCTCCACGGAGATTCTTTTTCTGGGCCTAGTAGAGCTGCCAATTTCATTTCGGTTGCTTAGAATTGTAGAGTTGGAAGGGGCCTCAAGGCATGTCTGCTGCAACCCCCTGCAATGCGGGAATCACAGCTAAATCACAGCTTCCAGGGTAGCTGAGCTATGTGTGGACCCAAGGGAGTTCTCTTAGATTTTCCAGCTGGACGTTGCTCAGTCTGCTACTTTACTTCTGAGTCCAGTTGAATGTGGCTCAAAAGTCTTATTGACTCCTTGGAACTGGAAAGGGAAGCACAACTTTCCATGTTAGGTTTTGGGGAATAGCCTTTGAAGGCCAAGTGGAATCATGACCCTCTGACCACTGAAGCTATTTTCAAGGTCATTGTCCAGGTACTCAGGGATCAAGAGAGTAGCTTCCACTCAGTGTCAACCAGGGATGGGGAACCTCAGGCCTGCAGAATAGACATAGCCCTCCAGATCTCTCTCTCTGACCCTCAAAACTCTCCCCAGGCTGCGGCTGTCACTGATCCTGCTTCACACAGACCAGGATGTGTCACTGAACTCTGATAGTGCCCTTTGCTTGTCCAGACGGAGGAGAGAGGTGTGCAGGTATAGAAACTACTCTACTGTAGAAAGATATATTTCATGTTATTTGCTTCTCCCATTTTTCTTCCTCTGGGCCCTCTGTGGTTGCCCAAGGTTGCCCAGAATGGGATGTGGCCCCCAAACTGGAAAAGGCTCCCCTATCTTTGGTATGAGCCACACTGGTAGATGGGTCACTGGCAGCCTCCTGTATATTCATTGAGTGCTCAGCCCCAGAGGCACCTTGACATGGTTTGCTGAATTCTTTCAAACACTTTTATCAACAGAGCTAACAGGTAGTTCACACACCTTGCACCAAGGTGTTCCTCTTGATTTCACTTCGCAGTCGAGTGGCAGCCTCATGGAAGTGCTCCAGGCTGGGAAGTAGGAGAGCCATCTGGAGATGTGGGGTAAGCTAGGAATGCTTTGAGCACACACTTTGCATGCAGGATGCCGTGGGGCCAGTTCTTGGCAGGTTCTCCAGCAGCAGAGCTGAGTAGGAGGTGCTGCTTTAGACGATGAAGTTGCCAGTGCCTTCTAAGGTAGCCTATGCTGGGTTCAATGTGTGCTGAAGGCACACCTGTTTACCTTGGCCTTTGATATCGGAGGTGTATGTTTTCAGGACCTGCCCTCTTCTTGTGACTGCAATTTGTTTTAAACTACTTTTAACATTTTAAAAGCCAGGTGCCTCAGGGAAGCAGACAAGCAAGCTGAGAGAACAACAGACCTTTCCCGAGCAGTATTCAAAGGCATTCTGCCCCCAACATAATGGCTAGTAGCCATGTCAGCCTTAGCTCAGTTGGTTAGAGTGTGGTGCTGATACCGCCAAGCTTGCTGGTTCAATCCCCTTATGGGACGGCTGCATATTCCTGCATTGCAAGCGGGTTGGACCAGATCAGAGCTTTCCAAACAGGATGTTGCAACATGTTAGTGTGTAGGTGTGTCATGCAAACATTCCCCATGCTCCTCTTGGGGCTGGAAAGGGGTTAGTTTAACCTCTGTTTTGCTGGTAAAATTAATTACTGTGTCACAAAAGGATGCAAGTCTAAAAAGGGTGTCATCAACTTGAAAAGTTTGGAAAGTTCTGGACTAGATGATCCTCAGGGTCCCTTCCAGCTCTACAATTCTTTGATTCTACACAGGAGTCTGGCTTTATAGAAAGCAGCTTCACGTGCTGAGTCAGCATAATTTCCCCCCTCCTCCACCTCAACCTGCTTATTCCTTCATGATTCCAGTACTTGAGGATCTTTTTAATTCATGATTAATGATTAGAAGCAGAAGATGTCTAGTCCCCTCCCCCACAAATCCCCCCTCCCTTTCTACACCCACATAGAAACACACTTGAGACCAGAGAAGTTAATTTTTAGCAGCAGGATGCCATCTTGGTTGCAATTTATTAAGAAAGTGAGCAGACGGAGAGAGCCAGGCCGGCAGTCTCACTGGAGGGAGCCATAAATTCTTCAGAGGCTGGGTTTGCAAATTCAGGGAATGTAAGAAGAACTCTGCTGGATCAGGGCAATGGTCCATCTAGTTCAGCATCCTGCTCCAGCTGTGGTCAGCCAGATGCCCCAATGGGAAGCCTGCAAGCAGGACCAAAGCACAGGAGCACTCCCCCCCTCTGTGGTTTTCAGTAACTCATGTAGTTTTAGATGCTGCTATCATGTCACCTCCTTACTGACCTGGTATCTAAACTAAAGCGCCCCACATGCTGCAACCTTTCCTCTTAGGGGAGTCGCTTCATCTCCTTGGTAATTTCAGTTGCCCTTTTCTCAACGTTTTCCAACTTACAAGATCGTATGAAGAGAGGAAGGCATAGGACATCCTCTGGAGAAGCAGAGCTGCTCCTCCCCCCCCCCCCTATTATAAGGAATAGAGGTACCAGCCTAAAATTCTGACCATTGTAGAGAGGCAGAGAGAATGGAATACTTAGAAGTATATTGTTCTCCATCCAGGCTTCAGATTTGTTTCTAAGGTTGCTTCCAGTGACCTGCACATCAACTGTTCATTCTGATTTGTTTACACAAAGTATGTGGGGAGGTTAGACAAGGTCAGCTATTTATTCTGATTTGTTTGTGGGGAGCTGAGATGATGTTGCATCAAGCTATTTCAATCCCATATTTCCCAGTACATATTTCTGTCACTTTCTTGTCGCTTTTGCTGATGGTGGGGGGAAGTGGGTAGAGATGGATGAATATATCAATTTTAGATTCTCATGTTTTCCATTCTTACATTAGGCTCTCACCATTTCCATATCAGTTCTTTCTTTAAGTCCCCGTGAAAATTCATCAGGATCTTAGTGCAAAATTCTCCTAATAGGCACATTTTGATATGCAATTTTCCCTGATGCCTTTTTTGGTGTTATTTTCACTAATAGATGCATTTTTACAGACCTTTCACGTTGATATATACATTTCTATATGTATTACAGAATATATGTGTTCTGTATATGCATTCTTGATACACACATTACTTGGCTGCAGAATGGCAATGTAAAATTTGGGATGCATGAATTTCTAAGGATGGTTGTGTTTTGCTTCAAGTAATGTTTTAGGAAGTGCAGATTAGGTAGATTCGTCTTAAAATTCAACCTGAACTGAATTTCCCCCACGTCCCAAGCTCAGACCCTCGAGGTGTCCCTATTTTCCAGGGACAGTCCTGGATTTACAGAAGCTGTCCTAGTTTCTTATTTGATCCCAGAATGTCCCACTTTTCCTTAGGGCATCTCTATTTTCATAAGAGAAATGTAGGGGAGCATGGCTCAGTTCTGTGACCCCCCCCCCCGAGCCAGGGAGATAAATGACTATACAACCCTTAGAAGACATCTGAAGGCAGCCCTGTATAGGAAAGTATTGTTACGTTGTTAATGTTAACTGAGAGATCACATTGGACCAGTTGCACAGGAGAATCTGGTGACAAAAACCAACACTGGTGAAGGCCTGTTTCAAAGAACAATCATCAAAGGCTGATTGTGACCATGTGATATTGGAGGCAAAGAGATTTCTGGCTTGGGGAAGGAGGGGGGTGAGGGAGTTCTGCTGCACGTATATATTTAGTAACAGTTGTTAAATTTTTCTGTTTGTGATTCACTTTCACACTGCAAAGGTTGACTGAGTTATTCTAGTGCCGTTTCCAAAATTAAATGAGGTGGGCTTGATTCAAACTGAGCAGGAGAGATCTGCCAAAGGACCAGTTTATTTGAGGAAGTTGCAATAAATTTCTAGGCGGCAGATCGAGTCCCTTCTAATAGCTGTAGCCAATATTGCCAGGGTTGGTGGTGTTAAATTTTCAAGCCAGCCTTTCTCTCTCTCTCCCCCCCCCACACCCTGATCTGTGTCATCCTTCAGTGCTTTCTTACCAGGATGCACTGTGTCCTTGAACTGTATGCCTCAGTGAAGTCTGTCTGGAGGGTGTGGCTGCAGAAAATTCTCATGTTTAGGTGGCTGGAATGTAACCTCCTGTAAGGAGGGACAAGTCACATGTGCTGCCCCACCCACTTTCCCCTCTGGCTCCACCTACTATTAACACCTGCCATTCCCCCCATGGGGGAATGTGGCCCTAAAGAATACCCCCCCCCACCTCTGTGTTATAATAACCATTTGGGAGTTTACATACCCTCCAACATTTCTCTATTGAAAATAGGGGTCTCCTATTCAGTAATCATAATCATAATAATATTTATTTGACAGGGTTGACCCAGCTACTCTGGCCAGCTTCCAACATATATCAAAACATAACAAAACATTAACCATTAGAAAACTTCCCTATGCTTTCAGGGACACCTGAAAGACTTTCAGGTGTCTTATAAAGGTTGTAAAGGTTATCTCCTTGGCTCGGGGGTCAGATAACTCCATACCCTCCAACATTTTTTCAGAGAAAATAGGGATGTCCTAAGGAAAAGCAGGACATTAAGAGATCAATCAGAAGGTCGGACAGCTTCTATAAATCTGGGGATGTCCCTGAAAAATAGGAACATTTGGAGGGTCTGAGTTTACTCTTTGGGCATGGAGGAGCATGTACACTTATAGAGCACTCCTGCTTTGTGACTGCAGAGTAGGAACTAACACTAGTTTGCTACCTGAGACCTGGGGCACTTAGGAAGCAGGGATTTTGTGACATTGGTCCCTGTGATAGCAGGGCAAAATGAAGTTTCTGAAACTACGCCTGGCATAAATATTGACCAAGCAGGAACTCCTAAGCTCTGTGGTCCATGAGAGCATAAGAAGCGGCTTCATCCTGAGACAGATCTAGCTCTACACTAGTCTACAATGACTGGTAGTGGCTCTCAGGGATTTCAGATGGCAGCATCTCCCAACTTTACCTGGAGATGCCAGGGATTGAATTTGGGGCTCTGGGCAGATAAAACAGATATTATAAGCACTGAGCAATGGTCCATACTTATCTTCCAGCAGCTCACCTTGGAACGGATAGCATTGGACTGGAAAACTCCCATTCCTGATTAGGGTTTAAGAAAAGTGCTCCAGGAGCCCCTTGACTCTGTGCATGACTGCTAGAGGACTACAGTCTGGAGCATCTCCCTAGGAGACAGGTCATCCACATGGCATGCATGTGCCCAGAAAGGCCTTCCCTTGTGCCCACAGGCTGCTCCCCACCACCTCCAACCCTTGCCCTCCTGAAATTAGACTGAAATTAGTGCAGTTACAGTGTGTTGCTGGTTTTCCTCATGGTGGAAACTGGCCTTTATTGTGCCATTTTCTTTCCCTGCCCCCCGCAGAGCCCTTTACAAATCCTCACCATGCCTGCACAGTGCAGGCCATGTGGAGAAGGCGAGAGCTTTGTGGAGCATAGCAGCACTACTTCCAGGAAAGGGCTTGATGGAGGTAGAAACTGTCTCTCATGTCTTGTTAAGCTGTCGTTTCTACGGGGATATACACTCGGCATTTATCATCCCTGCTATACAAAAATCTCCAAATGGGTCCAAAAGTCAATGTCTAAAGTCCCTGGTAGAGGACAAGGATCCAGAGATCACGCTCAGGGTGGCCAAATTCTGTGCAACTGCCATAAAACTTAGGGAACAAGCTGTGCTACCATAATGACTAAGGCCTTAAAGGACAATTTTAGGTTATATTTTAGTGATTAAGATTTAACTTATATATTTTTAACTGCTGCTATATCTGTATTAGGAAGCAGGTGGCGCTGTGGGTTAAACCACTGAGCCTCTTGGGCTTGCCAATCGGAAGGTCGGCGGTCCGAATCCCTGCGACGGGGTGAGCTCCCGTTGCTTGGTCCCTGCTCCTGCCAACCGAGCAGTTTGAAAGCACGTCAAAGTGCAAGTAGATAAATAGGTACCACTCCGGTGGGAAGGTAAACGGTGTTTCCGTGCGCTGCCCTGGTTCGCCAGAAGTGGCTAAGTCATGCTGGCCACATGACCCGGAAGCTGTACGCCGGCTCCCTCGGCCAATAAAGCGAGATGAGCGCCGCAACCCCAGAGTTGGTCACGACTGGACCTAATGGTCAGGGATCCCTTTAAATTACCTTTTATATCTGTATTGTCCCTGTTATACCCAATTGCAAATTCAAATGTATCCCTATCGTGTTTTATGATATTGTATGTGAGCTAGAACTAGTCTGTGACTGAAATTAATAAATTCATTCATTCACTTCCAGGAACAACTGATTTCAAAGTAATTGCCAAACGTCCTTTTGTGTGCAAATTATTTGCTTGAGATGCCAGTCCAATGCAAAATAACCATCCCTGGCCCCAAACACTTACCCTTCCCTTATCTTAATCACCTTTTGAAGGAATAAACTCTGGAAGTCTAGACTCTAATCTTGGGAGGAAACACAGCTGGAGAATCTTTTTAGCCTGGCTTCAGAGGAATAATGACTCAAAATGTTGGCTTGCACTGAGGGAAACAAAATTAGCATGGTATCTTGGTTCTGCTGCCCCAAACTGGCTTGACCCCCTTTGACTATGGCAGCCCAAAACAGGCTGCTGCAAAGGGGCAAGATGGCACCCCCTCCCCCCCCCCACTTTTCACATACAGAAGTCAGCTGGCCAGGCAGCTGGATCTTGCTCCAGCACTGGTGTCAGGACCACTTCCTCCACCCTCCTAGAGCTGCACTGCACAGACAGCTCTGTCCTCCCAACACATTCTTGCAGCATATGCCACCTGAGGCATCTACCTCACTCTGCCTAATGGGAGGGCTGGCCCTGCCTTTGAGAAGAGAAGGCTCCTTTCTCAGGCAAATGCCTGCACATCAAAGTAGGAATAGAGATGTGAAGAAAGTGTCCTCCAGCTTAACTACCCCTTAGAATTAGCTCAGCAGGTCACCACCTGTGTACACAAGCCAGACAGGCAGAGGGGTATTATTTCTTTGAGTGGTAGGATAGATTTGATGATTCCTTACCTAGCTCTGTGTTTCATCTGTAACAGGAAGAAAAATACTGGTACCTAAGTGCTTTTATACGACGGTGAATCTTTAGACTGCAAACCCCAATAGTGTCTCCAGGTGTTCCACAAGCCTGTGGATCTGCAAAGGGTGAAATTGGGGAATGTGGCCCTCCACATGTGATTGGAGTCAACTCCAATGGGTCCCAGTCAGCGTGGGCAATGGTCAGTTGTAGTCCAGCTGCATGCTGACAATTTTAGTACAGCAGCATGATGGAAGTTGTAGTCCAGGAGCACCTGGGGAGGGGCATAGGCTCCCCAGTCCCAGTCCAGTACAAAGATTGGAAGACTTCTGCTGAGAGAGGTTTGGGGCAGCCACTTTGCCCAGAGATTTACTCTGCACAAAAGAAAATTTCCTGCGTTGGAGGCTGGCAGGAGCTGTATTTTTGTCATTTCCCCAAGCAGTGAAAAAATCTTCAAGAGCAGTACTATCCAGGTCTGGCTTTCTTTGGCCAAATAGAGTTGCTTTCCCCCCACCAGATTGGGTGTGCTTACAAATAATGAGTAGAGCACAGGGAGGGAATTTGTAGGCACTCCTGCAATTCATCAACTCCATTAGCCCTCATCGGACACGCAGAGAAAGGCACTCAACTCCGAATGTACTATAATCCCCTCTACCCCGTTCAAGGAAACCGCCTTCCCTTGTGCCTTACCTATATGGTTATTAGGACACAGTGGCTATGTTTTTCTTGTGCTGTTGAAGACAGCACACCTCTAAGTATCAGTTGCTGGGGATCACATACGAAGACAGGATTGTTGCACTCCTGCTTGTGGGCTTCCCATAATGGGCATCCGGTTGGTCCCCGTGAGATCAGGATGCTGAACTCCATTGGTCTGATCCAGCAAAGCTTTTCTTGCGTTCTTAAATATTAGGACTCTGCCAAGGGTCCGAGGAGTGCTCAGGAGACAGAAGGTTAAGGCTATGGAGGATACTAGCCATTGATGACTACATTCTACCTCTGTCATTGAAGCCAGTATGCTCTCTGAATACCAGCTACTGGGAATCACAAATGGGGATTGCTGCTGCCACTGTTGTCCTCAGGCCCTGATTGCGAGGTTCCCGTAGTGGGCATCTGGTGGCTGCTGTGATAACAGGATGCTGGACTAGTGCCTGATCCACTTGTAAGGCTCTTGTGCTGTTGAGTTTCTACCTTGCTCAGGGCTTCTGCCCCAGGCCAAACCCTGTCTCCCAATATCTGCATTTAAATACACATTTTCATATGATGATTTTTTTAAAAAAAAATATGCAAACACCAGACTAATGCAGAATCAGGACAGAATGGGCTTATAGGCTGTGAAAAAGTGCAGAGGATCAGAAACAGAGTGACTTCCTCATCCCTACAGCTATCCACGTCCCTGGTGTCGTTTAAGATTTAAGTACCTGGTTTTTCAAATAATGATGCATCAAGAAGCATCTTTTTCTCTCACACAAAGGCACGCCACGGTGGGATTAGCAATTAAAGCAATCCTCCCCCCCCAAAAAAAAAAAAACCCTGACTTTGCAGCGAGGACACCTAGAACAAGGAGGCAAGGCAGCACCAATCAGACAGCAGTGAATTTCACAAGACGGAACTCAAATGAGACCTTTGTGAATTAAGGAGATCAAGCCTTACATTTTCCAGCAGCCATTGCATTCCCCCAAGGGGGTTCAGACCTCGCTGCTTTGGGAGAATTAGCATGCAGACCACAACCCTGAGTGCGCATGGCAGGGGACATAAATGGAGATTAATTATCAAAAGGGAGGGTTGCAAAAGCAATATTGCACTGAAAACTTGAGGGAGTGTTATATACTGTGCAGAGAGCCTATATTGGCAATTCTTTAAGAGCTGTCAAAGGGAAGTGTGTGTGATCAATCAGGCTGCCGTCTTGGAGATAAATTGTAGAAATACATTGGGAATTCTATGCAACCCCCATTTGAAATGAGCGAATGAACTCTGCACAGTGATGATTCTGAGTGGGTTGAACTCCTCCTTCCCTCCACTTCAGTTACTTCCAGAATGTTCCTTGCAGTGTGCTAAACTCCTTTGCCACCGTACAGCTCCTGCTGCTTGCCATTAGCGCATGCTTAGCTTTCCACTTTGAGTTAATTTGGAGGTTACAAATATTGCTAGGCAAATGCGCCATTCTTGCAATGTGAATTAACTGTGGAAGCTTCCGGACTGTAGGTAATTTTGGGTGGGATTCAAACTCAGATTGTGAAATTAAAGATGATCTGCCGTTCTTGCTCAGCAAACCAGCCCCCCCACCCCCATTTTCAGGATGGGGATAAGATGAAGATAGTGGTCAGGTTTCTGCCACACTCTTTGAGGATTCATGAATGTTACATAACATGATTTTAATTGATAGATGCAGATTTTGCTCAGTGATTTTCATAGAATCATAGAGTTGGAAGAGACCACAAGGGCCATCGAGTCCAACCCCCTGCCAAGCAGGAAACACCATCAGAGCACTCCTGACATATGGTTGTCAAGCCTCTGCTTAAAGACCTCCAAAGTAGGAGACTCCACCACACTCCTTGGCAGCAAATTCCACTGTCGAACAGCTCTTACTGTCAGGAAGTTCTTCCGAATGTTTAGGTGGAATCTTCTTTCTTGTAGTTTGGATCCATTGCTCCGTGTCCGCTTCTCTGGAGCAGCAGAAAACAACCTTTCTCCCTCCTCTATGTGACATCCTTTTATATATTTGAACATGGCTATCATATCACCCCTTAACCTCCTCTTCTCCAGGCTAAACATGCCCAGCTCCCTGAGCCGTTCCTCATAAGGCATCGTTTCCAGGCCTTTGACCATTTTGGTTGCCCTCCTCTGGACACGTTCCAGTTTGTCAGTGTCCTTTTATTGTACTGAACCTTCCTGGAATCCTGTCTAAATTCCAATAGGTTTGAGAAAATGAGAAAAACAAGCCCCCCCCCCCAATACTCTAAAAAAGATTGGACTTTTTGCAATGAGGATAGTGATGGGGGAACTTAATGCTTGAGGCAATATCCTATAGCCTGATTCTAACATATTAGGATGAATTTTCAATAAATAGCTGAAATTGACCAGCCTCCCTGCAAATTGTACACAAACAAATTAGGATGAATGCTCGGCATAGGAACATAGAGTGCTGCCTTATACTAAGTAAGAACTTTGGTATATCTAACTCAATATTGCCTGCACCATGAGTCGGCAAACTAAGACCTGGGGGCCAGATCTGGCCCAATAGCCTTCTAAATCCGGCCTGCAGATGGTCCAGGAATTGGCATGGATCTGATCATTCAGGCTGCACCAGTGCACAATTCTTTCCCTCTCCCTCACACGGCGGTGTCTCCCCCTCCCTCCTCCTGACTTCTCCCCGCCCTGCGGAGGAAAGGGGCTGGGCTTTGATTGGTGCCTGCAGCATTGTTTCCCTCTCATTGGTGCCAGCAGCTTTCTTTCCTCCTCCCTCCCTCCTCCTGACTTCCCTCCACCCTGCCTAGAGCCGAGGGGAAGGGGGCTGGATTTGATTGGTGCCAGCAAATACAGTATGTGCAGTGTACATAGGAATTCATTCCTTTTTCTTTTCTACAGGTGTTCTAATAAATATATGGCAGCTGGGGGCAGATCCTGCTTCTTCCATACCCCACATGCACACATGCTAAAATGCGTGAAGGCGGATTGTGATAAACAGAGCTTACCTTCCATGAGCAGAGCTTTCAAGCCCCTAGAAAGGAAGCAAAGCAAGGTTTTCATAGGGCCCTCAAGGTGTTCCTCTATATAAAGCCCTTAACAGCTTGGGACCAGTTGACTTGTAGGATCACCTTACCTGCCCGCTTGACTGCTTGGGTCTGTGGAACGGGCACTTGTTCTGCACTTGTGAGAAAATGATCTTTTAGTGTGGCAGCTCCTAGACTTTGTAACTCCCTGGAATCAGGCAGGTGTTTTGCTGTGTTCTTTTGGCAGCAGCTTAAAACACTTTTGTTTAGGCAAGCCTGTCCAGACATGTAGAATCATAGTATCATAGAATCAAAGAAACATAGAGTTGGAAGGGATCCCTAAGGGTCATCTAGTCCAATATCCCTGCAATGCAGTTTCCTTAAAATCTACAGGATTTTGGGGTAGATATCTTCAGGGGTTATTTTGCATTAATAATAATAATAATAATAATAATAATAATAATAATAATAATATTTCTCCCAATGGCAATCAACAGAAAAATAACTGTCCTTTTATTTAGAAGAGAGGGGGTCAGTGTTCATCCAAATATACCTTCCCAATTCTAAATTGCATGTGCTTATACAAGTGACATCCATGCTGTGTATTTGTTTAATTTAGCTGAGTTTAAACATTCCAAGTAAACTCTCTTAAATGTTATTTAAACGGGGAGGGTGGATTGTTTTCCTCTCTGAGATGTTGAAGGGATTATTATTACTATTATTGTTTTATTCCTACCCCCGCATTTCTATCTTAAAACAATGGAGCGGGTTATAGCAAATGGGAGACAATCAAACAGCATACAGATCTGAGACAATACCAAAAAAAACACAAAAAACCACCACACAACCCAATACTAAATAGCCCTGGGAGAATTGGTAATGCAGCACATTGTTCTTTTAAAAGTAATTTTTGTGTTGCTGTGTTCAGGCTACTCATCACGCCAACAGATGCTGGGCATTTCTCCAGCGTGATGCAGCACTACAGATATGGCACCCAACAATGTCCAAATCAATTAATAGATGGTTTAAGTTAAAGGCATAAGTGCTGACATGATAAATCAGCTTGGATTCAGGACTGACCTGTGGGAAATGAGAGATGTTAACAACCCTGGGGTTTAAAACAACCATCACCTTCTGCCTTAGTAATCACCATCACCTTATTTTGTTTGACTTAGAAGCATTTCTAAACTACTTACGGTAATATTTTTAAATCTCTAGGCGTTGTACACTATCTGCAATATGAAAACAACATCCATTAAAAATACAGTCTGAAATAAGCAAAACTTTATGAAAGCATCTAAAAAGAATTTAAGCAGATTCTGAAGATTCAACACATAAAACAGGGCCCAATCCTAAGGGTCAGGGAGAGCGAGCAAAGCGATACGTCATGGCAAGACAATGGAAGTAACTGATGATGTCTGCTTTGACTCTGGCAAAAGGAAGGGCATTCCTTGAAACAGGGATGACAGCAGAAAAATATTCATTTTGAGGTCACTGCCTGTCAGGGAACTGACATCAGAGGAAAGGGAGGTGGTAGGGCTCCCAGAGACTGGGAGAGAGTCAGCAGCTAAAGCAGGGACAAGGAGGGGGAGCGAGGGGTCTCTGGAGGAGGATCTCAGTAATGCTGAGAGAGACGCAGCAGCCCAGGCAGGAAACAGCAGGGGAGAGAAAGGGGTGAGAGACACTTCCAGCGAAAATAGCGGGGAGGGGTCAGAAGCAACTGCAGGGAGACCCATGCTTCGCCGGAAGCTGCCACGTCGTGAGTCCAGGAGACGCGTTTCCGTTAAGGAACTTCTTTGCTGGAAGCGCTTCCGCAGGCAGCCACTGTCAGACTCTACTAGTGACTAGAGCAGACATGTCTGAGGAGCTCTGTCACACACAGAGGTTTGTGGGGCCGCACAAACTCTGAAGGGGCACAATTTTAAGCACAAGCAGCTAATCATCCCCTGACAGCAGTCTGACAGTCTCTGTACGCTGCCTGTGCAGGAGAAAGCATCATGAGCAACCCAGCCGGAACCGGAGAGGCAGGGGTTGGAGCTGGTCCAAGCTTGGAAGAAAGGTATCAAGCTCTGGAGGTCCAACTTGCGCTGCAGACGGCGAGGCTCGAGGAGAGAAGGGCTCAGGATGCTGACAAAAAGGGGAGAACCACTCAGTTCCCCAGAAAGGTACCAGGATTGGTGCAGAAGTTTGGGGGGGGACCCCAAGGATTACCATGCCTTTAGGACTGAGATGCAATATGCCCTGAATGTGCAGTTTGATGAGTTCCCTGATGAGGAATCGCGAGTTGCTTTCGTAATTGGGCATCTTGAGAAGGGGGCGCGGGACTGGGTTCGACCCCTGATGGCAACGCACAACGATATCCTAAAGGACACTATGAAATTCTTTCGTGCAATGGATATCATGTTTTCCAGCGATATTGAGGAAGGGGTGGTGCGCAGACAGCTAATGGCTTGCAAGCAGGGAAGCAGATCTGTCCGTGAGTACTGGACTGAATTTACCATGCTGATTCACAGATTGGGGTGGGATTTATCGGCAGCACCCATTCAAATGCTATTTGAAGAAGGTCTTTCTTCAGCTGTGAAAGACGAGCTGGCCAGGAGCCCCAGGGCGGTGTCTATGGATCAGCTGACCAAATCTGCGCTGACCATTGGAGCGCGCCAGGAGGCAAGAGCCTTGGAGAGGCGGGAAGGGAGAGGGGAACGTTGGAAGGAGTTACGCATTCCAGACATTCCTGAGCCAGCTTTCCCGCCGGCAGAGCCGATGGAAATCGGAGCAGCCCGCGCGCGCGCAGTTTCAAAGCCCAGTGAGGGGGCGAAGAAGGAGGGAAAGGGAGCCCGGAAATGCTATCTCTGCCAACAGCCAGGCCACTTTGCCAGAGTCTGCCCCCAGAGGAAGGAATGGCAAGGGATGGTGGGAGCAGTTGAGGGGGGAGAGCAGGGAGAAACAGAGCAGGTAAAAGCCAACGCCTGGTTGCCAACGTCAGGGCACTGCAGCCAGGCCAAAGAGCAGTGAAAGTGCCCGTGCCAGAAGCTCCTCGACCTGCTCTAGTGATTGAAGTGTCGCTAGAGCTGCAAAATGGACACCCCCTAAAAATAAAGGCGCTGTTGGACTCAGGCAGCTCCTGCAATTTTATGAGCAAGGAGTTTGCTGCTGAACATCAGATACAGACTATCCCTTTAAGCAACCCCCTGCAGGTGACCACGATCGATGGCAGGGAACTGTTGGGAGGAGGAGTTAGCTTGCAGACCGTCCCAATGATAATGAGGGTGGCAAGGCACACAGAACTGATAGCGTTTAATGTGGCCACCTTGGGAGGCGCTCCCATTATTTTGGGAATGAGCTGGCTAGCCTTACATGATCCGCTGGTGGGCTGGCATCAAAGAGTGGTTTCCTTCGGTTCAGCACATTGCTTAGAACACTGCAGGGGGGAAAAGGGGTCAGCAGGGGCCCAAGCCACCCTAGCAGGGACTGAAGTAATGGGGAAGGGGAAGGTGCCACCACAGTATGCTGATCTCAGCGACGTGTTCAGCGAGAAGGAAGCTGACCAACTACCCCCGCATAGGCCCTTTGATTGCCAGATCAATTTACTCCCTGGAGCACAGCTTCCTGTAGGCAAGTTGTATGCCATGTCAGACAGGGAAATGCAGGAGTTGCGAGCGTTCATTGACAAGAACCTGAAGAGAGGCTTCATCAGAGAGTCCAAGGCAGCGGGGGGTAGCCCAGTGTTTTTTGTGGATAAAAAAAACACGGACAAGCCGAGGCTGGTATGTGACTTTCGGCGCCTAAATGCAGTGACAGAGCCGGCGGCTTTTCCTATGCCCAGGATTGATGATATTTTGACCAGGGTGCGAAAAGGAAAGATTTTTACAAAGCTGGACCTAAGGGGGGCGTACAACCTGATACGTATAAGGAAAGGGGATGAATGGAAGACCACCATGTTCACCCCTTTGGGGGCATTTGAATACCTCGTTATGCCTTTTGGATTACAAACAGGCTCCGCGTGTTTTCAAGCCTTCATGAACCACGTACTGGGGCCTTTGCTCTACAAGAATTGCGTGGCCTTCTTAGATGACGTGTTGGTGTATTCGGAGAATGAGGAGCAACATGTGAGAGACGTCAGAGAAGTGTTGAGCAGGCTGCAAGCCAACAGACTGTGGGTGAAACTGGAGAAGTGTCAGTTTCATACCAAGGAGGTGGAATTCCTGGGGTACCGCTTGTCAGACAAGGGGTTGGCCATGGACCCCGGCAAGGTTCAAGCGGTGCTGGAATGGAAAACACCCAAGACCAAGAAGGATGTGCAGAGGTTCCTAGGGTTTGGAAACTTTTATCGTAAGTTCATCCGAAACTTCGCCCACCTGACGGCGCCCATCACGGACTGTCTCAGCAGTAAAAAGAAGTTTGTTTGGACGGGGGAGGCGGAGCGAGCGTTTGAGGAACTGAAAAGGGCCTTCGCCTCTGATGAACAACTTCTACATGTGGATTTACAAAAAAAGCTGAGGGTCGAAACAGACGCTTCTGACAGAGCCATAGGGGCGGTGCTTCTTCTGCAGCCGGGGAAGGAGGGGTCAGAGTGGCGACCGTGTGCCTTCTTTTCGCGAAAGCTGAACAAATCTGAGAGGAACTACACGGTGTACGACCGGGAACTTCTGGCGATTCATGAGGCCTTCCGGAGATGGAGGCACCTGCTAATTGGTGCACAACAGAAGGTGCAAGTGTGCACGGACCATAAGAATCTAGAGTATTGGAGAACTGCGCGAGTGCTCAACCAACGGCAGTTGAGATGGGCCCAGGAGTTCTCCAAATTTAACTTTGAGATTTGTTACGTACCAGGCCCGGAGAACGTTAGGGCGGACGCTCTCTCACGCAAACCTGAATATTTGGAGGGAGAGGGTGCACCCGAAGAGACCCATGTAATTCCCGAGGACCGCTGGGTGTGTGGGGCGGCATTGGTGGGGCAAAGGGAACTGGTAGAGGGAACGGTGCAGGATGAATACGCCCAGGACAAACTCAGGGATCTCAGGAGGGAGGGAGACAAACCCGGGGGTTTTGAGGAGAGAAATGGGGCGTTGTACTACAAGGGAGCGTTATACATACCTGAAGGGGAATTGAGGGAAAAGGTACTCAAGCAACTGCACGATAGCCCCACAGCAGGGCATTTTGGGCAACACAAAACCATGTGGCTGGTTACCAGGGAATTCTGGTGGCCCAAGGTCAGGGAAGATGTGCGGGAATATGTGAGAGGGTGTGACCGATGCCAACGAGCCAAGGGGGAGAGGCGGGCACCGGCAGGTTTATTAGAACCACTACCCACGCCGGAAAGGCCATGGGAGGCAGTGGCAATAGATTTCATGACTGATCTGCCCAGGTCCAAAGGGAAAACAGCCATTATGGTTGTGGTAGACCTGTTAACCAAGATGGCCCACTTTATAGCCTGCTCACATGCGGTCACAGCGGAAGAAACCGCTAAATTGTTTGTGGAAAATGTGTTTAGGCTGCATGGCGCCCCCTTGAGGGTGGTTTCTGACCGAGGGAAACAATTTACTTCCAGGTTCTGGAGGAAGCTCATGAGCTTATTGCATGTAGAGGTGAATTTCTCTACTGCCCGTCATCCAGAAACCAACGGGCAGGCGGAAAGAGCTAATGGTGTCCTCCAGCAATATTTGAGGTGTTATGTGAATGACAGAGAGAATGATTGGGTGGAGAAGCTGGCGTTGGCAGAATTTGCCTACAACAATGCAGAGAACGTGCCCACGGGGATGAGCCCTTTTTTGGCTAATCACGGGTGTCATCCCCGAGCCTTCCCAGGGGGGGAAGGGGAGAACTGGAGCGTTCCAGCCGCAGAACAGTTCGTTGAAGAAATGGAAGCGATCCATCGCCAGCTCCAACTTAATTTAAACAGGGCGAAGGAGGAATATAAGAGGCAGGCAGACAAAACCAGAAGGGAAGGGGAAAGCATTAGGGTGGGGGACCAGGTGTGGCTGTCCACCCAAGGGTTACCATTTAAAGGAGGTTGTAAGAAGTTAAGACCCAAAAGACTGGGCCCATTTGAAGTCACGCAACAGGTCAACCCAGTGGCTTTCAGACTCCGGTTACCGAACCACATGAAGTTGCACCCAGTGTTCCACAGGTCGTTGCTGTCACCGTATATAGGGGACAGAGAGGGGAGGGTCAATAGGGGACCAGCTATGGAGGAAAAAGAACACAGCTACCATGTAGCGGAGATTCTCGATTCCAGGTGGAAGGGAGAGCAAGTAGAGTATTTGGTAATGTGGGAAGGGGAGCCGGAGTCGGAAAACACCTGGGTCAGGGCAGAGGATGTAGATGACGAGGTTTTGATTGAAACTTTTCATCAGAGATTCCCTCGTAAACCCCAGCCAGTGGCGAGGTTCCGGAGGGAATACTTCGCCACCACCGACGAAGAAGAAGAGTTGGAGGGGTTCTCTGATTCCGAGGTGGAGGAGGATTCAGCGAGTCGGAACGAAGACCGATGGAGGGAAATGTTCGAGACGTCTGAAGATGAAGAGGATTCTTTTCGGGGTTTCAGCTCCTCACCGCCCAGAGGAGAGAGTAGGGGCGGGGGAGAAGGGGGCCCTGGAGGGGAGGTGGATGTCAGGGAACTGACATCAGAGGAAAGGGAGGTGGTAGGGCTCCCAGAGACTGGGAGAGAGTCAGCAGCTAAAGCAGGGACAAGGAGGGGGAGCGAGGGGTCTCTGGAGGAGGATCTCAGTAATGCTGAGAGAGACGCAGCAGCCCAGGCAGGAAACAGCAGGGGAGAGAAAGGGGTGAGAGACACTTCCAGCGAAAATAGCGGGGAGGGGTCAGAAGCAACTGCAGGGAGACCCATGCTTCGCCGGAAGCTGCCACGTCGTGAGTCCAGGAGACGCGTTTCCGTTAAGGAACTTCTTTGCTGGAAGCGCTTCCGCAGGCAGCCACTGTCAGACTCTACTAGTGACTAGAGCAGACATGTCTGAGGAGCTCTGTCACACACAGAGGTTTGTGGGGCCGCACAAACTCTGAAGGGGCACAATTTTAAGCACAAGCAGCTAATCATCCCCTGACACTGCCCTACGTTATACAGTAGTACCTCGGGTTACATACGCTTCAGGTTACATACGCTTCAGGTTACAGACTCCACTAACCCAGAAATATTACCTTGGGTTAAGAACTTTGCTTCAGGATGAGAACAGAAATCGTGCTCTGGCGGCGCAGCAGCAGCAGGAGGCCCCATTAGCTAAAGTGGTGCTTCAGGTTAAGAACAGCTTCAGGTTAAGAACAGACCTCTGGAACGAATTAAGTACGTAACCAGAGGTACCACTGCTCAAAATTTTGCTTTAAATGCATAATATAGATGGGGCTATGCTTGATGATGATGATGATGATAGCTGCCCATCTGGCTTGGTTTCCCCAGCCACTCTGGGCAGCTTTCAACATATATAGAAACATAATAAAACATTAAACATTAAAAACTTCCCAATATAGGGCTGCCTTCATATGTCTTCTAAAGGTTGTGTAGTTCTTTATCTCCTTGTCAACCGCTGGGAGGGCATTCCACAGGGAGGGCATCACTACCGACAATGCCCTCTGCCTGGTTCCCTGTTACTTTGCTTCTTGCCATGAGGGAACCAGCAGAAGACCCTTGGAGGAGGACCTCAGTGTCCAGGCTGAGAGATGGGGGCACACCCTCTCACAGCCAATGCAACAGAATATTCTCAGGTCAATTTCAGGAGCGAATGTCATGAGCAAGCTCCCTGGCCTGGCCTTCCTCATTTCTGCCTTCTTTTGGGGCACACAGGTCCTTCTAAAGTACCCGCGCCCCCGGAACATGGCCGAGGAGCTGCCCCAACATTTACCTCAGGCAATAAAAGGTTCCTCCAGAAACTGGTGGAATTTGCTCTCTGGCCTGGTTTCCTTCATATAGCCGACTGGGTGCCTGAGTCTGCCAGCTTTTATTTACACTTCTATGAATTTTGCCATGCCAAAATCTCCAGCCGAGTAACATGCATCAAAATTGCACATACTAAGAAGATAAAATGTGCATACTAATGCATATATTACTGAATATATCACACACACAATGAATTGTTACAGATGGGTAGCCGTGTTGGTCTGCCATAGTCAAAATAAAAAAATTCCTTCCAGTAGCACCTTAAAGACCAACTAAGTTAGTTCTTGGTATGAGCTTTCGTGTGCATGCACACTTCTTCAGATACACAGGTACAATGAATTGTGTTAATTGTGTTCAGATACAATGAATTGTGTTAGGGGATATATAAATGTTAGGAACAATATGCTTTGCAAAAAAAAAAGACATGTAAAATTAGGAGAAAATCGCATTTAAATGCTGATGAATTTTCACAAGGATTTTTTTTTTTATATGTAAACTGATGTGGAAACTGATAATGCTTCCTGCTTGGCTGGATTAAGGATAGAGAGGGGGTGTCTGGGTGTACGTAGAAACATGTGTGCTGAAAAGTTAAATCATTTGTTGCTCTGCCCACTGATCTTCCGTCTGTGGTTGGCAGCTCCAGGCAGGATGTCCCAAAGTAAATTCAGCCCATAGACTGAGGAAAGAGCTCCCTGCTCCTGCGTGAGGGGTGCTCCCTGTTGTGCAGCTATTGGAAGACAAGAGGCCAGTACTCCCTTAGAACAGGTGACAGCCCTCCCACTGAGGCGGGAAAATTCCCATCTCTTGTGGGAAAATTCATACAAAAGGGCTTCCCTGGTCGAAGATGGGAGTGTGTCACTCCTTTTCGATGCTTTGCTGTGTGCAGGTTGGGAAGGGTTTGTTTCAGTCTATATACCCCCTGAGGTCAGTGCTGTTTGTGTGTGCATATTTCAGCAAGCATTTTCACACTGCTGAACATCTGAGTTATTCTGAACCAAACTAATACCATCTTTGAGCCCATTGGAGGCTTGATTTCTCTCTCTCTCTCTCTCTCTCTCTCTCTCTCACACACACACACACACACACACACACACACACTGACACACACACACACACACACACACACACACACCCCTCTACAGCAGGAACATTTCTCAGCTCAGCTTTGATCTGTGCAAAGAATCCAGCAGGCAAAGAATGGGGAGCTGTTGTGGGATATCACAGTTTGTCATGTTTCAGGATTTAATTGTCTGTTAGGAGGCAAATTTTGACTTTCCAAGAATAATTCGCAATTTGGAGGGAGAGAGAGAGCACAGAGGGCTGGGGACATTATGAAAACAAGAAATATGCCTAGAAGTTGGTGTGCGTGTATGTGTGCTTTTCAGTTTCCACATTATAAACATTAACTAATTGACAGCATTGAGGAAATGCTCTGCATCAAACTTGACAGTAGTTCCCTACTTCTAACTGTTCAGTTCCTTAGCGTTTGACAATTGCACATTGTCATTTTCCCTGTGATAGGGGTGAAAAGGGGGGCATTTCTAGGGACCTAAAAGACCTGGAACAGAAGCTTGTCATAGCAGATATTTGCAGAATGGTTGCATATGCTAACTTTCGGTGCAGATGCACATTTTGGCCAACTGGGAGGGAAAACTTGGGTCCTAGGTACTTGGCACAAATGTGCATAATATTTGCAGATACATACTAATTTATATGTACACATGGAAATTTAGGCCACCATTCTAAGGGAAATAAAAATAAACCAGTTCTCTCTTTTGGGTCTTACTCTGAGCTATGGAGTACCATTACAATTTGGGAAAGGGGCAGAACACAGTAAATGGATTGGCCTCTCTACAAATCAAGATGTGTGGCTGGGCAATAATGGCTCTGGACTCCCCTGCCTCCTCTGCATCAACTATCTTACTGTGTTGCTGTCTGTGTAGGGCTCTCTATAAAATTGGTCTGGAAACTTCTGTTGATACAAAACTGAGCCACCAATATACCGGGGGGGGGGGGCAAGGCAGCTTGATCCCATTAGACCAAATTTACATTGTTTTGGACTTCCGGGGTGGCGCCTCCGGTGATGGCGGACTCCCTCTGAACTGGAGGGACAAGCTCCGCATGAAACGGGTCTTTTCCGCTGCGGTGTAGCGAGGACCCTTTTGAAAATCACGGGCGGATGAAGCCTGTGACCGTGGGACTCGGCAGGCACCTTTAGCGCCCCCCCAACCCACTAAGGAACCCAGAAAAGGGCTCTGAAGTGAAGAGGGGGAAGTGGCGCGGTGCTGTGAGTCGACTGCTCTTTCTGTGGAGCGAAGCCGCACAGCCGTTGCCGGAGAGCGCTGCCTTTTTCCTGGGACAATTTGGCATTGAAAATAACTAACTGTGAGTACTGGAACGCTAAATACCTGGATTTTAAACAAGAATTGGCGAAATAAAAGGAACTTGGACTCTAAAATTTACCCTAATTTGGTACTGAAATGGAAAGGGCTAAACAGGAAGTCACCCTTCCGTTCTCTTGTAGTTACAACAAAGCAAAGACAACGTAAACTAGAGCCTTAAAAATCACTTTTAAAGGATCGTCTTTCATCATTCAAAATTGCGGAACCCCCCTTCGGAAGCAGGAGAAGAAGGGGGACTTTTATTGAGTTGTTTAAACCTGCGGAAATTTAAAGTAAAGTAATTTTCCACTGTCCTGACCCTGGAGCGGGGTGTCAGATTTGACGATTGAAGCTCATTGACCAGAAATAAATGCTTTGACAGATAGTTAAAAGGAGGGAAACATTGTGATTCCATTGTTTCCTTTCGCTTTTTAAAAAAAGAACAAATATGGACAAAATATCTTAAAGAAGAAACTCTGTTGCTATTGTTTTCAAGGAAAAGAGCAATCAGAAGTCTTTCCCCCTAGAGGGGAGCTATGAAATTGTAACTAAATCCTGGGAACTTGCTGCTGTTTACTGATTACAACTGTGGGAAAGAGTTTTGTGACCTTGCAGGACAATGCCTTCAGAAGCACTGTTGGGTGCTTTTTGTAATATAAGTGCCCTATTGGATCAGTTAAGTCAGAAGATGGATTTTATGACAAAAGCTGCCAGAGCCTTTGATCAGGTAGTGGAAAACTATATGGAGCCCATTCAGGAACTAAAACAGGAGTGTGCCACAACAGGACAACAGAAAGAAGAGGACCTTGCTGAATCTGGGACGCCAAGGATGGAGGGACTCTCGGCCCAGCAGGAAAGTGAGCTTTTGGATTTGATAAATGAACTTGGAAAAAACCAGACTTGGAAAGATAAAGTTTGGATTGAACTGGAAATGGGGGGTTGGACTGATCTCCCTATGCGGGGATGTTTGGACTTTCCGAGTCTGGCAATGGGCCGTCAGAGGTTTGGAGCTGTTGGGACTTACAATTTTGGAGGGAATCTGAAACATGCTTTAAAACATCACATGGAGCTTAGTCTGGACTATGAGAAAGGGGCTGATTTGTTGAAAAGGGTCAAAAACACTACAAAGCTGGAGTTCCTGCGAGTGAAAGGAAAATATGAAGAAGAGCTGCGAAAGGGACATGGAAGAGATTTGAAGGCCTCGGACATAAGGGCACCAGGTTAATGTGCCAGACTAACTGGGGGGGGGGGAGACTGACAACCCCGGGACCGGGGGGAGGGGATGCTGGAAGAAGATTGGATTGCTTTTATTCTATTGTACTTTTTTTGCATTACTATTACTAGAAATGTTTTATGAATCTTGGGAAAATGTTGAAATGAAATTACTTGGCTCTTGTTAAAATGTTTAAAGAATTTGGCAAAAAGGTAATGGTTATCAGAAGTTGGTAAAAAAGATTTAAGTGTTAAGCTCTAAGGTCGTTTTTATAAGACAAAATGAGAATAGAGTAAGGTAACGTAATGATAAAATATTATGAATTATGGAAAGGATTTGCTGTGACAATTATTAATCAAGATACAAGAGATGGGAGGAGGAGGAGGTCATGGAAAGAAGGTAATGGAAATTGGAGAATTTGAAAAGGATGGTTTTATTTTTTCTTTTTCTTCTTATGTTTTTGCTTTTTTCTCTTTTTTGTAATTTTGTCTTTTTTTCTTGTGTAATTTTAAAAAATTCTTTTGTTTTAATAAATATCATTTTTTAAAAAACAAATTTACATTGTTTTGTTATTTAATTGTTAGGTGCCTTTCTATGGAAACCTCCGTGGAATAATATGTGTGTGTGTTTGTGTGTGTGTGTGTGCGCGCGCGCGCAATATCAGTTTGAGATTAACTCACTTGGGCTGACATATGGGGAGGACTTAAAAGAGTGATCCTATAAGCAGTAAAGTTTCTCAGAAGATTTTTGCACCTCTCCCACCATCCCATGTAGATTTCTCGTTTTGTTTATAATGAGCTGGAGGTCCGCACAGTCAGTTGGGAATTTTGGCTGGGCCTGTTCCTTTAGAATGAATGGGAGTCAGTATAATAATAATGCTGTTATACTGCTTTCATTCACCTTGGTGGGACTTGCACAGGCTCTCTAGGCTGGTAGGACTAACTCCTGAGAAGACACTGATACAACCCTGCTACATACAGTGGTACCTCGGGTTACATATGTTTCAGGTTACAGGCTAACCCAGAAAGATTACCTCGGCTTAAGAACTTTGCTTCAGGATGAGAACAGAAATCGTGCTCTGGTGGCATGGCGGCAGCGGGAGGCCTCATTAGCTAAAGTGGTGCTTCAGGTTAAGAACAGTTTCAGGTTAAGAATGGACCTCCGGAATGAATTAAGTACTTAACCCGAGATATCACTGTATTTCCCCTTGTGGAGGTCTGGGAAATGATAGAGGTATAGAAGACCATACAAACTTTGAAGCAAGTGGGTCATGATATGTTTTTCTCCCTCTCTCACAATACAAGAACCCAAAGAGGGTTATCCAATGGAGCAGAACACTGGAAGATTCAGACCAGAAAAGGAAGAAAGAACTTATTCACATAGTGCGTAGTTAAACTCTGGGATTCACTTCTGCAGGATGAGGTGATGGCCACCAACACAGATGATTTCTAAAAAGGATATGATGAATTCATGGAAGAGAGAGCTATCAGTGGCTACTGGTAATGGGGCCCATGCTGTTCCTCTATGGTTGACCCACACATTGTGTTGCTCTGAATACCAGTTGTTGGGAATCTCAAATGGGGAGAACGATGTTGCCCTCAGGTCCTGCTTGCAAGCTTCCTATTGGGGCACCTGGTTGGCCACTGTGAAAACAGGATGCTGGGCTGGGTGGGTCATTGGTCTGATCCATCCAGGCTCTGTGTGGTGGCTGTTCCTAATGATACCCTTCAGTGCACTTCTGGCCCCACTGGTGTCTAACCCCACGTTTCACAAACCCATGCCTTGCATCATGTTTGGGCATTGCAGAGTTAAAGCAACAGAATCCTTCATTAACCTTCCCTCTCGTTAGAGTGAGAAGTGGATGGCAGTGCTAAAAATTACTGGGGGTGATGTGGACCAGAATGCTAATTAGAGCAAAGTGAGTGTCAGAGGGAGATGCCTCCCCCGAGGTGCAGGGACTGCTTTTCAACTGCCCTGTTTGCTCTGCAGAGGGAAGGTCTAAGCGTCCCAGAAGGCAGAAGGGAGGAAGCAGAACACTGATTTGGGAAGGCAAGTAACAACTTCAGGGTCAGCTGGGAAGGCTGGGCTATGTGGGAGAAAACACACAAAATTAGCTCCCACTCAGGAAGTGTTGCTTTAGACAGAATATGAATATCAAGCTTAGCATGGAAATATGTTATATTGTTGCATGCACCCCACTCTCTGAGCAGTGAGAGGCTCCAGGTATGTCTGCACTTATCCAAGGTTCATTTTCCTTGGAATGAAGTTCGGAGGAGACTGTGGTGTCTTTTGGATACATGCTTTTATTTACACCTATATACAAACTGAGCATAGAATGGAAGGGACACACAGCATTAAGACTCCAGCAGATCTTGCCTCCCCATTAGGTTTCTAGGGGATCTCCAAGTTCACAGCCTTGGGTCCAGCACAGAGCAAGACATGCCTCTGTGTCTCCAGCTTCTAGCATCAGCCAAAAACTCATACAGCAATAGAAATTCTCTTGGCTTACTGTTTTTCCTCCTAGGATGAGGTGGCATCCAGCCAGGTGAGGTGGGAAAAAGGCCCACCCATTTGTCTCTATAGCAAGAGGGCAACCTCTTTAGACATGTAAATGGCAAAACTGGGGAGCTAAGACCATTACCTTAACAAAGGAACTGTTTTGACAAATTCACCATATTTCCACTTGTAACCTTACATACACAGGATCAGAGGTTTGGAAGGGACACATGCATATCATAAAGACCGAACACACCCCTCCTCTAGACCCCCCCAAAAAACCCAATTACAATATTGAAATAGATCTGTAGTACTTGCTAAGGTTCGGTAAATATTAAAGGTAAAGGGACCCCTGACCATTAGGTCCAGTCATGACCGACTCTGGGGTTGCGGCGCTCATCTCGCTTTATTGGCCGAGGGAGCCGGCGTACAGCGTCCGGGTCATGTGGCCAGCATGACTAAGCCGCTTCTGGCGAACCAGAGCAGCGCATGGAAACGCCGTTTACCTTCCCGCCAGAGCGGTACCTATTTATCTACTTGCACTTTGACGTGCTTTTGAACTGCTAGGTTGGCAGGAGCAGGGACCGAGCAACGGGAGCTCACCCCGTCGTGGGGATTCAAGCCTCTGACCTTCCAATCGGCAAGTCCTAGGCTCTGTGGTTTAACCCACAGCGCCACCCGCGTCCCTCTTGGTAAATATTAGGATTTAATTAAAACAGGTATGTTACAACTAGGAAATGGCCAATCCCAATGTGTATTAGAGATATTGTGCACTCACTGGTCAGCCTCTGCAATTAACACATGCAAAATTAGTTAAGTAGGCACAACACCGCAAGGGTCGCAGGTGGCGCTGTGGTCTAAACCATTGAGCCTCTTGGGCTTGCCAATCAGAAGGTCAGCAGTTTGAATCTATGTGATGGTGGTAAGCTCCCATTGCTCTGTCCCAGCTTCTGCTAACCTAGCAGTTTGAAAGCATACCAGTGCAAGTAGATAAAAAGGTGGGAAGGTGTGGCAGGAAGTAAACAGTATTTCCATGCACTCTGGTTTCCATCACAGTCCATTGCATCAGAAGCAGTTTAGTCATGCTGGCCACATGACCTGGAAAGCTGTCTGTGGACAAACACCAGTTCCCTCTGCCTGAAACAGGAGATGAGTGCCACAACCCCATAGTCACCTTTGAACTTAACCACCCAGGGGTCCTTTACCTTTACCTTTTTACCTAGTGGGTACACTTCCTGGGTTATGGACTGAACATTGTAATCCTAGCCAGGTCAGCATGGGCTCAAGCTTTAATGAAGTCAAGCAGGCTTCCTTGTGAGGTGTCCAACTGGGAGGGATAGACCATTTGAAGCTCAAAGCAGCTAAATGGATAAGTGTTAATAGGTGTGGAAAGCTAATCCCCTTTTGAGGTAAAGAGCCATTTAGCAGGTCAAAGGAGGGACCTTCCCCTTGAGACCAGAACTTGGGCTGGAGGAGAAGCTATGGAGTTAGGGGTGGAGGGATGCACTCAGGGAGGCCGGGAGAAGGACAACTAGACATGTATGTACACCAGCAAAAAGGATGTTGGTGGTGCTGCAATAAAATAAACTGGTGCATTCCGGGGTTCTGCTGCTGAGCCCCTCCATAAGTGTACAATAAAGCATATCTCACTAGCCTCCACTGTGCTTTGATTTTTCCCAGTGGAAGCATATGCCTGAGTGAGCGCCTGCAAACCCTGGAATTTTGCTACCTCTCGTTAGAGGCTGGGGGTGGTGCACAACCTCTGTAACAATATTCTACTGTTTTAGTTTTGCTCCATGAAACAGAAAGTCTGGGGACTAGTGCCACCAAATTAGAGATGGGGGGTGTTAATTGCATTTTAATGAGGATCTACCTCATTCTCACTCCTTGAACCAAAGAGTGAATTCCTTCAGAATTCACACTTCTCACTCTTACAGCACAACAGTGGAAATTGCTAAGAAAACTGACTGTGTTTTCAAGGTACAAAAATATCTGGAATATAGTCTCTAAGGGACAGGAAGATCTTGTTAATTTCTATTTAGTATGGTGAGATTTTATTTCATACAGCTTAGTGCCCGATTTTCTGGAATTTCTCCCCATGGAGAAATGTGGTTATTATGACTTCAGACTGGGTGTTATTACTGTATATGTTTAGATTTTGTATGCCCTGCCTTCAGTTTGATATATTATTGAAATTTTGTTATTGTTTACTTTTGTTTGTGGTTCCACAATTATTTGAAAACTAATTTAAAAAGTAAAAGCAAGCAAACAAACAAACAAATCTTGTGGTGCAGTCCTCCAACCAAATTGGGGTGGAGAGAGTGTACAAGAATGCATATATTAGAGGGAAGTGTACATAAAAAATGCATGCATTGCTGAAAACAACCTGCAAGTATGCATTGGATTGAAGCTTGCACCTGGCAATGCACGTGATGCCATGCGAGAAAACAGGGTTTTGATGTCATACAAAATCTACCCTTTCCAATGAAAGGCATAGGGGCATGGGAACAATGATCAGGGAGGAGGTGATGGGAGAAAGACCCTTCTCTGCCTGAGATTCTGGGCAGCTGCTGCCAATCAGAATGGACAGTACTGAGCTATAGAAACCATGATATGAGACAACTTCCTCTCTTCTCCCTGGTAGCCAGAGAAAGATGGTACAGAGTTCAGTATTGTTGTTGTTTAGTCATTTAGTCGTGTCCGACTCTTCGTGACCCCATGGACCAGAGCACGCCAAGCACTTCAGTTCAGTATTACCAGCTCAGTATTACCTACATGGATGGCAACAACTCTCTGGGGTGTCTCCCAGATTAACCTAGCACTCCTTGGGATTGAACCTGGGACTTCTCAAATGCAAAGCCAGTTTTCTGCCTGGAATAATAGCACCCTGTGAGATCTTCTTTGAGCAGATTAGAGTAGCACCCCCCTTCATTTCCTGGGACCAATGTAGCAAGTGATGCCTTTTTAATTCATATGGAACAAGATGTGATTATTTGCAGCACTGCTTTATTTCCAGGGCCATCACTGAAACATTTCTCCCCTAGTTTAGCCTTTTTGTGAGATCTTTATCTATTCTATATTATCTTTCCTAATATACAGCCATTAATAACATTAGCCTATTAAGCCTTGCATCAAAGAGCTGCAATCTGCCCTAACAGAAGTTGCACTAATTAAGGCATGTATATTGTTCCAGTTCCCTCTCTTGGGCTAGAGGGTATCCAATTTGTCATTATCTAATGTTTTCCTGCTTGCAGCACCGTTAAACTTAAATCTATTCCATAGAATCTCTTTCATGGTGATTTTAGGGGGCAAAATCTGTAGTGCAATCCCCCCCCCCCGGTGTCTTCCAGATGATTCAGACTGCAACACCCAGCAGCTCCAGTCAGTATAGCCTTTGACTGATGGGAATTCTAGTCCAAAATATTTGGAGGCACCAGGTTGGGGAAATCTGCTGGAGCGTTTCCAAAAGAGGCATAAAATACGGACTCTGTGTTTGTGTCTCCATAACATACCTGGCCTGAAGTCGATCAGTGAGCTTCAGGGCTGAGTAAAATTTGAACTGAGGTCTCCCCACACCACACCAGACACTCCAGCATCTATACCTCACTAGCTGACCACCAGTGGGTACGCAGTGGTTTGGTTCCCACCCACAGGTTCTCTCCCCCTTCCCCCCCAAAAAACAGTGTCTGGCACTTTTTGCAAATCTCTCAAGCAAATGGCAAATTCATTAATGCAAGATTTTTGGGGGTTGGGGTTGTGTGGGAATCTAAACAAAATGAGTAAGAGGTTGCAACAGCAAACCTTTGAAGAAGGGGTGGATGTATGTATTTTACCAAGCTCAAGTTCAGTTCCTGATATTTCCACATCAGCTTGCAAATTCTTTTTTAAAGTCCTCAGTTGAAATTCTTCAGCATTATGATGCAATTTCCTCCCAATATGCACATGACTGTATGCTCTTTAGCTTAATATACACATCTTTGCAAGCAATTTCCCCTTATATAATGCATATTTGTATGTTATTGTCACTAATATATGCATTGTTATGTAGATGTTACCTACCCGGCATGGGAATTTTTGTACACATTACTTGGCTGGATATCTGCATTGCAGAATTTTGAAGGATGGCTGAGTTTTGGTTTATGTATTGTTTCCAAAATGACGAAGAAGTAGAGTCACCTGTAAATATGAACTGAATTGGATTTCTCTCCCAGTGCCAAAGCCCAACACAAGTTTTCTGTTTTCACAGCTCTTTCTTCACCCGCCAAACTCTACATCTTGATTGTATATCTATGCATTAAAGTTCTCTTGAGACTCAAAGATCAAACAGAAGGCTTAACTCTGCCCAAGACAGTAGATTAAAATCCTTATTGCAATCAATGGCTCCTCATCTTAGACACTGCAGCATTACCCTTGATATCAAGTGTACTTGGAACGTCCACACATTTTTTCTTTTAGAATGTCATCTTAATTCTTAATTATGATCACAGCACAGATGCAGCTTATATTTAATTTAAATATTTATGGTGTTTGCTTAAGCTTTTCAAAAATGGATTAGTTTGAGGAGGCCAATATTGCCAGCCTTATCGCTTTTCCTGTTGAGTCCAATTAAGAGACCAATCAGGAATTAGCGTGAGAGTTACGCCCCAGAGGAAGAAAGCTTTGGGTTGTGTGCAGTGTTGGCAACTCTAGGTGGATGGGATTTGTCTCCCTGCAGGGGAAGGGATGATCTGTTCCATGATCAAGCCCTTATACATCTGTCAAGCACCCCAAGCACACAAGCGCTCTCCCCTCCCTGTGGTTTCCAGCAACTGGTATCCAAAAGTGTTACTGCCTCCACTTTTTAAAGCCATCATAGCTAGTAGTCATTAATAGATGACTTTTCTGTGAATCTGTCAAGTCCCCTTTCAAAGCCATCCAAGCTGGTGGCCATCACTGTCCCCTGTGGGAGCAAAGTTTTACTATGTGCTGCATGAAGAAGTGCTTAATTTTGTCTGTCCTGAATCTTCCAACACTCAGCTTCATTGGATGGGAAACCTTTCTTGAACTCCATTGCCCTTGACCACTGGTCTTGCTAGCTGGGGCTGACAGGACTTAGGAGATGGAGGACACCAGATTTTCCATTCCAAGCTTAGGTAAGCTGTATCTCAAGTTCCCTCTCTACTAATCTTCAATATGTAAATAACAATACTGGCCTATTTTACAGGGTAGTTGCTAAGAATTACTGGGATAATGTATATGAAACGCATCACCATCATCATCACCCAACCTCTTGATTTGTTCTAGTTCCTAAACTGTTACTAGAGTCATGTAAGATCAATCTGTCAATTCGTTCATGCACCATCTTTCCACAATAACATTGTGCTCGAGGTAGTTTGTTGTTGTTGTTTAGTTGTGTCCGACTCTTCGTGACACCCTGGACCAGAGCATGCCAGGCACTCCTGTCTTCCACTGCCTCCCGCAGTTTGGTCAAACTCATGCTGGTAGCTTCAAGAACACTATCCAACCATCTTGTCCTCTGCCGTCCCCTTCTCCTTGTGCCCTCCATCTTTCCCAACATCAGGGTCTTTTCCAGGGAGTCTTCTCTTCTCATGAGGTAGCCAAAGTATTGGAGTCTCAGCTTCAGGATCTGTCCTTCCAGTGAGCACTCAGGGCTGATTTCCTTAAGAATGGATAGGTTTGATCTTCTTGCAGTCCATGGGACTTCTCAAGAGTCTCCTCCAGCACCATAATCCAAAAGCATCAATTCTTTGGCGATCAGCCTTCTTTATGGTCCAGCTCTCACTTCCATACATCACTACTGGGAAAACCATAGCTTTAACTATACGGACCTTTGTTGGCAAGGTGATGTCTCTGCTTTTTAAGATGCTGTCTAGGTTTGTCATTGCTTTTCTCCCAAGAAACAGACGTCTTTTAATTTTGTGGCTGCTGCCACCATCTGCAATGATCATGGAGCCCAAGAAAGTAAAATCTCTCACTGCCTCCATTTCTTCCCCTTTTATTTGCCAGGGGGTGATGGGACCAGTGGCCATGAGGTAGTTGCTCGAGGTAGTTTACTGCAGGCTAAACAGTAGCAACTATCAGGCAGCCACTTATAATGGATACAGCACTTGTGTTTCAAACCAATTCAGCAATCCTTTATTTCATAACTACTGTTCAATACAATAATCATTCATTCAACAAACACATTTCAACAAAAGCTAAATCAGCTACAACAGAGTGATACATAAAACCAGACTAACAGCATCCCAACAGTTCATAATATAATTCAGTTCAATAACCATTCAGAACCAATAAATAACCAAACATAGATATCTCCGTAGGAGAATTGTAATATGCAAGGCAGGTGCATGGAAGAGTTTCTTGCAACTGGACTTCCAAGAAGCATTGCAAGCCTGCTGGGATCGTGACTCGTGGGTCTTTAGTTCCTAGTCAAAAAAAGCTGTAACCTGGTAGTCAAAGCTCCCCAAGCAGCTATGCTTTATCATTGGTGCTTGGGCATGAGGTCCATTGCTTACAGTATGTCACCAAACAGAATCACTCACACCTCAGAGGAAGGTGTCATTAGGCTTAGGAGAGTTTGCAGAAGCAGAAAAATCTTTGGGGGAAATCTCTATTGAAAGGGAAATTTCCAAAAGCAGACCAGTGTGGACCAGGCATGCTTAGTGGCCATAGAATGCTAATTGCCCATGGGGGGGGGAGAAATATGGAACCAGGTGGGAGAGGGATGGAATAGAGTAGTCTGGATGAGGGAATTGAACTGGAGCATTCCAGTTTTGGGAAATGCAGTTCACCAGAACCCTTGTGTGCTCAGTAGGGATGTCAATTGCCCTGGTATCTCCATGTCCCAGGGGTCATTGCACTTGCAGCAGTGGTGATCAGGCTCAAGACAGCACTCCACTCCAAGTCCAAGAGGTCCTGGGGGTCTGAAGTCCCCGTTGCACCTACCCCCCCCCCACTTGAGTACTCAGGTGTTCAAGAAAACTGCATTTCTCAGGGCTCAGTGCTGACATCTGCATACGCAGAAGCTCAGCTAACTCCCTGATCCAGATAACACTGGGGGAATGGTGTTGAATTCAAGCACCATGAAGTGGAGAAATTCATAATCTGAACCAGATAAATATGCACTTTCTCCTACAACAAAAATGGATCTACTTAGTGCAGTGAGTTGGCCTGTGTTAGGAAGGATGAGTCCTCCACATTTTCCCGTATCTTTTTCAGCCAATTTCCTCAAATAGGATTTCTGCTAAGTAGCATTTGCTGCAATCTTAACCCAATTAAATACTTCGTTGGCCTTTATTGCTTTTGACTCCTTGCAACTTTTAATTAACCTCCTTGTCTTTCCTGACTCTAATGATTTATAGTTGGCTTGTGTTATGTCCCTGTGAATTTTTGGTATTATTGTTAGTAGCATCACCATTGCTCTGCAAAAAATACATAGTCTTCTCTTGTGGGCTTTCTGCTTCACAATGCTTGTTTGGAGATAATAATAAAAAAGGTCAAAAGTGAATGTAATTGTGGTGGCCTGGGATTCGGACTCAGAGGCTGAACCTGAGGAATCCCAGCCTGCACAGGAGTTCCCACCTCCAGAACCAGCTGAGCTGGTGCTGGGGCCTGAGCCTGAAGGGTCCTCACCTGTGCTGGATCCTCAGGTGCAGGCACCAGCTGAGTCTGCTCTGGCTCCTGAGGTGATGGAGGACCCATTGCCTGCAGGTGCTCCACTCTCAGCCCTGTCAAAGGAAGAGGAGGTTGCCTCTGGGTCCAGCCTCTCCTGAGCTGCAGAGGCTCAGGGCAGAGAGGCAGAGGGAACTAAGTTCTTGCAGGAGGAGTGCTTGCCTCCAGGCCAGGAGAGGCAAGTCACCTGTGGACCGAGGCTGCCCTATGCCTCAGGGCAGATAAAAGCCAGTCAGCCCCAGTCCCAGGGTGCGGGAGCAATGTTGTTGCTAGCCTGTTCCTGCCCGCACCCTGTCCTGCTCTTCTGCCAGAGTTCCTGACCTCACCTGACTCCCTGCCTTGGCCCCCCTACAGCTTTGACGGACAGCCTCCATACCGCACCCTCAACCTCGGACTGGACTCGGACCTCGCCTCTCGGTTAGCCCCTGGGACCAGCACAGTAATATTTTGCAAAGTTGCAGTCAAATGAGACAGGTACACACACACACACACACACACACACACACACACAGAGTAAGTTGTGCAGTCAGAGAAATGGGCATCTTGGGAGCAAAGATGGAAAGCTTACTGAAATTTTATGGTGCATTTTCTTCAAATTTAATTTCAGTTTATTTGGGGAGGAGGTGAATGCCTAGAAATGAGATTTGGGTGGAAGCCACCTTGGCGCTAGTTCCACTGGCATGTTTATAAGAAGATATCCACTGCAAGACTTGTTTACATTCAGTGTGTGGCTCATGCAAAATTTCTGCTCTCTACAACCCAGCTCTATGGGTTGCTTGGATTGCTCACATCCTTTTTCAATGCTGAGCTGTGGCTTTCACAACTGTGTTGCAGGAACGACTTGGATTCCTCAGTAACCAAAATAAACGATGAAGAGAAGCCACAGCAAGCCTGGGGTCAGATGCTGCTCCCTCCCCTCCCCTCCACCAGCATGCCTATAAGGAAGAGATCAGAAGCTTCTTCCATTGTAGATTAACCACAGTTTAGTGTGCCATCCAACCCCTAAACTGTGGCTGATTTCAACTATGGTTTGTGAAAACAGGCCATGTTTTTCTGTTTGCTATCTGTCAGGGACTGGGCAGAGGAGGAATGGTGGAGACCACCTCCCCAGCCTGACCCTTCCAGAGAAGAAGACGACAGTTAAGAATTACAACAGGGGTTTGAGGGAGATTACAGCTCAGAGGAAGATGAGGGGAGAAGTTGGGAAATAATGGGAGAGGAGAAGGAGGCAGAACAGGAGCAGCTGGCTGACACATTATCACTAGAAAGCATCCCAGGCCCACCATCTCCCAGGACCCGGTGAGCCTTAAAAGTAGGAAAGCAAAGAACTTGAAGACAGTTGGCCCTAAGCGAGAGCCGTAGAAAGGGTGGTGCTACTGACGAATGAGAAAGTGGGAGAGAAGAGAGGTGGAGATTTACTCAGGACAAGGCCATTATTCCAAGAGGCTGCATTCCCAAGCCCCTCTCTGTAAATATTGAATAAAAAGCAGTTGGTAAGGACTTTCCTTGTCTTATCCGTTCCTGGCAACCTGCTGTGGGGGTTGGTTCCTCTGCCACCTGACACTATCTGAATGTTGGTCCACATTAAAGGTTGAAGTTTGAAGTTAATCATAGTTAAGACTTGTCCATCTGGTTCAGATTTGGATGTTACAACAAACTGTGGTTAATTTAAAAAGGTTGGAGCTCCCAAACTCCTCCTCATGGCTATTCCAGAAGAGGATGGGAGGAATGGATGTAAGTCCAAGGTTTGCTGTTGGCCATCTGTGCACTACATTTAAACACAGGCACATGTCCACTAGAGCTTTCACCAACCTGATGTTTTGAAGAACAACTCCCGTCAGCCCCAGCCAGCATGGCCGTGCTGACGGGAGTTGTAGCAGTTGCAGCCATTGTGATGGGGCTGAGCCACCCTCCTGTCACCAGTGTCACAGTAGCTCACATGGGTGGGGCAGTCCACTGGCAGGGTTGAAACTGAGCAGTTGCACTAACAAGAGCACTGGGTTGGCTCTGCTGGTGTGTTCATGCAGGGAATATATATGTTTTGGAAGTCAACATTTCCAAAAGAATTAGACCTGTAATGAGACCTCAAGGATATAGTAAATAGTATGATATCTCCTATACTATAAACACATTGTATATTTAGGTCACATCCACAACATACATTTAAGGCACTCTCCTACCACTTTATAAGCCTTGGTTTATAAGCCAATGCATCCTGGGAGTTGTAGTTTGCTAAAACTGCTAACCCCACAGGACTACTTTTCCCAGCATTCTCAACAAACTGCAGCTCCCAGGATTCCCTTTGACTGTTAAAGGGGTATAAGAGTTCTTTAAATATATGGTGTGTATGTGACCTTAGTTCAATTTGTTTTCCTTAGCCAGATGTTGGGAGTGAGGAGCAGTACTACTGTCCACTACAGAAAGCTGAAGTGCATTGAACCATGGAAGCGTTAGCCAATGGGGTGCTCTCATTATGTTGATTGACTATATCCCTGGGCAGCATAGTTAATGGTCAGGGATGATGGGGATTGATTTCCAGCTCCACTTGCAGGGCATCACAGTGAGTTACCCCCAAACTATGCATTTATTGTTCCCTCTATTTTATGTCATCCAGACCAACTGTATTTCTTCTCAGATTTGTCTGTCATCCGGCTATACCTATGGCCTCCTGGGTGCACGTGGGCCTCTATATATTAGAGGCTGCCCTGCCAGCATTTTGTCAAATAATTCTGCCTCCAAGTCCATGCACAGCAACTGGTTCAGCAGAGCTTAAATCTCCATTCTGCTTATCTCTGCTTTTCCAGAAATCATTTTTTTAGATGTATTGAGGGATTTTGAGCCAGCTCAAATGACAAGTGCTTTATTCACCACCTGATCTTCTCTGCAAAGCGTCACTTTCTCAAGCCAGCTCAGCCAAAGCCCTGTAGAATCACAGAATCATTGAACTGTAGAGTTGGAAGGGACCCAAAGGACCATCTAGTCCAACCTGCTGCTGCAATGCAGGAATCACAGCTATTGGGTGCAGGAGTTGGTTTTTAAGCCAAGATGTTGGCCCACTTCCTTACCTGTGGGTATAGATAAAGCTGTTGTGGCAATTCAGCTTCTGGTCTCTGGCAAAGAGGGGTGACATGTTGTGTTAGACTTGGACGTTTGCAGGAACAACTGAGGCATGCAAGAGAGCAATACTAATGATGTTAAGAATGTCGTGCCATTGTCGAGGGAGTTTGGCCGGAACAATTCCATGTGGCCTGCTTTGCAGTCCTCCGTTTGAAGGTGGGCAGCTCATGACTGCTTTGAAGATAAATGGACCTTGTAAGGATATTGTAGAGTTGGAAAGGGTTCAGAAAAGGGCAAGCAAAATGATCAAGAGGATGAAGAGACTTCCCTATGAAGAAAGGTTGCAGTGTTTGGGACTTTTTAGTTTAGAGAGAATGCCAGTAAGAGGTGACCTGACGGAAGTTTAGAGAAAGATGCATGGCAGAGAGAAAGTAGATAGATATAAAGGTTTTTCGCCCTCTCTCATTGCTCTAGAACTCATGGCTAGCCAATGAAGCTGAATGCTGCAGGAATCAGAAGTATAAATGAAGTATTTCTCCATGAAATGGATAGTCAAGCTATGGGTCTCACTTCCACAAGGAGGCCATGATGGCCACCAACATAGATGGCTTTCAAAGAGCGTTAGAGAGATTCATGGAGGAGAAGAGGGCTATCGATAGCTATGCTCTGCCTCCATGGGAGGCACTAAATGCTTTTGAGTAACAGTTCCTGGAAACCACAAGGAGGGAGAAGGCTTTTGTGCTTGGGTTCTGCTTGTGGCTTTCACATAGGAATCATAGAGTTGGAAGGGACCCAAGGGTCATCTAGTCCAGCCCCCTGCAATGCAGTAATCTCAGCTAAAGCAACCATGACAGATAGCCACCCAAGCTCTCTTTATAAACCTCCAAGGAAGGAGAGCCCATCACCTCTTGAGAGAATGTGTTCCACTGCCAAACAACTCTTGCTGTCAGTAGGTTTTTCCAAATGTTTAGTTGGAATCTCCTTTCTTGTACCTTGAAGCCATTGGTTGGAGTCCTACCCTCCAGAGCAGGAGAAAACAAGTTTGCTCCCACTTCCGTGTGACAGCCCTTGAGATATTTGAAGATGGACATAATATCTCCTCTCAGTCTCCTCTCTTTCAGGCTAAACATACCCAGCTCCTCCAACCAGCTTAGTTTCCAGACCCCTGATCATCTTGGTTGCCCTCCTCTGCACACATTCCAGTTTGTCATCATCCTTTTTAAATTGTGGCACCCAGAATTGGACACAGTATTCAAGGTGTGGCCTGACCAAGACAAAATAGAGTGGTACTATTATTTCCCTTGATCCGGACACTAGATTTCTATTGATGCAGCCTAGAATAGCATTAGCCTTTTTTGCAGCTGCATCACACTGTTGACTCATGTTAATCATGTGATCTACTGAGACCCCTAGAGGTTGTAAGTAAAAGGGCAGGCAGGTGGGGGCTGGCTGAGACTGCCCCAATCACCCTAATAGACCAACCACAAATTCCACCCTGACTGGTAGCTACTCTCTAGAGCTCCTGGCAGGAAATGGCCCTTTCCAGTACCTGTCACCTAGAAATTTAACTGGAGGTTTTTATTTATTTACTTATTTCATTTCTAACCCACTTTCCTCCAGAGAGCTTAAAGTGGCTCCCCCTCCCCAATTTTATTCTCACCACAGACCTGTGAGGTGAGTTAGGCTAAGAGGCTCTGCAACTGGTCCAACATCACCCAGTGAGCTTCATGGCTGAGAGGAGGATTTGAACCCTGGTCTCCCAGGTCTGAAAACAACACTCTAACCTCTACACCACACTTGGCTCATTCTGGAGAGGGGCCCAGGATCAAACCTGTGACTTCAAAGCAGATGGCCTCTTTCCTTCCCACACGGCCCAATATGATGGGTGGATGTCATAAACCCATTTGGAGAGAAACCTTTTTGTCCCCTGCGCCTATTTCAAGCTGTTCGATTCATCTTGGAGAACCTAATGGGGTAAGAGAGTAGGCAGGGATTTTATGACAGAGCGTTGAACTCCAGCCATCCCATGGTGCCATTATGCATGCTTAAATCTCATTGATTTCAGTGGCGCTTAAGCGTGCATAGCTGAGCATTGGATCACCGCCAGCCCCTCTGCTTTTCTCTGAGGCAGCATATATTATCTCCAAGATTGGCTTATCTTGCCAATTTCGAACCAGCATCTGTGTTGTTGGTCATCTACAAAAAATATTAAATGGCACAAATGTGCCACCATCGTCAGGAGGAGGTTCGAGTGTTTGAATTTAATTTCCCCTGTTAGGGTGCCTCCCTCCCCAATCATACAATCTGCTATTTTTAATAATAATAATAATAATAATGACACTTTGTTTAAATTAAAAGGGTTACATCTACATAAATGCATTTTCTTGCCAACTTGTGTTTCCCTTGCTAATAATATGTCATTTCTTGAGCATATTAGAATTTCGGGGAATTAGTCACCGACTTAACTTGCCTAATGATTTAATGAAGAGGGGGATTTGTTTTTGTAATTGGGCATATTGTTCTAAACAAACCTGATTTGCTTGTTTCCATCAGTGGTTGGTCGGTGTGGTGGTTGTGGGGAAAGTGAGGGGGAGGCAGAATGAGTCCCGTTGAACAGATTCCTGCTTGCTGAATAGAGAGAGGAGGAGCAGAATGAGGCTGATCCCAGGGATCAGACTTGCCACAGGGCAACTGTTTGGAGTGGCAAATGAGAGCTAATTCAGAGGGCA
Organism: Podarcis vaucheri; assembly: GCF_965113315.1. Taxonomy (NCBI): domain Eukaryota; kingdom Metazoa; phylum Chordata; class Lepidosauria; order Squamata; family Lacertidae; genus Podarcis; species Podarcis vaucheri. The sequence goes on along the minus strand of NC_138758.1, from coordinate 3,714,960 downwards.
GGCAGGATGCAATAATGGAAGAAATAGGTGCTCAGGGTGCCCTGCTTACGGGCGGAGGGGAATGAGCCACACCAGGACAAGCTACAAAAGGGCCTGTGCAACAGGCAGCACATCGGTTTGAACACAGCCCACTGACTCCGGTGGCTGCCACCTATCTCTAACACAAACATAGATGTAGAACATGAGAAGAAAGTTTCACAGAAGGGCCAGCCTACTCACTAACCTCACCGAGGCAGTTCCCTCCAACAACAGGCTGCAGGCAGCTGAAAGGGACAGCAAGTCAGGATGGAGAGGAGCATCCTGAGGCACTCCCTTCGACTGTGGATGGACTGCCAACCCGTCACCTCGAGCTGCAGCTTCTCCCCAGACACCACCAGGGGGCAATGGCAGAGGAAGAGAAGGTGGGAGCAGAAGTGGGGTGCATGGGCCTGCCACCCTCAGGCCATGCCAGTTCCCGGCCTTGTCCCCACCGAGAGCTGCAAGCTGCCACTAATGCTGCTCCTGCCACCGCTCACTGAAGCACCCTTAACCAACTATGATTCCCAGGGGGAGCAGCACCGTTTTCTTATTTGCCTCAGGTAGGCAAAATGTCTTGAGCCAGCCCTGGTTCACATCATTATCCACCAGACATTGTCCCCCATCAATTTTCTGCAGCAATGGATTTTCTTACTTGGAAGGCCAACGCTGTCCACCTGTTTTGTGCTAAAATTTCTTAGCTGTGCTGCCTATGCCATTCTCAAGGTCATCTTGAAGAAGGTCAGGCCATGATAAGGGCAGGTATTTATATTGAGCATTTCCTAAGCAACTGTGTAGTGCCATACCTGTCCTGTTTGCTTCTGCTGAAACATTCAAAACTTGTAAGTTTCAGTGGCACTACAATGAGACATAAAGGGTCCATTCAGAATGTACCCAGTCATTCCAAGCTTGGAAATGATTTTTCAGAAGCATCCCATACATTCTAAACAAGGGAGAGACAATAGGTGCATGGGACAGATTTTTCATAAAATTAAACCAAGTGGCTAGCTTTCAGACTGGCACACTGAACAATGTGGCAGCTGCAAAAAGACATGGTTGACCTTTGCATAATTGCATAGCAAATCCATGAAACAAGCATGGCCATGGACTCAGGTGCCCTCAAGATTGCCTCCAAGCTATTGCACCCAAAGCACCAGGATTGGATTCAGCCCAATTTAATACTGAGGTGCTCAGTTGTTCATTGTCACTCTGTGGCAAGAGTAGGGTACCTCATATCCAGAGGTTGGACACACACACACACACACACACACACACACCACCCTCTCAGTTTGGCCCTTGAGATGCTGTCTAGGCAACACCCTTCACTGGCTTTGCATCAAATCCTGCTGGAGTAATTTTGCCTTGCTGGAATGTGACCTCAAACTCCGATAATGCCTCTAGCTTCCCTGCGTGGAGGATGGAGAGGGGTGGGGGAATTGTGTGTAGAAAATAGCCTACTGTACAAAGGAACATTTTTACATTCATTGCTCTACCCACTTTAGCCTCTGGCACTACCCACCACTGGCATGTGGTCCTCAGAAGGTTGCTAGAAGGGAATGAGGTCATCAGGCTAAGAAAGGTTCCCCATCCCTTGTTACCCACCACAAAACATCAGCCATATTAGGCCCCTGCCTTTCATCTGAAAGGATGTTCATTATTTCTGGACTTGATTAAGAAATCAAGATGTTAGGCTGTGAGTCAGTGATTTAACTGTTGTTGTTTTTGTTGTTGTTTTGGACCTTCTCTATGACTAGTAGAGTTGATTGATTCTGGTTGTTCTCCTTGGTTGAGTACATGAATGGAACCAGATCATGATAGTCATGTCCAGGGGCAGTAACACCTATAGCCCTCTGGGTGTTGTTGGACTCCAATTCCCATCATCCTCAGCCAGTATGGCCAGTGGTCAGAGTTACTGGAAACTGTAGTCTTACAATATCTGGGAGGGTTTCCCACCCCTTCTCTAACTAGTTAATTAGATAGGGTTTGTTTCTGGGGCAAGATGATGAGTGAGTGGTGCTTAATTTGTTACAGCCTATTTAGATGGTCTGTGGCATATCTGTGAAGAACAGCAGAAGCATCAGCTGCGAATGGTGGGTGCAGCAGCTGCTCTATTATTTTTAGAACCTGGTGGTCCAACCAGGTGAGCAGGATGGACCAGAAGTGATAGGCAGGGAGAGGAGGCACCTGAAAGGAGTGGAGAGAGTTAGCAGCAAAGTTAGTGGTAAGCTAGAATTAAGGTTTTAGCTTGATTCATTTAAAAACCTTACAGCATCTAGCACAGTGCATCATGATGGCTAGAAGAGAGCAGGAAAAAGCATTAAGTGGTCCTCCAAAATCCCCAGCAATTTTCAAGTGGTTCACAAGGGTGGGGGCAGGGGAGATTTTGAACCACTGCCTTGTTTGATATTGTTGTGCATGTTTCAGCCCTTGGCCTCATGTGCAGCAGGGAGGGTGGAAGGTCATGCAAACAGGCTCTCCAGTTATGCTTCCCGCCCTCCACACTCTATGTGGATCCAACCAGTGAGTTTAGCAACATCCCAAACACGACTGAAGGTATCAAAAAGGTTTTGTTGGAAGGAAGTTCATTGCATCTGGGAGTGTTTCTGGCACACATTGGGAGTCCTTGTTGGGTTATCGTTAAAACCTTCATCAAAACTTGCATGGCTTCAAAGTTGGTCACACAAGGGGGTCTCCTTGAAGATCAGCCATCCTGGCACTTTTTTGTTTTTCCTAATCTAGCAAGGACATCTCCTGAAACATGCCAAGATACCAGCTGTGAAACTTGCAAATGAGTTTGAGTTTGTCAGTGAGAAGCCCTTCTTATGGGCTGATCTGATGCCAGAACCGCTGAGATCCCAGGGACTTTGCAGTGTGTGTGGAATAAAGTGAAGGAGATGATTTGGTGTCTGGCTTCTGCTGCAGTCTCTCAGGAGCAAATCTTTGGTAGGAGGAGAGGTGTGGACATGTGGAAAGGAGAGTGATGTGGTCATGTTTCCTGTGGTGATAGGAAGTCAAGGAACAAAGTCAAGAGTTCCAGCTCACCGAATGGGCCCACAAAACTTAGTTCTGGCCTGCCTCTCAGTGACAATGCCCTTGACAGTGGCCCCCATCTCCCTTCCCGCAGGAGGGACAGGATTGCTGGCCTGGGAATGGGAGGCTAGGAGAGGCAGCTGGCCCCATCTGCACATGACCAAAAAGAAGAAATGCATCACCACCCCCAAAAAGTCTGCAGATTTACATAAAATTTCAATAAGCAGATTTATAGGAACATAGAATGCTTCCTTGTACCGACTCACTCCATTGGTTCATCTTGTTTGTTTGTTTGGTTAACAAAATGTATACACCACATGATTGTAGAAAATCCTCCAAGCAGTTTGCAGGAAATATTAAAATTATCAGTTTTTAAAACTGTTCAAAACATTTTTAAAAAAATTAAATTGCCAGTAAAAAGAGATTAAAATGTTTATTTATTTTTATTGGTTTATTAAAATTGCCAGCAAATTATGTCAACAGGCAGGGAGTTCCAAAGTGTGGGTGGTGCCACACTGGAAGACCAATTTCTTTCAAGTGCTAATCTTGGCACTTATAACAGCATCATTTCCACAGTTCAAAATGGTTGAGTGGACACACGGGGGGGGGTGCTTCTTTCACAAGTACGTAATGTCCTAAGCTATCCCATCCAGCTCAGCTGTGTCTAGACTGAAAGGCAGCAGGGACCTGAAGGCTTGGAAACAGTGGACAATTCCCAGCCCTTCTTGGAGATGCTGGGCATTGAACCTGGGACCTTATGCATGCAGAGCAGGTGCTCCACTGCTGAGCTGCAGCTCTTGTGTGTCTGCAGGCAAATTTAGAAATGATTACTGCAATTGAGATGGAAATGCAATATATTTACCCGTAATGGGGAAGGCTGTCGGCACTCAGCTTTGAGGCACCTTCCTTGGGGGACTTTAATCTTTAAAATGGGCTTGGACTGAACAGCCCCACAGGTGGAGGGTGCCTGGGAATTGCAGCAAAGCATCTCCATCTGGGGGGGGGGGCAGGTCATAATTACAAGTGAACAATAACTATGTTCGCTTAGCTGCACCATCCCCCAGAGGAATGCCAGTCACATATGTAATGAAAGGCACAGGATTGAGAAGATGTCATTCGCATCTGCTGAAGACAGAGAACTATGCAAGAATTGCTGTGCAGAGAACTCAGCAAACACAAATGATTGTGACAAGCTGATCTGATGGGCGTTTTAGAAGTTTCAGCAATAGGTTTGTTACTCACTGGGGGTAAAAAAACCTCCCAACAACTTACTATCAAATAATGGAGGCATATAATTTGGACAAAAAATTAGGTTTCCAGGTGGAAAAATCAAAATTGGAAACAGAACTGTTAGACCACAAAGTTAAGAATTTGTCAAGAATGTATAACTTGCTGTTGAAATGGAATACTCAGGATGAAACAGTGAAATCAGCTATGATTAAATGGGCACAAGATGTTGGACATAACATTATGATGGCTGACTGGGAACAGTTATGGACCACAGGTATGAAGTTTACGGCATGTAATGCCTTAAGAGAGAATTTAATGAAAATGATCTACAGGTGGTACATAACACCAGTCAAGCTTGCAAAAATCTATCATTTGCCCGACAATAAATGCTGGAAATGTAACGAGACTGAAGGTACGTTCTTTCACCTTTGGTGGACATGCCCAAGGATTAAGAACTTCTGGGAGATGATTTATAATGAAATGAAAAAGGTATTTAAATATACCTTCCTGAAGAAACCAGAGGCCTTTCTCCTGGGTATGGTCGGCCAATTGGTGCCAAAGAAGGATAGAACCTTTTTTATGTATGCTACAACAGCAGCAAGAATACTTATCGCAAAGCATTGGAAGACACAAGATCTACCCACCAGGGAAGAATGGCAGATGAAGCTGATGGACTACATGGAAATGGCGGAAATGACTGGCAGAATCCGAGACCAGGGAGAAGAGTTGGTGGAAGAAGATTGGAAAACATTTAAAGTATATTTACAGAAATATTGCAAAATTAATGAATGTTAGAAGGATGCTGGAATGAAGTTATATGGCTTTAGCAGAAATGTTATAAAGAATTAAGTAAAAATAGATTGTTAATGGACCAAAATGGAAAATTTAAGGTTAGGCTGTCTTAAGTAAAATTTTAGAACGAAAATTGAAAAAGATGGAAAGGACTTGCTGAAATAGCTAATTGAACTAGAATACAAAAAAGGGAGGTGTGAGGAGGTCGATGAAACAAGTATATGAAAGGTAAAGACATGGAAAGGTTGGATGTATTTTTAAATGTTTTTGTTCTTTTTTCTTCGTTGTTTTAATGTATTGTTGTTGTTTTTTGTTCTTTCTTTTTGTTTTTTGTTATATTGTAAGGTTTTGTTTTGTTTTGTTTAAATTTCTATTGCTCTTTTTCTTTTTTTTGTAACCCTCAAACCCTTAATAAATATCATTTTTTAAAAAAACAAAACCTCCCAACAACTGTTGACTATCAGAATACTTTTACTCCCCATTGCCAGAAGGATGAATCTATACAGCTGGTTCAGCAACTCAATGTAGCCCCATCCTCATTGGCATTTCACTACCCTGCAAAATGAAGAACTTTCCATCTAATTTATTGCAACAGGTCTCGTACCAAAGGTGGACATGAAGTCTCAGAAACCAAAAAAGCAGTTTAGAAAGATTCAGTCCGCCATCTTGGTTCGACATGAAAACCTATTCCTTGAGCTCAGGAACCATCATGAACAGTTTAGTTAGGATATCTTAAGAGGTCTCCAAACAGACAGTTTCCCAAAATACATAGTAATAATAATAATAATAATAATAATAATAATAATAATAATAATAATAATAAATTTATTATTTATACCCCACCCATCTGGCCAGGCCTCCCCAACCACTCTGGGTGGTTAGTATATTGTTATTTCCCCCACACACACCTTTTGAACCCAAGCCCTCCCAAGGCACCTCATAAAAGAGAAAATTTAAGTTAAGATAAGACATGAATATAAATTTAGCTTAAGGCAGGTTTTTGTTTATTGAGCATTAATCCTGATATGCTTGCAAGGAGTTGGCATAGATGTTAGATTGTGTCCCGTCTTTATTGGGCCTTCATTCTTGTTTGTTTTCAGAGTGTTTACACATGCATCTTCCCATTAATCATCTATTCATTTCACACTTTTAAATGGATTTTCCTGTCAATAGCTGAACTGCAAAAAGCCTGTTTCCTTTTTTAAAGTGGATTTGATGTGCTCAGGCAATAGAGCATTCTAATTTATTTTAATTGCACAAATCTAAATGCCTCTTGTATCCACTTGAATCCCTCCCACAAAATTCTGAAGGTTCCTTTAATAAATATCAGAATAAATCTATAAAATTTCAGTTGGCATTTTATGAAGAGAATTTGTCAATTTTATTTTATTTTATTGCTGCATTTTGACCTTTAAACTTGCTGTTGATTTCCATTTTTATTTACTACAGCTTTGTTCAGTTAAGATTTGTTTTGTTGCTATTTCTCGGCTGTTTTTTGTATTGTGGACTGCGCTTAGTTTTTTGATAAAGATACATTTTTTAAAAAAAGTAAAGTAAATTTAATTATCATTGAATCACAGAAGTATAGAATTGGAAGAGATGTGGAGGCCATATAGTCTAACTCCCTGCAGTGCAGGAATTGCAGCTAAAGACTGCTGGATAGGACCTGGGAGGGTGTATGGGGTGTTAGGGGAAGGGTTGTACCTCTGGTGTGGGGCACATGGTGCTCCTTCTGGGGTGATTTATCCACCTTTGGGCCTCACCCTGCGCTCAGCTCTCACCTTGAGGCATTTCTGCAACAACCTGGTGCTCCTAGAAGGTGTCAGCAGGTGACTGCAGCCACACCCCAGGAAACAGCTTTGACTGGCTGGCTAAACCAGGTGAGGGAAGCCAATGGGTCTCAAACCCTTGTTGAGTTAAGGACTTCCCCAGCATGCAGTGACGGGCTCCAGCAGATGGAGTGGATGAGACCAATAGTGGGTCCAACAGTTAAGAAGGCGGTTTCTGCACATGCTGGAGAGGGAAGTGAGGGGCAGGTGGGGCTCGTCCACCTGGGAAGGGAGCCCATCTAGGAGAAGGCAAACTCTGATCCTAAACCTCTGTTGCCTTGCAAGATATATTCAGGAGAAGAAAAGGCCATAGAGCAAATCCTACACAAATCCCTGAGATGGTTGGGTACTTGTACACATCCTCCAAGCAACCTCTGCAGCCAAGCTGGTACCAAATGTATGCTCTGCTTTACTTTGGACCTCATCAGCAAGCCTGAGAGGGAGGGGGTCTTGTTGTCTGGGCAGACCAGGACCTCCTTGTACACTGTCCAGGCTCAGAGGTTTGACTTCATACTCCATTGTTTCTCAAGACAGACAGATGTCAACAACAAAGGGCCTTGGGAGACCTGGGTTCAAAACAAAACTTCACTCAGCCATGAAGCTCACTATATGTCAGTGGGAAAATTGCTATGGTTTTACTTTGGTGAATGATGTATGTGGCCTACAGTTCTCTGTCCACTTACAGAAGAGTAAGCTGCATTGAGCTCCCCCTTAAATGGACAGGGGGGGAGCCACAGAGTGGTTGACTAATTATTGCAACAAGATTAAATCAAAAGGGAGGATCGGGACCTGGACACTACCCACGTGGCCTCCTACGCATCACACCAAATCTAGGTTCCACCAGACTCCACTTATATATAGGGATACTTTGACTGAAGCGGCCCAGTGTGGTGTAGTTAGAGTGCTGAACTAGGAGAGACCAGATTCAAATCCCCACTTGGCCAGGAAGCTCGCAGGGTGACCTTGGGCCAGTCACCAACTCTCAGCCTAACTGACCCCGCAAGGTTGTTGTGAGGATAAAACCTTGTACACTGTGTTCAGTTCTTTGGAGGAAAGATGGGTTATAAATAAATAAAAGGACTTTTGAAACAAAGGAACCTGGCTCCAAGATAACTTGCTTTGAGAGAGAAAAATTGATTCCTATGTATTTTTCATCCCAGACTTTACAGTAGGAGGAACAGTAGCTGCTGTAGCCTTTGCCAACCTTGTGCCCTCCACATCCTTTTGATGACAACTCCCATCAGCCTCAGTAAAGATGGAATTAATGGGGGTTGTAGTCTGAAACATCTGGAGGGCATCAGGCTGGCAAAGGGTTTGGCAGCTAGCCCAGTTGGCTAGAGCGTGGTGCTGATGACGCCGAGGTCGTGAGTTCGATCTTCTTGGATTTGAGGATGCGTCAGAAATGAAGAGTTGGCACTTTGGTTTCTGGCCTCCCTCCTCGTTACATTATGATGGCAGTAATAAAGGTTTTCTTAATTCCTGGATGAATCTAACAAAATGTGGACAATCCAGATATGCAGAATTAGCACCCTGCAGGGCGTCAACAACATTGTCAGGTCAAAGTGGATACATTTACTGTAAATATGTTTTAAGCGGCAGCATATACTGGGAGGATGTGAGGTAACAAATGGCTTTGGCGAGTGATTAAAACTGTTGGAGTGAAGCGAAGTTCAAGGGTTTCATAGCCCAAAGTCTCTGGGTATTTGCATAGGCCTCCATTTGGATTCTATAAAGGCATATTTGCATGAATTGCTTTGGGGGAGGGAGGGTCCTGTACTGCCAATTCAAGACACCTAATTTGCTTTCCAGCCGATTACAGTATACAGCATCATCCTGGGAGCTTGGAGAATTACTGCCATTCAGAGGACAAGGCTGTCAATAACTACTAGCCCAAATGGCTGTGTGGTGTTGTTGTTGCTGCTGCTGGTGGTGCTGCTGTTTGCCTGCCCTGACGTCCCAGGGCAAGTCACAATACCACATTTAAAACTTGATGAATATTGTAAAGTGAAAGTGCCAAGCACACCTCTCTAGGGGAGGATCTCCACAATTCTGGGGGCAGCAGAACTACCAATAGAACTACCATTGTCTGATCTTCACATCCAAGAAGGTCTTTAGGGAAGGAGGTGGTCTTTGAGGCCAAAGCCACATAAGGCTTTAAGCACAAATGTGAGCATCTTCAGTTGAGCCTTGGCAAGCAATGCAGCTGTTTTAAAATGAAGAACTAAGCACAAGCCAGACCAGTAACCAGGCTGCTGCATTTGGAACCTGTTGAAGTTAATGTTGGATTCAGGAGGTCAGTTGCTGGGAATCACAGGTGGAGAGAGTGCTGTTGCGTTCAGATCCTGCTTGGGAGGGGCTTCCTATGATGGGCATCTGGCTGGCCACAGAGAGAAAAGGATGCTGGACTAGTGCAGAGGTGTATCTTGCCACAGTTGTTGAAGGCAGTGTGCACTCTTTTTGCTGGGAATTTCAAGTGGGGAGAGCTGTTGTCGCACTCAGGTCCTGCATTCAGGCTTTCCATAAGGAGCATCTGGTTGGCCCCTGAGAGAACACCTAATCCAGCATCCTGTTCTCTCAGGGGTCAACCAGATGCCTATTAAGGGAAGCCCGAATGCAGGATCCAGGCGCGACAACCGCTCTCCTCACTTGCAGTTCCTAGCAACCAGCATTCAGGGAGCACACTGCCTTTAACAATGGAGGCAATTTACAGCTGTTGTGACTAGCATAGGAGCCAATTCCTAGGGGTCAAGAGGTCTTTGATATAAAATATAAAATATTTGATGTGGGCACCGCCCTAGACTTGATGGGCGTTGCCATTCAAATGGTGTCCGTGCACCACATCATGTGATTAATTATGCAGGGCAGGGCTTACTTGGAAATCCCCCCCCCCCAATATTTGATTCAAGATGGCACCCATGGTGACTAGTATCCATTCATAGCCCTATTCTGTCTCCAGAGCACTCCTCAGACCTTCAACAGTGCTAATGTTGCACAAAAAGAGCCTTGCTAGATCAGGCCCATTCTAGGGTTGCCATATTTCAAATTCCTGGTACCTGCAAAGTTGTTGCACTTTTTTTTTTTTTTTTAGGAAGACCCCAAAATTGTTGAGTTTTGGGGGGGAAGCCTCCCCCCAAAATAGTGATTTTAAGCTTCTGGAGCTGTTTCCACTGCTTTTTCCATCATGTTGCCATACATCTGGGTTTTCCCTGACATTTTGGTGATTCAGCCAAATTCCCCCCGACATCATTTTTACACCTGAAGACCAGGACATGTCAGGAATTTTACTGACGTATGACAAGCCGACCCATAGCCTGTCTAGTCCAGGAGCCGCTTTGGCCTGATCTGCTTGCATGGCTCTTCTTACATTCTTAGGACTTCTGCACTTCTGGCAGCTATCTAGGATGGGCTATGGATTGGACAAAGGGAGGCCCACAGCCTGCCCCCAGGGTCCTTCCACAGAGCAGCAGGTAAAAAGGTTTTTCTGTACAAGAGCCCTGAGGGAAATATGAATGTTATCAGGCTGTCATTCCTCTGGAGAGGCCATGTGGGAGGAGGGGCATTGTTCAAGCACAGAATGCATGGGGGGGGAGCACCCCTATGGAGCCTGCAACTTCATTGAGGATTCACAAAGCATCACAAGCTGGCTGAGGTTTTCTGATCACGGCTGTTTCTTCTCCCCATCGTTAGCTTCATTGCTGGGGACTGGATAAAGGGTTGTACTTTTGGCATTAAGGAGAGGCGTTTGGGGGAGAATCACTGTGATTTCATCGGCAGCGCCCTGTTGAGACAAAGCCTGCTGGAACCGGGGGGGGGGGAGGGAGAATGAAATAAAATAAACCTCCCGCTCCTGAGTCATTGTTAACTTGGAGGGCTGATTCATCCCGTAACTGGGACAACCGCCTCTTCTGCTGGGGAAAATAGAAAAGAAGAGAAAAAGAGATGACGTGTGGCAGCCAGTAGTCTCATGCTGGGCACCCACAGCTTCCATTGATGGCATGGAAGGAGAGACAAGCAGTCTCCAAATCTAGGAGGCATCCAACACTTTCTCAAACTGCACCTGACAGGAGCTTCATTGGGAAGTGGGCTTACTTTGGTGGGAGAAGAGGGAGCGTTGGTGTCAGGCCAGGGATACTGGATAATGCAGGTGTTCTGGCAGAAATGAAATCAGGAGCAGAATTCACTGATTTGCACTTGCTGTTCTTCTTTTCATTGTAAAAGCAACTACACCTTTGTATATGTGTTTCCTTTGGACAGTGACTAAGGTCACATCCACTCTGTGCATTTAAACCAATGTAATACCACTTCAAAAAGCTGTGGCTCCCCCCAAAATACCGTATTTTTCGCTCTATAACACGCACCCGACCATAACACGCACGTAGTTTTTAGAGGAGGAAAATCCATAGGCATGCCACCCGTAGGCATTCCCTCCATAACACGCACAGACATTTCCCCTTACTTTTTAGGAGGAAAAAAGTGAGTGTTATGGTGCAAAAAATATGGTAATTAAGGAGCTGTCCTTTGCTTAGAGTTGTTAGGTGGCTATTCTCCCTTGTCCCCTTCCCGAGATAATTCCCACAGTGCCCTGGGGAAAGGGATTGATTGTTAAACTTATCTGGAAACTGTAGCTCTGGGAGGGGGATAGGGTCTCCTAACAACTCACCACACCCTTAGCAAACTACAGCTCCCAGAATTCTTTGGCTGTTTAAAGTGGTATCATAGTGCTTCAAAGTAACGGTATGAAGCTGGCTTTGGAGGAAGACAGTGTCTTATCTTCTAGCAAAGCCTGTGTATTTATTTATTTCAGTGGCATAGCAGAAGTTCCTGGTGGAAGGGACAAACAAGTGGGTTGCAACCAGGATCTGTACTTAGGAACCAGCCTGGCAAATGAGTCCTTGGTGGACGGGGTGGTTAGGTGTCTGGTGCAGCAACTGGGAATTCTCCTCGGCTGAGATCAGGAAAGCAAGGGTAGCTTGCAAACAGGTCGTGCTGAAAGAGCCTTGGAGCATTCCCCTAAATGGCAATGTAGAATTTCAGGTGAAATAAGGGAGATACAAATCTCCAAAGGTAATTACTTTTAATTTCAGCTGATTAACTGCACTCCAAAGAGCTGGCAAGAGCCAAAGCACAGACCAGCCTAGGGAAAAGCTTAAAAAGACCTAGCCATTCTGCAAATAAATGCCTCATTTCTTTGCCCTGCCAAAAGCAAAATAATAATAAAATACATTTTTCTATCTTATTTTGATGCACAGTTCAATTTATGAACATAGCTTGTAAGAGAAAGGAGCAAAATCTGGAGCTAAGACATTTTCTAACTTCAGTGCACCCCCTGCACGGATTCTGGTAATTTTTCAGAGGGTTACTGTGAGTGGTTCAGCTTTGCTTACAAACTTTCAGTGTTCTTTCCAATGTTAGGCCTGCTCAGAAGAGACCTACTACACAGGTGGCTAACTTGGGTTCATTCATTCCAACAGGTCTACTTCAAGTAGCACTAGCATTGCATACCATAGTGTACTTGCACCAGAAGATGTATTCTAAGGGGTGGATGTGGCCCTCAACATATCTCCCTTTGGCCCTGGGAACTGTCTGGAATGTACCCTTGAACACTGATCATTTCTCTTGCTTGCCTGTATATAAGAATAGAGAAGGGCATGTGAGTGTGTGTATAAAGCAGCCCAGTACATAATTGTAAAAATTACACACATTGCTGTGCCCATGTCTGCCTATGGCCATGCCCACCACTGTCATGGGACTCAGAAAGTTGCCTATAAGGGAATGTTGCCCTTGGGCAGAGTAGGGTAAATAGTATTGTTGCATGCCACACCAATCTCCAAGCAGTGCAAGATTCCAGGTGTTCTGGGTGCTTACGCAGGTTTGTGTTTCCTTCGTGAATGAGGCTCAGCAGAGACTGTAGTGCCTTTAGGATATATTGCTTATATAAACAGGTAAAGGGACCCCTGACCCTTAGGTCCAGTCCTGACCGACTCTGGGGTTGCGGCGCTCATCTCGCTTTACTGGCCGAGGGAGCCGGCGTACAGCTTCCGGGTCATGTGGCCAGCATGACTAAGCCGCTTCTGGCGAACCAGAGCAGCGCACGGAAACGCCGTTTACCTTCCCGCCAGAGCGGTACCTATTTATCTACTTGCACTTTGATGTGCTTTCGAACTACTAGGTTGGCAGGAGCAGGGACTGAGCAACGGGAGCTCACCCCGTTGCTGGGATTTGAACCGCCAACCTTCTGATTGGCAAGTCCTAGGCTCTGTGGTTTAACCCACAGCGCCACCCGCGTCCCAATTGCTTATATACCCCTATATATAATCTGAGTTTATGGTGGATAACAGCCCAGAAGGTCTTGCTTTTCCCATAGGCACAAGCAGGAATCAAGCATGGCTCTCCCTCTCTGGCTTCTGCCTGCTTTTAACTTCCTGCTCTCTCACACACTCAGCTCTGGCTATTGTCTTTCTCACTGCCATCCAGGTGAGGGGAGGGAGCCCGCCCACCCACACCCAGGTGTCTTCTGGCACAGAGCAGCTTCCTTTGTCAGACTAATGACCATGCTTAAGTGGTAACAATGACCGTTGTCTGACTAATTCAACAAATGAATCATCAGTTAGATTTTAAACCTTTGCTGGATTCAGGAACACAGGAATTACAAGGGACTTGGGCATCATGCAAGCTAACCTTCCAAACTCACAGCAATATTCTAACTGGGGACTGACTTCCTGTTATGCGGGTTGTGGGAGCAGCAAGAGGAGTAGGAGGAAGCAAGCTAGCACCACCAGGCAACTGAACATACCATACCATGCAGCATAGGAATCTCTTTATAGCCACCTACATCAGGTGTTTATGGGCCCTGGAACTGCGCAGTAGAAGGAGGAGGCCAGTGCTCTGGATGTGGGCTTTCTGGGTGTGTCTCGTTGTCCCACTACAGAAAACAGGACGCTGAGATAATGGGACCCTTGATGGGATCTAGAAGAGCTCTTTTCATGACAGGAAGGAAGAGCAGGTGAGATAGACCTGAGAGCAGCATGTTCAGATGTCTTTAGACATAATGGAAACTCCTTTGGAAATATCTTTGTGCCTTTCAAACATCTTCCAAGAAGCACCCCTGGGGAATCAGGCTCTTAGGCTAGCATTGTTTTTTAAACTTTTTTTTTTTAGATTTTTGAGTAATGTACAGTGGGAAAACTTCACAGGAAGATCAGAGAATTATGGCACAAAAATGGTAGTTAAGAGGGGAATTATTTTGCTGCAATTCTACATGCGTGTACAAAATCCTTTCATGTAGGACTGTTTCTGGACTTCTTGCTTAACAGAAGAAGCTGGCATTGTCTTGATAAGCTTATGGACTTCACAATCTCAATTTTATTTCTACCACACCATTGAGCATACTAGGCCTTTCACTCATTAGGCTAACTCTCCCCCATTCCTGTCTCTGCCTGGGATATGTGGTGTGTGTGTGTGTGTGTGTGTGTTTCATTATTGAGTCATACATGGGATGCATCTCTGGCTTCTGCTGAAATATTTTCCCCTCTCCTGCTGCAAAAATAATTCTCATTTGCTTCACAAACAATAACCCCACACTGTGTTTCTTCATCATCAAAATGACAATGCACTGTCTACTAACTTTCATTTTTTAAAAAAATAACAATATTTTTATTGATTTTCCATTTTTAACAATTTTATAACATCATAACACTTTTTATAAAATCTTTTGCTTTGCCGAGCTCTCAACTTCCCTCCACCCATCTTCTCGTTTTCTTATAACACATTATTATCTCCACACATTTATAACATCTCAGTTCTATATATATCTTAACTTATTAACCAACCTTAATCACAAATAGAATCTTTCTTCTTTTAAACGTTATGGTTTTTATCTCAGTCCTGCTAGTGTCTCTATGTGTACAATGATTCTCAATGTATTGTATAAATTTACTCCACTCTCTCTGGAACGTTTGGTCACTCTGGTTTTGAATTTTCCTGGTCAGCTTTGCCAGTTCCGCATAGTCCATCATCTTCATCTGCCATTCTTCAACCATTGGTAACTCCTGCTGTTTTCATTTTTGGCCTGTTAAAGTTCTAGCTGCCGTTGTGGCATATATAAACAGTTTTTGATCTACTTTTGATATTTCCACTCCTATCATTCCCAGCAAGAACGCTTCTGGGTTTTTTGGGAAGGTGTACCTAAACATTTTTTAAAATTCATTGTAAATACTTCCCCAAAATACTTTAACTTTATCACAGGTCCACCACATATGATAAAAATCTCCTTCTTTAACATTACATTTCCAACAATTCTTATTTCTCAGTTTTGCTAATTTAGTTGGTGTCAAGTACTATCTATACATCATTTTCATTATATTTTCTTTCAATGCCATACATACGCTGAATTTCATTCCGACATTCCATAATTTTGACCAGTTTTCAAATTGAATATTGTGCCCAATATCCTTTGCCTATTTTATCATTACTTCCTTAACCTCTTCCTCTTTTGTATACCATTCCAAAAGTAAATCATACATTTTCGATAATATTTTTGTTTTACCTTCCAACAGATCGGTTTTTAGCTTCAATCTAAAGTCTCAGAGCCATTCTTACTTTTATCTTTTTTAAATATATAATTTATTTGATAAATGATGGCGGCGCGTGTAGATGCAGCGGCTGGTTGCTCCTCAACTCAGAATTTGGCTTTCAAAGGAGCTTGTGGTGGACTTCAGGAGACAAAAGAGCAATGTCCAGCCACTTTTGATTGATGGGGTCTGTGTGGAGAGGGTAACAACGTTCAGATTTTTGGGCATTGAATTACAAGAGGATCTGTCCTGGAGTGTCAACACAAAGGGGCTTGTGAAGAAGGCACAGCAGAGACTGTACTTTTTGAGAATTCTAAGGAAAAACCATCTTCCACAGAAACTGCTGCTTGCCTTCTATCACTGTGACATTGAGAGCGTGCTCACTTATGGCTTATGTGTGTGGTACGGAAGCTGTACTACCCAGGACAGGTTGGGGTTGTGCAGAGTTGTTAAGGCAGCAGAGAGCATTGTTGGCTGCCCACTCTCCACCTTAGAGCAGATTTATGCCACAAGGTGCCATAGGAAGGCACTGGACATAGTAAAAGATCCATTGCATCCTGGTCACTGTCTCTTCGAGCTCCTGCCGTCGGGACGGAGATACAGGACGATGAAGACAAGAACGAGCCGTCTTAAGAACAGCTTCTTCTCCAGAGCGATCTCGGCCCTGAATGGGAAGCCTGGACTTTGAAAGTCATCTAATCTTCCTTGGTGTATTATACTGTATTGTTTTAATTAGTGTTTTTATAGTTGTTTTGATTTTGTGTGGAGTGCCCTACCTGGGTGGATGGAGCAGCCAAGTAATTTCGTTGTCCCCGAGAGGGGGCAATGACAATAAAGATGATATTATTATTATTATTATTATTATTATTATTATTATTATTATTATTATTATTTTGCAACCAACCTGTTAACTTATCAGTTGTTTCATCATATGGCTTCATTTTTAACTCATTATCCATTTCTGTTAGCAACTCGCAATATGTAGGCCAATTACCTTTTATGTTTAATCTTTTAACTGATATTGCTTCTACTGGTGATACCCAACATGGTGTTTTCCGCTCTAATAGATCTTTGTATCTTGTCCATACCTCATAAAGTGGTTTTCTTATAGTGTAGTTCAAAAAACCTCTATGAACTTTAACTTTGTCATACTGTAGATATGCATGCCACCCAAATCTGTTGCCACAACCTTCTAAATCCAATACATCTGTATTTTCTAATTTCATCCAATCCCTTAGCCAGGTCAGGCAGGACACTTCATAGTATATCTTTAAGTCTGGCAATAAGAATCCACCCCTTTCTTTTTTATCCTGTCTGCTAACTTTCAGCTGTCCACATTACCACCACCTCCCTGACAAAATGTGAGTCACTTTAGGCAAAAAAAATGGTAGGGGAAAAAATGCCTAGTGGACAGGCATGCTCAGCTTGGACAGTCCAGAAACCTCCTTGCTTGTTTCATTTTTTTCTGCCATTCTGGTTCATGGAGTGTCACTTTGGTGCCTGTTGACCTGCCGTGTCTTTGTGTCTTGCTGCAGTCAGCGTGATCAACGCCCTCAGAACAATTGCCTTGCCATGTAACAATGGGGTGACAAAACAGCCAATTCCTGCTGCTTGCAAGAGCTCCTCTCATTTCCTAAATAGTTTATCACCTTTGCCTTTTGTGGATAAGTGTCCCCCCACCACACACACAAACCCCAAACTAAAGATTCTCAAACTGCCCATATGGGAACATAGGTGCCAACTCCTAGTAGCCGTGGTCACTCTGTCCCGTCCCCCCCCCCCCCGTACAATATTTGAGAGGCCAGGGACCCCAAAGTGAATAGGCATTGCCATTCAAATGGGATGTGTAGACCACACCATGTGATTGATTAGCAGGGCTTACCTGCCCCCCCCCCCATATTTTATTCAAGTTGGCACCCCTGTATGGGAGTGTTTGGGCTGTTTATTCAAAACAGTCCTTCAGGATTCAGTTTTCTTCCAAAGCAAGGCAGCCTGTAGGGGCTCGAGTGGTTGATTTGATTTGGGAGGAGGTCTGAGGGTGGCAAGTTTAGTAGACTGGTATTTGCTGCAATCCTGAGACATATGGGGAATTTTTGACCAGGGATCCCAACTACCTCATCCCACAGTGGACCATATTGCAGGGTTCCTATAAACGCTCTCTCTCTCTCTCTCTCTCAGCATAGCCTGCCAGCTTGCAACTATAACAGTGAACTGCAGGGGTGGTTGCAAACCATATCGGTCTAACATTCAACACAGGGACTTTCTGCCACTATGGATTCCATAATCTTGTACTTAGAGGTATACTCTGACTGAACATGGAGGGTCCTTCTAGCTATCATGGCATATTGGAGGAGTTTGTGCGGGTGGAATGAAAGAAAGGTATTATGGGTATGGCATGGCGGGTACGAGGGAGGAACTTGTAGACCCCCACTTTCTCAGGGCACAGGAGAGCTGACTTATACCACTGGTGCATCTGCCTCAGTATTGGCAACATTTAAATCACTCCTAACTAGCCAAATCCAGCACTTGGGCCTCATCCACACTTCTGCTTGTACCATGTTTTCTAGGCATGAGTCCACTGTTTACCTCGGAATCATAACAAACATCAACTGAGTTTACTGTGGACTGACATTTGTTCTGATTCAACTGTAAAAAGTGGGATTTCCTGGGGAAAGTGGGGGGGGGGGTCAAATGAAAAGCCCATTGGACCCCTTCATAGAAAGTATAGAACTAGTGGAACAAAACAGGGACCAAACAGAAGCGTGGAAGAGTTACAAGCAAAAGCCTGGTGCTCCACTGACCTGCCTGCAGCCTGGCTGCACTTTTAAATGTTCAAAAATCAAGAATACTAAAATAAGGTTTTGCAAAGAAGGGAAGACCCAAGTTAGAGCAGCAACTCCCATCTCTGATGCTATCTTTTGTGATTCACTCTCAGCTGCAACCTCAGGTAACACCTACACACCAGGGATACATCACAACGTTTTGTTGCAGGGGCCCTGCTTGCTCTGAACTAATTGCCAGAGTTCTGCCACATATTAAACCCAAAATGAATTGAAAAGTCATTAGGCTGGATATTAGTGAAAGGAAGGGGAGGCTTACGGTCCAGGAAGGATAAAACAGAAGCTAAGAATTCACAGCTAGCAGAGGCAATGTATGCATAATTCATGCTTTTATTACAAGAGACGTTAATATTTGTTCCTTTAATTTACTGAGTTCAGCCTGTTCTACTGAGTTAAGTACAGGGCATTGTACTGAAGGTCAAGTGAGATGCTGGCATTTGATACCCTGGCATTAAAACTTCTCTTCCACTATTGTAACGAGGGTGGTTTTTTTGGAGCATATTGACCTGTGAGAAGTACCAATTAAAGTCTGGGAAGTTAGCTTCCCCATGGCAACACCCTGATATCTGTCTCTTGCAATGACAAAGGGGGCTTCAAGGCTGACATAATAGCAAAGATTGAAAGTCCTGAGTTTAGGGAGTGGGTTGGGAGGTCTGATCCAGGCAGTGCTCAGCCTATCTTACTATATGCATAAAAAGGTGTCATCATGCTCTGCAGTTTGTGTGGCCCCCAAGAGACAGCCATGCCAACTGTAGCATGCGCAATAGCCAAATGGCCCAAGCAAATTGTTTAATGAAGGGAGGGGGAAGCGCTGTGAAGCACCTTCTGCTTTCCATTAAGCACACCTGCAGCGAAGTTTAATGCAAGGGGGAGGCCCTTCCCACAGCTGTTTAGCAAACTGCTCTTAGAAGTGCTTCACCCTCTTTCAAAATGGGGTGGTTGGGGTGATAGACAGGGGGGTTGAGGAAGGAGGGGAGGGGTTTTGCGAGAAAGGTAAGTGAGTGAGTGACTGGGTGCAATGGACTGGTTGGATGCAGAGGAATTGTGGGAGGCACCAGTTAAGGAACCCCCAAGGGAAGAAGGCTCAGAACCAAGGGATTTGTAGTGGGGTGTTGGTAAGTGGTCAGCAGGAGAAGAGGGAGAAGACTGGGAGGAGGAGGTGTTAGAAGCCAAAGAGGTAACAGGGTTTGGTGAGCAGGGAGAGTCTGTGGCAGAGTGAAGTCCAGAATCAGAGGCAGAAGCTGAAGCAGGAGAGCAGGAGGGCCAAAGGCAGGGATGAGTCAGGCTGGTACAGAGTCATGGGTATCTCCCCCTCCTGCTGCAAAAAGATCCCCTCCCCACTTGTCTCCCAAAACCAGGAGAGGCATGAAAAGGGCGGAGGAGAGGTTGGCGGCATGCAGGCTTGATCTCTGATTGCTTGAAAAAGGCCCTGGAGAGGAGAGGACTTAGACAGCTGTGAGATGGAACTCTTTAGCAACTGCTTCATGGGGACAAGACCTCTTGGTGATGATTGCTGTGCTCATTAGACGCAACCCTCCTGTGTTGATTGTGGTTTTGCTAATAAAGAGTTAACTCCAACTTACAAGGTGTGATTTACTGCTGGCTTCCTCTTGTGAGTGGGTGGGGAGTAAGGGATAAAGGGAGGGTGTTTGGTTAGGTGTGGGAGAAGGGCAAAGGGATAAACATGATTGATGAGCAGAGCAAGCAGGGGTGGTGGCCCCTAGTACAAAAAATATTGTTATGAGTTGTGAGTTGCAAGCAGAGTTGCATTTGGGATAGCAGTTGTGGGATACTGTGAGCTAGAGAAAATAGTTGCTGTCTGTAAAACACAGCAAGCTGAAGGGAGGCCGAGTCATGGCTAGTGTGTTTTTGCATACATGGCTGCTGTGTCTATGTGAGAAGCAAGACCCTCTTGGGGTGTGAATGTTGTGAACTCCGCCATCATAGGCTCTGGTTGTTTATACATGTACCGGTAAATCATATATAATAAAGACACAATCTCTGCTCTGCCTCATTTCCAAAGGAAACATGAACCCCTTATAGGTGCATGGACCCTTGGAATCTCACACTACTCAGAGATTGGTGTGACAGATAGCAATGTACAATTTTGTTCAGTGTGGTGTAGTGTCCAACTAGGACCTGGGAAACCAGGGTTTGAATCCCCACACAGTCATGAAGCTCACTAGGTGACCTCTCTGCCTAAGCTACCTCACAGGGTTGTTGTGGGGATTAAATGAGAAGCGGGAGAACCACATGCACTACCTTGAGCTCCTTGGAGGGAAAAGATGCTGGGATATAAACACAATGAATGAATGAATGAATGATAAATAATATACCACAAGGTGAAGAATTGCTGTTCAGAAAGATGAATTTCATAAGGTTCGAATGTAGATTGTGCGCTATGCATGTGAACTTAGTCAACATGTGCGGAATATAGGCATTTTCTATATTTCTTAAAATGCACTCTTTGTGAATTTTCTTAGTGCAGAATAGGTGATGGGAAGTGCTTTGTTGTTGTTTTTACAAAGAAAAAACCCCCTCAGCAATCACCACCTTGAGTCTTAATTCTCGTTCCATCTTTCACATGGACTACAAGCAATACAGAAGGCGACAGGAACAAACTGTGTGGGAGATCACGAACATTCAGCATCCGGGTACCTGGTATGTGAAGAGAGAGAGCTGTCACCCACATAAAATGCTCTGAAAGCTATTTAGCGTGCTGGATTTTGAACAGGGGGAACACTGCTGTGTGGGTTTCTCCCCCCCCCCCCCGCCCCCCGTTAATGGGAAATGTTTCCATTCCTGTTTTGTCTTCAAAAAGCTCTTTCATTTATCTGCTCCCCCTCCCGTCTTTTTACTCTCTTTCTCCAGTAAACGTGGCTGTTTCACTTTCACAGCCCTCACAAGAATATATCTGGCAGGTCTGAACAGCAGCTCTGTAATTGAGCCTTAATAAACCCTCATCAATGTATTTCAGTTCCCTTGGAGTTTTTACTACTTCAATAGATCCCCTTCTGCTCTGACGGCATTGTCCTGCAACTTTCAGCTGGAGCTAATAATGACTTCTCTACCTGGCTTCCTCCTCCTTAGTAAGTGTCTGGCTGTGCCAGGTTTAGGAAGAATTATTATTCTTTCCTTCCACTGCATACCTGGAAATAGGGGGGTGGGGTTAATTGTTTATAGTTGCTGCTCAGATGCTGCCATTGATTAGGGCTCTGGCTTTCTGCAGCCAGACCACCCCTCTGGCTCTAATTATGTGTTTGCTTCTGACTGCGGACAAGTGAAACGACATAGAGAGGGTGATGGATTGGGAGAGAACTGAATGGGCATCTTTTGTGTAGCATTGTGGGCTACCTGGGCCAGTTACACATACACAGGTTGCAGCAAGTGCCTTGAAAGCAACTTCCTTGCCCTTCTCTGGAAGGGCTGAGCTCTTTTTTAAACACAGCACTGCAGCTGAACTCTTCCTTTTGAACACAGCAATGGCCAAAAGCAGGATGAATTAAACCATGGCTAAAATTGTGCCACCTGTGTCTGCAACTAAAGTCTCTCTGGCAACAATGTCCACAGCTGGAGGCAGTAATGCTTCTGAATACCAGTTGCTGGAAACCACAGGAAAGGAGAATGCTCTAGTGCTCTGGTCTTGTCTGGGGCCTTTCCTGAGGCATCTGGTTGGCCACTCTGAAAACATGCTGCTGGGCTAGATGAGCCATATGACGACAGGAAATCCCCCCCCCCATACCCTCTTTCACCATACCATGTATAATTTATATAGCATATAATCCAATCATGTGTCCCTCTGACCCATCTTTAGAGGGGGAAAACCTTTTAGTTTAAGGGGGTAATGGTTGTTGTGTCTTTTAAGGAAATAACATGCAATACACCCAAAGTCTAGTTTTTCTTTCTTTTCTTGGTTTGCTTATTTTGCATGACTTCCAACACAGCTCTCTCAAATTAGACTTACAGTTGAAGTATATTAGCCAAAATTCAGTCCCCAGGACAGCATGTGTCTGGACCCCTTGCTTTTATTTATAGTTCTCCTGCTTCATGCCAAGATGTGTTTAATGGCCCTGAACAGTTCCATTTAGGGCAGTGGCCTATTTTTGGCCTTCCTTTTCAAAATTGGCTTGGGAGATCTGCTTGCCATATGTAGAATTCCAGAGGGGTGGCAGGCATGTTCAGTCTGCTGCTGTAGAAACAGCAGAAGGTCTTGGAAGACCAGTGGGTTCATTTTGGCGGAAGGTTTCCTGGGCCAGATAGAGCTCTTGACATGAGTAAAACCAGAGAGGTCCTCTTCAAATTACGCATGGCTCCTCGGCTAACCTGCAGAAGTTGTGTGCTGAACATAGCTCCTCAGCCAAGGATGGAGACCCATCAGAAGCATGATAGACCTTTTGATCACTGCCTTCCTAGGACTGCAAAAAGGAGGAGGTGGGATCGCTGAGTATCAGCTAGGAGATGTGGCTTGTGGGCTGCATCCGGCTTGGTAGGATGGAATGCTCATGTGTGATCCAGCCCTGGCTCTGCTCTGATTGCTGCAAAAATGAGGGTGCCTCTGTCTTTCCTTTGCAGAATGCTGACCTTGAGTATGAGTTGGATGTTCTTTCAAAGATCCCGTTGCCTCTTGCCCATTGGTCCTCTCAAGCCACGGAGTCCTGCCTTCACGGTATCCCGGAAGAACTCCACTGTGGCTTCTACAAGCTTTCATCCACTATGGAAGGCCAAGTACCTTGGAGGCCCTGGTGCCATGAGATCCAGTTATTACCTTGGACCTTATTTCCAATGAAAAAGGGATTAACACTGAGGGGCTCTTAAGGAGAGGGGGCAATTACTGGCATGAATGATGAGTGCCACTAATGGGGCTGGGGTTCTTGTTGGCCTTACAACAGTGTCAGTCCCACTAGACTTTAGCCCACACAGTGGCCTGATGTCCGGGCCACTGAGCCACAATTTGACTCTGAATCAGACTTCACCAACGTCCGATCCTCTGAATGTCTCTGAGGGGGCAGCAGCCCCTCGGAAGTCCATCGGGGACAAGAACTGGCCTGCCCTCCTCATCCTGATCATTATCCTACTGACTATTGGAGGGAACATTCTGGTCATCATGGCAGTCTCCTTGGAGAAGAAGCTCCAAAATGCCACCAACTACTTCCTGATGTCCTTGGCAGTGGCGGACATGTTGGTGGGCATCCTTGTCATGCCAGTTTCCCTCATCACCATTCTTTACGGTAAGTCACTGCCTTTGTTCAAGTTGAAGCCAGATGGAGTGGGAGGACATAGCCCTTAACTGGACAGCAGGTGGGTTTTTAAAGCCTTTTCTGATTCCTCTGATTTCTGCAGGTAAAGACCTGCTCTGTGCAGGCAGCGATGGTTATTCCTCCTTCACAGAAGCCCTGACGAAGTTCTTAACTGAAGCACATTGAGCCTAATAAATTAGAGCAGGAGTAGCCAATTTGGGTGTGTGAGGTGTTAGGGGAGGGGTAGTGCCTTTGGTGAGGGACACATTGTGCTCCTTCTGGGCTAGTTTGTCCACCTTTTGTCCCACCCTGCTGTCACCTGGGGCTCCCAGAAGCTATGAGCATGTGACAGTAGCTACACCCCAGGAAGGGCTTTGACTGCTGGCTAAACCAGTTGAGGGGAGCCAATGGGTCTCAAACCCTCTGTGAGTTAGGGAATTCCCTTGCATGCCAAGACAGGCTCTGGAAGATTGAGTGGATGAGACCACTAATGGGTCCAACAATCAAGAAAGCGGTTTCTGCATGTACTGTAAAGGGAAGTGAGGGGCAGATGGGGCTCATCAGCCTGGAAAGGTACCTCATCTAGGAGAAGGAGAACTCTGATCCTAAATTTCCACTGGCTTGTGGGAAATCTTCAGGAGAAGAAAGGGCTCAGGAGTAAACCCTACACAAATCCAGAGTGGAGTCCCTAAGAGGATGGCACCTTGTATGCCTCCTTCTGGGAACTCCTGCAGCCAAGCTAGTGCCAAATGTCTTGCTCTGCTTTTCTTTGGACCACCTCAGCGAGAGCGAGAGAGGGGTCTTGTCGTCTGGGCAGCCCAGGATCTTCACACACACTGTCCAGGCTTGCACCCTGGGGAGGTCACTTTGGTGCTGCTGACACAACAGTTTGACTTCACCCTTGGAAGTGTACTCCATTGTTTCTTGAGACAAATGGATGCTAACAAGCCAATGTGGTTCCCTTAAAGTGATGTTGGAGTACATCCTTGACCATTGTCCTTCTTGCTGGGGATAATGGGAGTTGCAGTACAGCAGCATCTCAAGGGCTAAGGGGGAGTCACTCCTTCATTTCTTCTCTAGGTGGGCTGCAGGAGGTGTTAATTACATGTGACACTGGGCTGCAGGTAAAAGTTGCTCCTCAGTGTGGAAGCTCCCTGTAGCTAGGAAGCCAGCCCATCAAAGAGAAAGCCTTTAACTCATTATTTTACTTGCAAGGAAAGGTAGTTTGGGCTGGTTTTCTTAACCTAGGTGAACATTCCTGAATGTGATCACTGCTGGATCAGGCCAATGCTCCATCTAGTCCAGCATCCTTTTCTCAAAGTGGCCAACCAGAAGCCCATGAGCATGACTTGAGTGCAACAGCACTCTCCCCTCTTGTGATTCCAAGTATAATGCCTCTGGCAGCGGGGTAAAACGGCCATCAGGGCTAGAGTCTGAAGTGCACTCTGCCACCCCAGGACTTTCCTCTGCATGCCCCTTTCCTCTGCATGAGTCAACTCAGCCCACACCTCTTGGGTAGCATCCTGGCCCAATACCTCCGAGGCTGACTGACTATTGGCTGGCGACTATTGGGGCTAGAAGGGTGGGAGACAATGAGACCAACTGCAAGTGAAGCCAGAGCAAAATGACAGGCAAGAGCCACCCACTGACCAGCTGTAAGTAAGGAGGCAGGTGGGGCAGGCTAAGATGGGTGGGGCAGCCTCCAATGGGAGGGCCTTGACATCTTGCTATGAACCAAATGGAAAGTGCACAAGGAAGCAGGGTGGGGAGGAGAGTGGTTTGAATGTCCCTAGAGACAAAGAATGTCTTGAGAGGTGGAATATATATATATATATATATATATATATATATATATATATATATATATATGCTTTCGTAGATTTTCACGGGTACAGGAATGCAGGTTTTGGTGTCTTCGGGTGTCTTCCCGTGTAAGAGTCGGGGTGTCTGTGCGACGTTTCGACGAGGTCTCACTCGTCATCTTCAGGCTGGTGCTTTCGGCACAGACACCCCGACTCTTACACGGGAAGACACCCGAAGACACCAAAACCATATATATATATATATATATATATATATATATATATATATATATGCAGGTTTTGGTGTCTTCGGGTGTCTTCCCGTGTAAGAGTCGGGGTGTCTGGGCGACGTTTCGACGAGGTCTCACTCGTCATCTTCAGGAACAAAAGAAGAAAAGGCACACTAATCTAGGAACTTCCTCTCTGCCCAGAACGTTGGAGGCTATACACCACACCCCTCAACAGTATTTATAGGAACTCAAACACCAGATTCTGCTCTGTTCCAGTAACAAGAAGCCGAAAGCACCAGCCTGAAGATGACGAGTGAGACCTCGTCGAAACATCGCCCAGACACCCCGACTCTTACACGGGAAGACACCCGAAGACACCAAAACCTGCATTCCTGTACCCGTGAAAATCTACGAAAGCATATATATATATATATATATATATATATATATATATATATATATATATATATATATATATATATATAAAACTGAGTTATGTCAGGATTTGTGGGTAGGGGGAGTATTTCTGCTATAAATCACACTTTGCTTTCTTTAGCATTTCTGCTGATTGGTGCTGATTGGTGCTGCCCTCTAGCATTCCTCAGAATTACAGCAGACTGTTGATGTCACTGCTGTGGTCTTAGAATCCTGGAAGGTGTGCTGTCCCTCAGGGGGGCAAGCAATAGCTTCCTGGCAGAATACACTGCTTTATGTGTGTCTGGTCCCTGATTCAATTCCCACCCAGCTTTATGTGTGTCTGGTCCCTGATTCAATTCCCACCCAGCACTCCCAGCATAAAGTCTCTTCAACAGCAGAACCATAGAAAGTTCCCCGCCTTTTCTGGGCACAGCTCTACAGGTTCTCAAGTAGAGTGGACATTACTGGAGGAGATGGGCCAAGGGTTTGGTTAAATATAAGGAAGCTTTGTATCTGTGCGTTGATGCCTTCGGGTAGTTCAGTTGGCCCTGGTCACAGGGTTAGCATCAAGAGGAGGGCAACCAAAATGGTCATAGGCCTGGAAACGATGCCTTATGAGAAACGGCTAAGGGAGCTGGGCATGCTTAGCCTGGAGAAGAGGAGGTTAAGGGGTGATATGATAGCCATGTTCAAATATATAAAAGGATGTCACATAGAGGAGGCAGAAAGGTTGTTTTCAGCTGCTCCAGAGAAGCGGACACGGAGCAATGGATTCAAACTACAAGAAAGAAGATTCCACCTAAACATTAGGAAGAACTTCCTGA
Organism: Podarcis vaucheri; assembly: GCF_965113315.1. Taxonomy (NCBI): domain Eukaryota; kingdom Metazoa; phylum Chordata; class Lepidosauria; order Squamata; family Lacertidae; genus Podarcis; species Podarcis vaucheri. The sequence continues at coordinate 3,688,144 of NC_138758.1, read as the reverse complement.
CAGTCAGAGCTGTTTGACAGTGGAATTTGCTGCCAAGGAGTGTGGTGGAGTCTCCTACTTTGGAGGTCTTTAAGCAGAGGCTTGACAACCATATGTCAGGAGTGCTCTGATGGTGTTTCCTGCTTGGCAGGGGGTTGGACTCAATGACCCTTGTGGTCTCTTCCAACTCTATGATTCTATGATTCTAAGATAGGCATGGAAATACAACAGGAAATGGAATGTGAATATACAGAATTGGACATGAACTAAAGGATATATAATAAGAATATAATTATGGAATATTATCCCAGTATGTGATCACAGTGGAGAGATTTTAAAATGGACATGGAGGGAAGAATTTACTATCATTCAGTGTGGAGTTACAGTGGTTGGAATTAATGGAGGTAAAGTTAATATTAAAGGGAAAATATGGTTGACATTTACCAATAATAACAACAATTTGGGAACCCGTCTTGGACTTCTAATGGGAAAAAGAAATGAATGATTCTAAAACACCTTGACTTAAAAGAAATATTGCTTAATAGAAAGTGGAGAAGATGGGTGTTAGCATGGACTGAATGTCTTACATAATCCTTTTTTGTTTAATATAACTAGCAAATGGAAAATTGGAAGGACTTTTTGGTAGCTTTCTCTAATGTTTCTTTTGTCTTTTTATTTTCTTTCTCTTCTCTTCTCTTCTCTTCTCTTCTCTTTTCTCATTTTCCCTTTCATTCTTTTTTGTTTGTTTGCTTGTTTTCTTTCTCTGAAGTCCATGTCTGTGGGCTTTATTAAGGTCCAGAGTATATATTCATGGGGATGGTAAAAGGTTGATGAAGGACCCTGGGTAAGAGATATGGAAATGTCGGTCTCCAAGTGAGAGCTGGGAGGAGTTACTATCTTCTGTAGGTGGGGAGGGCTAAGAATTACTTTTAAGGGAGGACTCTGTATCCTACTTGCATTTTTTGTAGCAGCTATTTTATTGTATTATGAAGACTTCAATTAAAAAAACCTCATCATTCACAAAGGATGATGAGGGTTCTATTCAAGATAGGCATCCCTGAGCACTTGCCAAAGCCCACAGTGTCGTCCAAGGAGACCACCATCACCCCCCCAAGCCTCCTTGCTGTGCCATCACTGCCTGTTCACATGCCCTCTTCTAAGCAAGCAGGAACATGGGTGAAGAGAGAGCAGCAGCCTTCACTTATTTTGCATTCTCCTTCTGCCCATTTCTGCAGATTCATCTCAGGAAACAGGCCATGGGGTGCCAGCAGGGAGCAGATGAGCGCACTGAAGAGGGCCTCCTACTGAGGGCATTGTCTTTAGGAGCTCTCTACAGCCTAGGGTCAAGTGGGTGCTAGAGGTTCCTAGGGAACGCAGGCAATGTTGACTCAGAGAGAGCATGCAACTTGGACAGCTCCCAGAGAAAGTGCCCAGGACCTTGGACAGCTCCAAGGAGCCCTGCTCAGGCTATTGTAGCCAACCAAAGCCGTGGGTGGGCTGGATGGAAGAGTTGGCTGGCCCTGGCCTTGATTCATTGCTTTTGCCTTCTTTACTAAGACTGACACATCTTCTGAGCCAGAGCATGGTGGTAGGGCTGTGTTCTCCAGAGTTTGAGTACAATTATGGTGGTCATCTCTCTGAGGAAATAGCTGAACCACATCTGAATCTCCCTGCTGTGCAGTGCAAAGTTCCTGGACCATGGGTCACAACACCAGCACAGTCCAGTTAATGAGCCTGTTCTGCTCTGGCCATGAACTCTCGCACTCCAGGACTCATCGTGAAATTCTTTCCCTCCTTAGCTAACCTCATTTGGCAGGGTGCCACATGGAGCGATCTCACTCTGATCTGCACACTGCCAAGCTCTTGGTGGAATGCAGCCTCCCAACCCCTTTTGGCCAGCATCCAAAGCACCACACAAACTTGGTTCCCACTCACCCTGCAGAACACTGAGCATGCATTTCTATAAGTACTACACCCCACCCCCCCACACACACCAATGCACCCTGGTGCTGTGCTTTGAAATTTGGGGAGGTGGTGATGTTTAAAAAGTCAGCTTTTGACATGGTCTGGACATTTACTGTTCCAATGAAATAAGTCCTCCACCCCCCACCCCAAAAACCCCAGGCTACCGCTTTGCAAGGGGTGGGAGGTGTACTTGCCTACTGTGGCTCTTAGGATCCCAGCAGCTGCTGGAACAACCCACACTTCTCCCTAGGGAGAGCACAGCAGGCTTAAGGAGCCTGGATACTGCTTTATGATCCCTATTGTTCCCAAGAATGCCACTCCAAGAAGGAAGACCAACGCTCCTGCCCACATGAGGACTATAAAACCCACAGCTCCAAAGCATGAACCACATACAGAAAATTACACAGATGTCCGTCCCCCCCAATCTTTATCCAGGGCAAAACTATAATTCACCCTTAAAAGAAAAAACAACTTTTGGAACCTTTGGAGTGTTCTGCAGGCATAGGTGTTATATGCAATGGAAGAATATGGGCCTGTGCTATTGCTGATGCTGCTCACAAACCCAACTGCTGTTCCCTCAATATTAAATTTCCCCTTGCCGCCCCATGCATCTACTAAGCTTACTTTCCTCATTCCCAGTGCCATTTCCTCATGCAATTACAGAATTGTGACATGGCACCATAGATTCTCCAAAGAGGGAGGGTTCTCATTGGAGGTCACAGGCTTTGTCTTAGGTGCAGGGGTGGGGCGCCTCCACCATGCAGGCTTAACAGGCCTCCTCCTTTGGTCCGCAAGGCCATTTCCCTAAGGCTGTACTCACCTGCCCTCCACCTGACATCATATGTCACACAGCTAATCCCTGCAAAAAGCAGGGCTGAAATTTTCATCCGTCAGCTGTTGTGTGGAGAGTTCAGTCCTGCTTTCAGTGCAAGCCCCCTCCTAATCATATGCTTAGTGGCTATCTGGATATCCACTGCAGCAAGGGAAAACACTTTGCACATGCTCAAGAGTGTCACTTTCATTTTGTGTGTTCAAAATGAGACAGGCTATTGTTTATTTATTTCATAAAATTTATATACCACTTATAAAAAAACCCAACAACCTCAAAATGCTTTACAAAAACAACAAAAATCATTAGTAAAAGCAATTAAAATGTTCAGTAAATTAAAATTAGGAATAAACTAAAGACACATTAGTATTCTAGATATCTATGTAGGCTCGTCTAAACAAAAATGTGCCAAAAAGAGTACAGTGAAGGTTTCTTCCTGATGTTAATAGACAGGGAGTTCCAAAGTGTGGGTGCTGTCACACTAAGAGATCAATTTCTTACAGATGTGAAATGGATATTATGTGACACCTGCAGTGGTGCCAATTCCACTAAGTGAAGCAGCCAGTTGGGCACATGTAGGTATAAGGAGATCTCGTAGGTGAACTGGTCCCAAGTTGTTAACGGCTGCATATGCTAATAGAAGCATCTGGAATGGGGCCCAGTAGCAAAGCAGCAACCAGTGCAGATATCTGAGCACAGGTATTAACAGGGCCTTCCTCCTGTCCGTTATCGTGCTGCAGCTTTCTGCACTAACTGCATCTATGAGGGAAGCCCCACATAGAGGGTACTGCAGTAATCCAGTCTTAAAGGAACCAGCACAGGAACTATGGTGGATAAACTTTCCCAGTCCAGTATGGTGGCCTGGGACAAACCCATTAGAAGTGGAGACCTGGAAAACAACAGCAGCAGTAATAAATCCTAAGCAAGCCCTTTGATACCTGTAAATCAGTCTCTCTCTGAACCAAAATGCATTTGGTCCAACATCTGCTCTAAAGGAAATTGCCACCCGACCTCCCACTTTGAATAACAGCCTCTTAATTCCGACGGAAGCATTAAGAGGCCCCTTAATGCCCATTGTGCCTTGAAGTATTCATGCACCTGGGCTTGTGTGGCTGGCTGCTGGCGCGTCTCCGTTTGTGTGGAAGAATGAACATTGGAAATTGCGTCTCTGAGTTGCTTCTCTAGCTAAAAGGGTCTCAAGTCACAGGTGATTAAAAAGGCTTTTCTCTGCTTTGAAGCCCTGGAGAACGATTATGAACCTGGATAAATACTGGGGTGCAAAAGACTCGTGAGTGTGGCTCTTTCAAGTCTCTCTATCTGGCCCCTAGATCTCTCTGCAGGCTGCATACACTCTGTCCAGCCTTGCACCTTCCTTGAGTGGTTTTGCCTGACTGGGATGTGTCTTTGAGCTTTGACCATGCCTCTTGCTCCCCTGGGCAGAGGATAGAAAGATGTATGTGCAGAAGCTAGCCTATTGTAGAAGTGTAAAATTTGCATTCATTCATCCAGTCACTTTGGCCTCTGGCCCTGCTCACCACTGGCCTGCATCCTCTGATGGTTGCTGAGAAGGGAACATGGCCATCAGGCTGAAAAAGTTTCCCCAGGTTCCAGAGACTGAACTTGGGACCTTCTGCTTGCAAAATGGATGCTCTGCCACAGAGCTTTAGCCGTCAGGGTGAACCCTTGTCCAACAGTTGGCCCCCTGAAACTTTTCCTGGGTGGATAGAAATTAAGTGGTTTCCAGCTGTGATGCTTTAAGGGAATATGAAAAAAGGGTTATAAATAGGTAAAAATTTAATGCTATTATTTTTAAGATCAAGATTAGGATAATTAAAGAGGGTAAGGATTTGCTGATTCAACAGATGGAAGTGGAATACAAAAAAGGGAGGTATGAGGAGGTCCGGGAAACAAGCTAAAAGAAAATAAGTAATGGAAAACCTGTGTGTTTTTTAACTATTTTTATTTTGTATTTTTGTTATTATTATTTTTTGTTTATTTTTTTCTGTTGTTATACTTTTAAAAAATCTTAATAAATATCTTATAAAAAAAGAAACTTTTCCTGGGAAGCAGCTTGTCTTTCAGAGCTGAATCTCACCTTTCAAAAGCTGCTTTTCATTTTATCAAATGCCCCCGTGCACACATATTTTCTTCACCGTTTCCCCACATGTCCTCACCACCACCCCCGCCTCCGGCACTTTTCTCTCTCTATCAAATCAGTATATAAAAACCAGTAGACATCGTTTCACATAGAAACCCCTCACACCCTGTGAGCAGGCTTTTGAAGGTGAAGGCCATGGTATTTCTGTTGGGAACAGCTGGAGGAAATGTTCAGAGCTGAAACAAAATGAAAGACTCCTGCTGGAATCTTTGGGTCATGCTGCCAGGCTTTGAAACAGGAGGGTGCTGAAAGGAATGGGGTGGGGATTGCAGTGGCCTCGTTTCTCCAAACTGCCCCCTTCTCCTCCTCCTCCTCCTCCTCCTCCAGCACAAGCCCTCAAGCAGCCATGCTGCAGCTGATGAAGGAGAATGGCCATAGCATTTCAGCTCTCTAGGTTGTGACATTTTAAATGCTGCCATGTTGTGTGTGGGGTGTTAGGAGAGGGGGACGCATCATGCTCCTTCTGGGGGAGTTTGTCACCTTTGGTCCCCCCCCCTGCACTCATCTCTCAGCTGGGGCTTCCAGAAGGTGTCAGCATGAGACAGCGGCCACACCCTGGAAAATGACTTTTAGTGACTGGGTAAACCAGGTATGGGGAGCTGATGGGTCTCAGACCCTGGTGAGCTAGGAACTTCCCCTGCATGCAAGACAGGCTCCAGCAGATTGAGTGAATGATACCTATAGTGGGCCCAATAGTCAAGAAAGCAGTTTCTGCATGTGCTGTAGAGGGAAGTGAGGGGCAGATGGGGCTCGTCCACCTGGGAAGAAGGAAAACTCTGGTCCTAAACATCCACTGCCTTGTGGGATATCTTTGGGAGAAGAAAAGGCTAAGAGACTCCAGCCTGAAACCCTGGGGCCCACTACCAGTCAGAGTAAATGACACTGTGCTGAAGCCTGGATGAACTGACAGCTGTGCATGCACCATTCACAGTTGCCCATGGCCCTGAACCTCTGAAGTTAGAATCCAGAAGAGGCATCCTGCTGAACCAGTCAAACCAGTTCCTTTGGTCTTAGCCGCTCAGCATCTTAAAGACGTTGTTCTTCTGCCATAGGGACAAATGAGTGGGCCTTTTCACACCTCACCTGGCTGGATGCCACATTGTCCTAAGATGGAGAGCCATAGGCCAAAGGGGTCTGTGTGCATGTAGGTTTTGGCTATTGGGATCTGGATACATAGAGGCTTGTCATTCTCTGTGCTGGACCCAAAAAGCTATGACCTGGGGATATCCCTGGGAACCTAATGAGGGAGACAAGATCTGTTCTATGTCAGTTCTATGAGACACTCCATCCTAAGCTTAGCTTGTAGATAGGTATAAATAAAATAATATGCCCTGAAGGCACCACAGTCTCCATTAATCTTCATTCCTGGGAAATCATCAAATCCTTGTTAAGTGCCTGGTACCTCTGAAATCTCTCACCACTTGAGAGATTGTGTGTGTGTGTGTGTGTGTGTGTGTGTGTGTGTGTGTGTATCCCTCTCAAAGTGCCTTCTATACAATATCTAAGTGCAAATAAATCTGCAAAACTCACATCAAATAAAAGTAAACATCTTACAAAATCATCATACTACACCCAAAAAAATGTAAAGCCAAATAACTGGCTGGAATAATAAAAGAGTAAATTGGGCCAGCAAATATCGTTCAATAAAACTACCTAAGATTTGAAAAACATTACAGGCAGTTAAAACCTTATAGGACTGCAGCATTTTTTACAAGAAAGCCATCTGAAAGAGAATAGGAAAAAGAATATTAAAAACAGCCTCTTGCTTTCAACCCCATGTTTTAGCTTTTGTTAAGATTAAATTCTTCCAGTGTCTGTCAGGGTCCAAGCCAGCCTCCAGCTTGGCATCCTTCAGATGTTTCTGGTCCTCTGCCCCACATCATCCCTGGCCATTTCCTGTGCTGGCTGGGGCCTAATGGGACTTGTAGTCAGGAACCTGTTGAGGAAGACTCACTGACACCGACTGGTAGTGACTCTCCAGAGTTCCAGAGCCATGTCTTTTCCAGCTATATCTGGGGAAACCAGGGATTGAGCATGGAACCTTCTGCATGCAAAGCAAGTGCTCTACCACTAGGGAATGGGGGGGGGAGTTCAGTTCAATTCACATTTAAAGACTAACTTTTAAAATTTGTATTTTCCAAATGCAAAGAAAAACACAACTATCCTTTGAAAGTCACACTTCTCTGAATTTTGCATTGAGTTCTCCAGTCAAACAATGTGTACAAAAACGCACATACAAGAACAAAGTGGGCATGTAAATGCATGTGTTAGTAAAAATAGCATGCAAAGATGCATTATAACTAGGGGAAATTGCTTTGGAAAAATGTGTTTACAGTGGTACCTGGGGTTAAGAACTTAATTCATTCTGGAGGTCCGTTCTTAACCTGAAACTGTTCTTAACCTGAGGTACCACTTTAGCTAATGGGGCCTGCCGCGCCACCGCTGCGTGATTTCTGTTCTCATCCTGAAGCAAAGTTCTTAACCTGAGGTACTATTTCTGGGTTAGTAGAGTCTGTAACCTGAAGCGTCTGTAACCTGAGGTACCACTGTATTAGGCAGATTGCATATAAAAATGTGTATGGCAGAAATTTGCCCCTAAATGCTAAGGGGTATTCATGATGAGTTAAAAACAAAAAAAAAGGCAATCTGATGTAGAAATATGGAGAAGAAAAGTTGGAAAAAACAGAAAGTAACAGAAACGTATGTATTCACCCATCCCTAGCTACCACTGTCCCTTCACTTTGACAATCCAAAACATCAGCTAACCTGGGTAGGAATTATGGAAGTTGGGGTCCAACAACAACAATGTCTCGGGACCTAAGCTTGAAGACCATTAACTATGCTCAGTATGCTTAGTGTTCAATCACACAAGTAACAGCTAGCACTGACTATATGAAAGTGATGTGTCTCCCAGGATAGCTGTGAATGGCTTGAGATCCTAATTGCAAAAGTGGTGCACTGATTGCTGGACTTTGGAGAGAAGTCCAGGATCCCTTGGGCTAGGGAGGTCTCAGGTGACCAACTAGAGAGCAGCTGATGATGTGGCAGTGGCAAACTAGCCAGCCTTAGCACCAGAGCTGGCCTGGGCATGGCAATGCTCACTTGGACTAGCTCTGGTTGGCACAACATCCTCCCTCCCTTCCTTTAAAAAAGATTGTAGCCAGAGGCTGGGTACATACATGGTTGCAGATGTTGGTTTTGTTATTCTTACTTTAAAAACTTATTAGCCTTTTCTACAATGGGATGGGGCTTATTCCCCAATAAATGTTCTTAGCATCTGAAGCAAACCTTATTTTCTTCCTTTAGTCATGATGGTGCTATGATTTGTATGAGATTAAAATGCAAAAGTGCACATACCTTTCTTTTAAAAAAACAAAAATCTGGATTGGCAGGCTGTTTTTCTTTTCTTTTTTCTTGATCCTTTTGCTGTGACGTACCTGGAATGTAGAAGTAGGGACAGGCTGGATGAAAGGAGAGATATGCCAATTGTGTGCTTCAGAAATGAAGTAATGCATATTCCACACCCTCTGTAGGGCCATTAAAGTCCAGGATCTAAAATTACTTTGCTACAAAACTATTAATAAGCAAGAATGCTTAACAGAGAGAGAGAGAGAGAGAGAGTTCCCCCCACCCTAAAAGCATGCATCTCTGAACTCCTTTATGCAAGGGAGTGGGGGACTTGCTTCCCCACTTGAAAACCATTAGCCTGGAGAACGTATTTTGCTCCTAGTGATGCTCCACTTTGCACAAGGAAGTCTAGTTCTCTTCTGTTGAGTCTAATGAAGTCAATTAAGCATTTTTCGCATCAAACATTTGCTCGGACACCCTGTTCTTCTCAAAAGCATCTCCCTCCCCTTTTCTAATATGTTAACATAAATTGTGTCAGTCAGTGCCATGAGCCCATTACATCAGCAGCCCAAGTCAATTAAGTCACTGCCCTCCGCAACGTTTATCAGTTAACCTTCTCTTCTCTTCTTCTTCTTCTTTTTTTTTTTTTTGGTAATGTCTTGCACTAATGGACAACTTGCATTTGACATCCTTTAATGTTTTCTGTAGCACGCAATTCCTGAAGGACTAATTAAATAAGTATGGTAATTAATAGATGGTGAGGTACAGAGAGCAGCAGATAAAAACTAACTGTTGGCTTACATGGTTGGAGTCACGTTTGACAATTGTATTAGGAACTGAACCATTGGCAAGAACTGAACAGGGAATCTCTTGAGCGGGTTGTGGATTCAGCACTCTTGTTAGGAAGGGGCATCCTTGCCAAAGTCAGCCTTTCACCATTTTCACATGTTATAGTGGGCAAACCCAGGTTGCCGGCCATCAGTCAATCCTCATTCCCCTGAGGAGCATTCAGGTGTTTGGCATATTCAGCTGCTCCAATTTTAAGCAGCTTAAGGCGGGCAGTGATAAATATTAGGTGCAAAGAGGCACTTAAGCAGGAGTGAGAGGACCTTTGTTTTCCACACAGATGTTCTTGGACTCCAACTCCCAACAGCCCCACCCAACATGGCCAGTAGTCAGGGATGATGGGATTTGCATGCTGGTAGGTGGTTCCCCATTTTCAGCACATGGGGAATGTGCAAGCATCCAGGTTTGGTTGTTTTTTATTTGACAGAAGTGGGTGCAGCCAAGTGGGTTTTACAGCTCTGCTTCAACCTTGATTCACTTCTTGGTGTGTCATGTATTTCCTACCTGGAATGGAACAGTGTTCGTCTTCAATTCCACCAATATCCACACAGAGCTGTGTCCAGAGTTAGTTGTACAGTTAGGCAGAGTGGGCTGATTGGTAAGGAAGGGAGCGCAGATGGATTCATCCCCTTCCCACCATTCCTCCTGAGACTTTTGGTTGTTCCCCTCTGTTGGAGGACAGAGCTCTGTGTCCTGTACCCTCCAAGCAAGCCTTCCATGACCAGTGTCAAATTACAATTCAGCTGCCAGTTCAGTTGGTTTCAGTAAACTGAATGGGGAAACACCATCAGTTGCCTTAGGCAGCAAAAAAAAAATTATTTATTACTCGTTTATTTATTTATTTTTTATAAGATATTGAAATTTTCAAAATGTTACAAAATAAAAAAAGAAGAAAGTACAAAATAAAAATAGTTAACAAAGTAGAAAAAGAAAAAAAACAAACCCCTTCCAACAATACAAATACAAATACAAATTCAAAAATAAGAAAAAGAAACAGAAAAAAAACAAAAATACACATAAAACATTTAAAAACAAATTCATTGTTCTCAAATCCTCAACTGTCATTACCTTCTTTCTTTGACCTCCTTGTCCTCCCTTTCTTTGTATCCTAGTTATTAATTATCCCAGCAAATCCTTTCCATATTTCATACTATTCTGTCATTAATTACCTTAAACTGTTTTAATATTAACTTTCTATATAAAAAAATAAACCTTGAAACTTAAAGCTTAGATCTTATCCTTACCAACTTCTCATAACCATAATATTCTTTCATAATTCTTTAAACATCTTTACTAAAGCCAAGTAATTTCATTCCAACATTTTTCTGACATTCATCAATTTTACAAAACAGTCCTAATGGTAAAAAAAAAAGAAATACAAACAGATCCCATCTTAATCCAGCGTCCCTTCCTCCTGGTTCCGGGTTTTGTCAGTCCTTATTATCCCATCGATCTAACCCATTAACCTGGCAACCTTATATCCGAGGCCCTCAAGTCTCTTCCATGTCCCTTCCGCAGCTCTTCTTCATATTTGTAACTGCATTTTCCCTTGTCTCCTGCTCGTGGTAACTCCAGCTTGGCAATATTTTTGACCCTTCTCGACAGATCAGCCCCTTTTCCATATTCAACACTAAATTCCATATGGTATTTTAAAGCATGTTTCAAAAACCCTCCAAAATTAAGAGCCCCCACAATCCCAAACATCTCACAGCCCATTTCCAGATTTGAAAAGTCCAAACATCCCAGCATGGGGGGGGGGTCAATCCAGCCCCCCCATTTCCAGGCCAAACCAAACTTTTCCTTTCCAAATCTGGCTTTTTCCAAGTTCATTTGTCAAATCCGAAAGCTCATATTCCTGTTGGGCCTGTTCTGTCAAGACACACTCCTGATTTGATTCCTGGGTGGGCTCCACATATTTTCCCACTGTCTGTTCAAAATTTCCCACTGCCTGTTCAAAGTTTCTAGTCGAAGTCGCCATCAAATTCATCTTCTCATGTAACTGTTCCAGTAGGGCATTTGTTTTATAGAAAGCACACAACAGAGCTTCTGAATACATTGTCCTGCAAGGTCAAATGTCTGTTCCCACGATTGTAATGTGTAACAGCTGCCGGCTCCCTGGAATTGGTTACAGTTTCACAGTCTCCCTCTAGGGGGAAAGCTTCTATTTGTTCCTGCAACAAAGTTTCCCTTTTTGAGATATTTTGTCAATATTTGTTCCTTTAAAATGCGGAGGGAAACAGTGGAATCACTATATTTCTCTTCTTTTAGCTTCCTGTCAAAAACGTTTGTCTCTGGTCAATGAGCTTCAAACGTCACTCCTGACACCCCGCTCCAGGATCAGGACAGAGGAAAGTTGCTTTACATTAAACTCACTTTAAACAGTCAAAAAAAGATCCCCCTTCTTCTCCTGCTGTCGAAGGGGGGTTCCACAATTTTAAATGATGAAATCCAATCCTTTAAAGGTGATTTCCTGAGCTCTAGTTACAGATAGGTAGCCATGTTGGTCTGCCATAGTCAAAATAAAAAAATTCCTTCCAGTAGCACCTTAAAGACCAACTAAGTTAGTTCTTGGTATGAGCTTTCGTGTGCATGCACACTTCTTCAGATGTCCTGAGCTCTAGTTTACGTTGTCTTTGCTTTATTCTGTCTACAAAAGAACGGAAGGCTGACTTCCTGTTTAGACCTTCCTGTTCAGTACCAAATTGAAATAAATTTTTAAAATCCAATTCCTTTCTGGTCGTAAGTCCTTATTTAAGGTCCAGTTGTTCAAAGTTTAAGTACTCATGGGTGCTTATTTTAGAGTCCAAATTGTCCCAGGAAAAAGGCAGCGCTCTCCGGCTACGGCTATGCGGCTTCGCTCCACGGAAATAGTTGACTCACAGCACCGCGCCACTTCCCCCTCTTCACTTTGGAGCCCGTTAGTGGGTTCCTTTGCGGGTTGGGGGGCGCTAAGGGTGCCCGCCGAGTCCCATGGTCACAGGCTTCATCCGCCTGTGATTTTTCAAAGGGTCCCCGCTTCGCCGTAGCGGAGAAGACCCGTTTCGCGTGGAGCTAGTCCCTCCAGTTCAGAGGGAGTCCGCCATTGCCGATGGCGCCACCCTGGAAGTCCCCTATTCATTACTCGTTTATTGCATTTCTATCTCACCTTTTTCTCAAAGGAGCTCAAGGTGGCGCACATGGTTCTCCTCTTCTTCAATTAATCCCTACAACAGCCCTGTGAGGTAGGTTAGACTGAGGGCAGTGATTGGCCCAGGGTCACCCAGTGAGCTTCATGGCCGAGTGGGGATTTGAACCCTAGTCTCCCAGTCCTTAGTTTGACACTCTAACCACTACACCATATCGACTTTCTATGAAATTTCCCAGGTTTGGCTGCATCCAGTAATTTGAGGAATGAGGAACACCTGTGTCCGCCCCCGATTTTGTTGGACTGCAACTCCCATCAGCTCTAGCCAAGATGGCCTACCATTGGGGATGATGAGAATTGTAGTCCTACACCATATCATGCCTCTTTCCTTAATTAGGAAAAAAAGTTAAAAGGGGGATTGTTTTGCCTTAAATTGATTTTTTAAAGGGGGGAAATGCAACTGTATTAACTGTCCCGTAAGGATGAGTTTTATGATATTACAACGCAGTACAAACGTGTTAATAATGTTTACCCTCAGGCCTCTTGAAATTGAAATTGAAATGACTCAGTGAGTGTCAAACACAACTGAGTTAAAGCTTGGTGTGTGTGTGTGTGTGTGAGAGAGAGAGAGAGAGAGAGAGAGAGAGCGCGCAAATAAATCAAGAGGGAAAACAGTCTGGTTCACAAAGTACACTGAGCCACGGCTTATTAATTTGTGATTTGTTTGATCATAGAATCATAGAGTTGGAAGAGACCACAAGGGCCATCAAGTCCAACCCCCTGCCAAGCAGGAAACACCATCAGAGCACTCCTGACATATGGTTGTCAAGCCTCTGCTTAAAGACCTCCAAAGTAGGAGACTCCACCACACTCCTTGGCAGCAAATTCCACTGTCGAACAGCTCTTACTGTCAGGAAGTTCTTCCTAATGTTTAGGTGGAATCTTCTTTCTCGTAGTTTGGATCCATTGCTCCGTGTCCGCTTCTCTGGAGCAGCAGAAAACAACCTTTCTCCCTCCTCTATGTGACATCCTTTTATATATTTGAACATGGCTATCATATCACCCCTTAACCTCCTCTTCTCCAGGCTAAACATGCCCAGCTCCCTTAGCCGTTCCTCATAAGGCATCGTTTCCAGGCCTTTGACCATTTTGGTTGCCCTCCTCTGGACACGTTCCAGTTTGTCAGTGTCCTTCTTGAACTGTGGTGCCCAGAACTGGACACAGTACTCCAGGTGAGGTCTGACCAGAGCAGAATACAGTGGCACTATTACTTCCCTTGATCTAGATGCTATACTCCTATTGATGCAGCCCAGAATTGCATTGGCTTTTTTAGCTGCCGCGTCACACTGTTGGCTCATGTCAAGTTTGTGGTCAACCAAGACTCCTAGATCCTTTTCACATGTACTGCTCTCAAGCCAGGTGTCCCCCATCTTGTATTTGTGCCTCTCATTTTTTTTGCCCAAGTGCAATACTTTACATTTCTCCCTGTTAAAGTTCATCTTGTTTGTTTTGGCCCAGTTCTCTAATCTGTCAAGGTCGTTTTGAAGTGTGATGCTGTCCTCTGGGGTGTTAGCCACCCCTCCCAGTTTGGTGTCATCTGCAAATTTGATCAGGATGCCCTTGAGTCCATCATCCAAGATGTTGAATAAGACCGGGCCCAAGACAGAACCCTGTGGCACCCCACTAGTCACTCTTCTCCAGGATGAAGAGGAACCATTGATGAGCACCCTTTGGGTTCGGGCAGTCAGCCAGTTACAAATCCACTGAGTGGTAGCATAGTCAAGACCGCATTTTACCAGCTTCTTTACAAGAATATCATGGGGCACCTTGTCAAATGCCTTGCTGAAATCAAGGTAGGCTACATCCACTGCGTTCCCTTCATCTACCAGGCTTGTAATTCTGTCAAAAAACGAGATCAGGTTAGTCTGACATGACTTATTTTTCAGAAATCCATGCTGACTATTGGTGATCACAGCATTCCTTTCTAGGTGCTCACAGACTGTTTGCTTAATGATCTGTTCCAGAATCTTCCCTGGTATTGATGTCAGACTGACTGGGCGGTAATTATTTGGGTCCTCTCTTTTCCCCTTTTTGAAAATAGGGACAACATTTGCCCTCCTCCAGTCTGCCGGGACTTCGCCTGTTCTCCAGGAATTCTCAAAGATGACTGCCAGTGGTTCTGAGATCACATCTGCCAGTTCTTTTAATACTCTTGGATGCATTTTAATACTCTTGGATTGCCTAGCAGTGTTTCTCAAACTTGGGTCTCCAGTTGTTGTTGGACTACGACTCCCATTATCCATAGCTAATGGGACAAGTGGTCATGGGTGATGGGGACAACAGCTGGGGGCCCAAGTTTGAGAAACAATACACAGTGGCAGTGGCTCTCCAGGGTTTCAGGCAGGCAGTATTTCCTGCTCCAACCTGGGGATGCCATCAAGGATTAAATCTGGGACCTTCCACATGCAAAGTAGATGTTCTACCACGGAACACTTCCCCAAAGCAGTGGTTTCTGCAAGGTATGGTAGCTCTTCAGAGTGCCTGGCAGGTGACACTCCCATCGTTACCTGGAGATGCCAGGGATCGAACATGGGATCTTCTGCATGCAAGCCAGATGCTCTACCACTGAGCTGCAGCCTCTACCCAAAGGACTTAGAAGTGTTGGTGAAGAGCTATGGTCCATTTTCACACTTACTTGCCATTTGCCTGTGTTTGCCCCTGTTGCACTTCATTTCCATCAAGGCACTTCCAACCCCTCATTTTCTCTTCAATGACAGATGCAAGGCTTCAAAGCTCCAGATTTCCACTTCCAAGTGTTTTGCCGACAATCGGCATGACACACAGCTTGTGTTTTTTCCTTGTTGCTTGCTTTTTGTGGCTTCCTCAGCTGTGATACCCATTTGCCTCTTTGGATTTTGACTTTCCAATAGGCCCCGTAGTTCATGCTTTCTGCTGGATTTATTGCAGCCAAGGAAGGAGTGAGGGGCATGAGTCAAATGCAGCTGTGATTTGCAGCAGTTGGGTTTTAAAATACTGGAAACAAAATAGCGTGTTAATTTGAGTATGCCTAACTCATGTTTCCCCAAAGTATGAAACACAGCTGTCCTTCGAAACTTGCACCTCTCAAAATTTTGCAATGCAGTTCTCTAGCCAAAAAAATAAAGTGTACAGAAATGCATATATTGGGAGTATTCTCCATTAAAAATGCATATATTGCTGAAAATAATGTACAAAAGTAATTTGTATCAGTAAAAAATCTTGCAAAAATGTTCATACAGTGCTATCTCAGTTTTTGAGCATCTCAGAAGCCAAACATTTTGGTTTTCAAACACCAAAAACCTGGAAGTGAATGCTTCCGTTTTTGAACACACCTCGGAAGTTGAATGGCTTCCACTGCATCTCCGTGCCCCCCCCCATTTTCTCCATTGACCCTTTGCTCCTCGGTTGTCAAACGTTTCAGAAGTTGAACGGTCTTCTAGAATGGATTATGTTTGACAACTGAGGTACCACAGTATTAGGCAAAATTGCATGTGCAAACTGTACCTATCAGGAGTAATGCATACTAAAAGGCTGCCGATTTTTGTGAGGCCTTTTTCTAACAGCAACAACTAAATATCACAACTGATGCAGAAATTTTATGGCCACATGACCCTGATTTCGTCTGATCTCAGAAACTAAGCAGGGTCAGGCCTGAAGGGTACTTGTTTGGGAGGCCACTTGGGACTACAGGTTCAGTGGTACCTCGGTTTTCAAATATAATCCATTCCGGAAGACCATTTGAGTTCTGAAACTTTCAAAAGCCGAAACCTCAATAGCCGACAGCTAGCATTCAGGATCTTGCACTCAGCAGAAGCCGCGTGGCATGTTCAACTTCCAAAAAGTGTTCAAAAACAAGCATTTACATCCGGGTTTACGGCATTCAAAAACCAAAACGTTTGACTTCCGAGATGTTCAAAAACCGAGGTACCACTGTAAAGTCTCCAACTGCCCCCAAAATGCTGGGACTGTCATGAAAACCCTTAAGCCAGCAAGGTATCTTATTTTGTCACACAGAGTCCCAAATTCCCATCTTTGTTGAGGTACGCTAACTGGAAATGGCTTCATATTGGGGGGAAAGTGAGTTGGTGACTGAGGCGGCCTTCTCCTCCTTCTCCTCTTCCTCGTCCTCCTCCTTTGTCACCGCTCTTGGGAGTTGGAGAAGGAGGGGTGGGGAAAGAGGAAACAGTCTTGCACCAGGTCCTCCTAGGGAGGGAGCCAGGCAGGCTGTCCAGCTGGTGGAGCAGCAGCAGCAGCAGCAGCAGGGAAAGGAAGAGGAAGGGAGAGCAAGGCAACAGGGATGCCCATGTCTCCATCCCTGCCATGGGAGGCTGTGGCTCTCCAGCCTAGCAGGCCCCTGAAGAGAAGGCAGCAGCTGGAGGAGACCCTAGGAAGGAGCAGGCTCTGGGGAGTGTGTGTGCAATGGAGATGGGTGTTTCTGATGGGGTGCAGGCAACCCTATGGGGGGCTGGAATTTGAGGGGTGGGGGCAAGGATGTTGTGGTGGTTGAGGGTGGGTGCTGGAATTAGCTGGGCTCTGGTTGTTTGCAAAATGAAAAACTTTAATAAAAATCTTAACATGCAAAAAGGAAAAAAAGGCCCCTCCCCCCAGCAGTGATAGTGATGTGGAATAGAATGTCCCTGTTTTCAACAGAGGAATTTCGGAGGCTATGGTACAGGGTAATGTAGCCTTTAGAAGACAATGTGGTGTGCATTGGCTAGAGTGTTGGGCTAAGTTCTGGGAACCAGGGTTCGAATCCACACTCAGCCATGAAACTCGCTTAGGTGATCTTGGGCCATTCACTGCCTCTCAGTCTAACCTTCCACACAGGGTTGTTGTGACCAGAAAATGGAGAGGAAGAGGAACTATGGAAGCCACTTTGAGCTCCATAGAAGGAAAAAGAAGGGAATGAATGAATGAATGAATGAATGAATGAATGAATGAATGAAATGTTCAGAGCTGAGCTTAAGAATGAGAAAGAAGAAGAAAAGCTGAAACTGACAAATCTGCTCCATCCCTAATGCCCAGGCAGGCTGCCAACTGCTGACCCTGGCTGATAGATCACAACTCTGCCATGTCTGTCTGATGAGTTGATTCCTCCTTCTGAGCAGAGGGAGCTGCTCTTCTGCCCATCAGCCTCCCCGTGGAGCCACTTGCTTCTTAACACAATCACACTCTTGTGGTTTCGGCTTGAGAAGCAAGTTCTGTTTGGATTTGGGTTTTTAAACAGCAGCATTGCTCATGTTCTGAATAACACAAAACGAAAATAATTATCTCCAAAGTATTTAGTTGGTATGTTAAAAAGAATGAATTGTGTGTGTTGTGTTAACTGCCATATGTTTGTCAAAATGCTAATTAAAATGTGTGTGCTTCCTGGGCTATTTTTACTCCTGCATCCCAACCTTGCTCGGCAATCTGCCATAATGAGGGACTAACAGGCAGTTGAAAATTTCAAGCTCCTGTTTTTGAACAGAGCTTTAAAAAATATTTCATTTATTTATTGCATTTCTATCCCCTGCCCCTCCTCCCCAAGGAGCCCAGGGTAGCAAGCAAACACACAATTTAAGAACAAAAAGAAAACAAATTAATTCTAAAACAAATTAAAGCATTCTAAAAACAATCAGAATTAAAATGTCTAAAAGCAGTTTCCGTTTAAAATATTCTAAAAGCTATCACAGTTGAAAACATACTTGTATCCAATGACCTCAAGATTTCCAGGAGCAGTGTCCTTCATCCACCAAATGCCTGATTATACAGGAATGTTTTCAAATTCCTCCTGAAAGTTACTAATGGCAGGGATCTTACTCAGGAGGGCATTCCACAATGGGGGAGCCACCACTGAAAAGGGCCTGCCATGTGTCAGCGCTGGTCAGGCAGCCCTGGTGGCAGCAGCAGCAAGGCCTCATCTGGTGATTATAGGGTCCAAAATAGTTGATACTGGAGAAGGCCCTATGAGTGGGAGTGATGACTAGGCAGAGGATTCCCCCCCCCCCGACACACATATTTGATATCTGCATCCTTCCACAAAGGGGGCCTTCACCCTGTGCTGGCCTCCCCAAACAATACATCAGACTCAGAGCAACTGGGATCAGATAGGCTTAGGCCTTCCAGCCCACATGGTCACTTTCACGTGGAGCTGCCCTTGGCTTCAGTTACAACGCAGGCGGAATGCTTCACTACAATGACACACTTTCCTGCACCTAGAAAATTAGCACATGAGGGATTGATGCGGAATCATGATCTCATAGCGTTGGAGAGGACCTCCAAGGTCGTTTAGGGTTGTTGCTCTCCCAAATCTGGAAAGTTGCTGCCAATCGGTGTATACAGTGCTGAGTAAAATAGACCAGTGGTCTGACTTGATATAAAGCAGCATATTCCTATGAGAAGGTGAGGGTGATATTTATCCCCCCCCTTTATTTTTTATCTTGCCCCTTCTGCATGGGGCTCTGGGTGTCATATTTCGCTCTCATCCACCCACCCATTATATCTTCATAGCAACTGTGAGGTGGGTCAGGCCGACAAAGGGATGGTTGGTCTAAATTAACCCAGTGAGCTTCAAGGTTGAGCAGGGATTTGTTTGCACACAGGATATTGTAGAGCTTGCAAAGTGTCCTGAAAACCCTCTTAGGAGGAAAGGTTAAAATATTTGGGGCTCTGTGATTTAGTGGGGGGTGAGGTGGAAATCAGTAAGAGGGTACCTGTAGAGGTGCACAAGATTATCCATGATGTCAAAAAAGGGGAATATGAAGTTTTTCTCCCTGTCACATAACCTTGGAACCTGAGCTGGAAGCTGACCGTTAGAAGATCCAGGTCAGGTAAAAGAAAGCACATATTTAGGAAGCACAACTATGGAATTTGCTACCACAAAATGGCCACCAATTTGCACAGCTTTTAAAAGGGAACTAGACAAATTGCATTTTATTTGTTTATTCATAACAATATTTGTATGCCACTATACCACTTAAAATTATTAAAGCAGTTTACAGCAATTATAAAAGCATAAAGAGCATAAAAGCATGCAGCAAAAGCTTTAAAAATTCAAAACAAAAAAACTCATAATTTCCTGCATAGGCCTGATGGAATAGACCAGTTTTCAGCAGACATTTAAATGTTGGGACAAAATGATAAATTCATGCAGGACAAGGCTATCAGTGATGGCTAGTTGTGGTGGCTTATTACCTCCGATATCAGAGACCTGAAGCTTTTCTGACCACAAAGATATCTCACTGGCAGGGAGAATGTGACCAGCTAATTCCTTTGCCAGTTGTGAGTTTGTTAAAGTCTCAGGAGCCCAGGCAGAAACCAAAGATGGCAACTCTTTTTGTGGAATTTCAAAAGACACTTACAACTTTTATTTCCTCATTGCATTTTCATTTCCCTTCAAAGGGATGTTTGGGCCACTGAGTTCATTCCAGAGTAGAACACACCCTCCTCTACCCATCTGATTATCCTCACAAAAGACCTGTGTCAGGATTAGAGAGATAATGGCTGAGTGGATGCTGCCTACGAGCTTCATGGTTGAGTGGCGATTTGAACCCCATTTCCCTTGATTTCAGCCCCACACTCTTAACTGCTATGCTGTGCTGTGCTGGCCACACTTGTCTTTGTTCACATCCTCTGTCTCTGCCTGGCAAACAGATCTTGAAAACTCATGTGCCACTCACAGCCGCTGAGATTGATTCAACCAACAACCTCCTCCTTGCTTCTGCTCTCTGCCTTGCCAAGGCAGAAGGAAAAGTGCCAGCTGTCAAAATAGGAAGACAAGGCCTCCCAACGAGCTATTTGTAATGTCTTTTTAAGGTTGCAAAGAAAGCCAACATCAATAGCAAATAAGATCACTGCTAGCTGCATGGTTCGCAGCAATGCAGTATTTTCTTTTATGAAAAGAAAAACAGGTGGCCACATGACCCAGAAAGCTGTCTGTGGACAAAAGATGGCTCCCCCGGCCTGAAAAGTGAGATGAGTGCCACAACCCCATAGTCGCCTTTGACTGGACTTAACCATTCAGGGGTCCTTTACCTTTTTTTCTTTTTTCTTTTACACTTCCAGTATATAACTTGTGATCAGCTTAAGTGCAAGAACACCTTTGGCCAGATATGCCCCCATGACCACTTTGTTCTGCAGAACTGGTTCCATTGTAGGTGCTGCACGATACCCATTCAGCGCTTGTAAGCAATCGATCTTGTAGTGTGGCAGCACCTGTGCTTTGGAACTCCCTGCCTAGTGACATCAGGCAGGTGACTTCACTGGGCTCTTTCTGGTGCCTGCTAGAAAAATTTTTGTTTCAGCAAGCCTACCCAAATATGCAGAATGTTGTGTTTGTTTGTTTTTTAAAAAACCAATTTGAGTTTATCACTGACTTTTATTTTTCCCAAACATTTTAAATAGTTGTTTTTAACAGCTTTTATTGCTAATTTTATTGTTTTGTTCATTTTGCAAACCACTTGGAAAGTTTTTTGTAAAAACAACAACAACAATCAAGCAGGATATAAATTCTATGAAATAAATGAATAAAACCTCTCCACAGTTAGCAAGCATTGGGATAGCAATGTGCACAGCTCATTTCAATGGAGCAATAGAAGCTGGCTCATTTGGATGAATGGGGCAGTACCTCACTAACCTCAGCTGTCAGTCAGCCCCCACCTGTCTGCTTTCTCACCTGCATCCAGCCTAAAGGAGGGCCCTGCCTGTCAGCAGCATCCTCATTGGTCTCAGTGTTGCCTCATGTAGCTCATGTAGTATTCAGCAGGAAAGAGAGAGGAGGCTAAGCTAGACTCAGCTGGCTCTGCCTGTCATTGGCTCTAGTGCTGCCAGGTGCTGGGCTCCATGCTTACCAACCACAGTGCTGGATCATGCCCCTGATAATCTGAATCACGCTGCCTTGCAAAAGAGCTTGCTGATAAGATCTTTCCACTTCCAAAGAAACCCTGTTTAAAACCCTTGTTAAAGCACATTAATTGATAACAACACCCTTTTTGGAAATAACAGCCCTCTCTTAAAAGACCACTTTGCTTTTTAATAAGAAGTGACTCTTGTCCAAGGAGGCAGTAGCAGTGTTTTCAATTTAGCTACAGTCAGGGAGCTGAAATAGGAGTTCAAAGGAATTTCCCCACGATGAGCGAAATGTAGTTGGTAATGACATTCCTCAGTAATTAAATGCCAGGGTGTGCTGGTCCCAGGGGGAAAGGTACTAATACCGTATCCGAAGTTCAGTCCAGAGTCACTAGCAGGGTAGACGATCACTAGATGAGACGCGAGGTCCGAAACAGGGAGCCGGGCGAGGGAGCAGGAACGCTGGTAGGGCAGCAGCAGGAAGCCAGGCAGGTAACAGGAACACTGGTAGAGCAGAAGCAGGGAGCCAGGCGGGGAACAGGAACACTGGTGGGTCAGCAGCGGGCAGCCGGGCGAGGAACAGGAACACCGGAGAGTCAGAAGCAGGAAGCCGGGCGAGGAACAGGCACACCGGGAGTGCAGGTCTAGGTCTGGGTCTGGGTAAAGCAGGTACTCCACAACGACGTTGCTCCCGCAACCTGGGACCGGGCTGCCTGACCTTTATCTTCTTCTAAGGCCGGGGGCGGTCCCGGCCCCCAGGAGCCCCGCCTCTCCTGGCCTTAAGGCGAGCACTCCTCCTGGGAGAGACCAGTTCCCTTCGCCTCTCTGCCCTAAGCCTCTGCAGTTCAGGAGAGGCCGAAGGGTTACTGGGCCCCGGGGAAGGCTCACCTGTAGCCACTGAGTCCTCCAGCACCTCTGGGGCCAGAATGGTCTCACCTGGTGCCTGCCCCTGAGGATCTGGCACAGGTGCAGGCTCCTCAGCATCTAGGCCTTGCCCCAGTTCAGCCGGCCCTGGAGGCGGGGACTCCTGTGCCGGCTGGGATTCCTCCGGTTCACTCTCAGACTCGGAATCCCAGGCCATCACACAGGGTGATATAACGGAAGTGGTGTCTGCTGTCCTGTTTCTTGGGATGAAGAACACTGATGAGGTGGATCAGGGGGGTCCTGTTAGCCAGAGTGATGGAGAAATTTGTGTCTGTCTTCAGTGTGGTGCAGGGAGCAGAGTGTTGGGGTGGAGAAGACAATTTTAAAACATTGTTCAGCCACAACAAGGACTAAGTGATTGTGGCTACATCAGGCCTGGGGGGGAAATGTGGTCCTCCAGTCCTTGGTATCTGGCCAGGACCCCTCTCCCCAATCATACTTCTCACTGTCTCTGCTTTCCACCCCAGCTTCATTTGCCTGACAGCAATCTGTCCTTGAACTCTGATCATGCTTGCCTAGTGACCTCAGTGGTGCAGAGTGCCTTCCATCAGCTTTGGATAGACCTGTGTCTCTATCTGGACAGGGACAGCCTAACTACTATTGTCTATGCTTTGGCAACCTCTAGGTTAGATTCCTGCAACACATTATATATTGGGCTGCCTCTGAAGATGGTTCAGAAACTTCAGCTAGTGCAGAATTTGGCAGCCAGATTGCTGTCCTCTGTCTGCTGCCAGAGGCCCATGGAGGTGGTAGGTGAGGTTCAGCATGGAGATTATTGTTAATAGCAGGTATAAAGGAGGCAGGTAGGATTATCAGAACCTGGGAGAGCTCCAAGAGAGCTGACGCATTGCTCCAACAAGAGTTAGAATGTAGACCTAATGTGCCTAAAGTAGGCCAATAACTACTCAAATTCTGCCTCTCCTTATCTAAACTGGAAACATCTTGGAGGCAAAGCTGTGTGGCTTGAAGTCTTAAGCTTCAACGCCTCTGAGCAACTTGCCATCCCTGCCTGACTCATCTTAGTGGTCCTGTTGCATGCAGAAATTCAAATGAGGAGTGAAGATCATTTCCTTGAGCTGTCAGGGAGAGGAGCCATGGTTCATTGTGAACAGGACATGGCTTGCTCTCTTCGGAGCATGACTCTCTGCTGCTGTCAGGGGACCCATCAGTCCATCTCCCTGACCTTTTTCTAAAGGCAGCCTGTTGGCTTTTTAACCCCAGCAGGCAAGTGAAATGCCATTAACTTTACAAAGGCAGAAAATTAATCCATCATCTGTAAGAGCCTCTGAAGGGTTCAGTGGAGGGCACTTTGAATGTTGGAAAGCTTGGAGGAAACTTGCTGTGCCAGTCTTCAGCAGGGGAAGGGCTTAGGGAGATACTTAATTTTCTATTGACTTAAACATTTTCATTGCTTGGGTGCTTTGACTGATGATTTTGAGCTGCCAGCAGTCAATGATTATGTCTCTTTTGTCTTTGCCATTGTTCAGGTGGGCATCCATAGCTCAGGGAATTAAAATTGTGAAAGGGGCTTGAGTACAGTGGCTCTTGAAAGGTGGCTGATAATTCTGTATATGGCTGCTGGATTGGGTCAAAGACCCATCGAACCCAACATCCTGTTCTCACAGCTACCAACCAAATGCTTATTATAATAATTCTGCACAGGGAACGACATCCCGTCATTTCACCACTTGTGGTCCTTTGTAGCTTTCTCCTGGGGAATAGAGACTGTGTGTGTGTGTGTGTGTGTGTGTGTGCGCGCGCGCGCGTGTGCGTGTGTGTGTGCATGAGCGCACCATGTGTGGAAGATCTATGTCATAAATCCCTAGTTCAGCACTCACCTCTAGCCATCGGCAGAAGCTTTCCTTTGGCTGATGAATTCTCAGCCTTGCCCACATGATGCCTTCTTATGAGCCAAGTAAGCAGGTTGAGGTTACCGGGGCTTCATTTTGAATCTTATCAAGAAAACTAGTTCCATTAAGATATACAAATGGGGAAGGCTCCCATTTAAGATATGCCAACAATGAAGCAGGTTGTAAGCTGTGGAAATAAAATAGATATATTTGCTGTTATTATTATATTTTAAATTAATTAAGCGGGGGCAAGAGTGGAGACCTCTTAATTAAAAGTGGGAACTGTTGTGTGGAACCCAGCTGATGAAGCTCCCACGTCCCCAGATCATTTGACAGTTTTTAGTGTCCTTCTTGCACCTTAGGAAAAGGGGTTTGGGGCTCAGTTTTTCTTTCTTTGTTTGTTTATTGTTCCATCTTTTCTGTTCCTTTCCAGTTTTCCTTATGCAATTTCTCCAGTCTGCCCCCTTTGTCTCAACATCTCTAAATCAGGCTATGCGGCCTCATGTGGCCTCAGTAAATGAACTCAGCAGCATTTGAGATCTTGAAGAATCCTTTAAAAGAAATAGGCAACATAGCTTTGAGGGGAAAACTGTGGGATGTTTACAATGTGCCTCTTTTTTTGCAGCATCCACATCATCACATCAATGGCATCAAAATGGCAGTCTGTAGTCCCCACCCATTTAATCCAATTTATTTATTTAAAATATAGCATTATTTCTCAAAAACAAAATCCAAAGAGGTTTACAACAACCATACGACATGAAATATTATTTTTTTTAAAAAAAAACACCATGTAAAAATAAATAAAAATAAGAGACCACCCACTAACTGGCTACCCAGTTAGATGGGCTACCCAGGTGGATGGGGTAAAATAAGAAAGTTGTTGTTGTCCCTATATTCATTGGAGTCATGTTGGAGGGTATGCACGCTCAGAAATGTCCAAGAGGTTTTCCGCTTGCCCTGTGCAGACCCTCAGACTTGGGTCTGAGCAGTTTTCCCTTTGCCCTGTCGCTTTTCCTCAGAAAACCTGCTTTTTAGTGATAAATTGGAACAAATGGGAATCTGCTGAAAACTCAGTTGCTGTTTGCTCTGATTCAGTGCTAAACCATGAGTTTTCCCCGGGTGAAAGCGGTGAAGCAAACAGAAGTGTAGGTAAGCCCTAAGTGCCAAGGTTTTTAAAAGTTATTTTTTCTGGTCTGGAGTTTGAGTCAACCATGTGAGCTCCCACCTGGAGTCTGAAGCTGTCCAAACAGACAGGTTTACCACCTCTGTTGGAACAAGGTCAAGAGACATTTCTTGAAAGCATATTAGAGTGATTGCCACCCAGAGCACATTGATGTCAGCACATGAAAGCTAAAGAGGAGTCGTGTTTTCAGAGACCTAAATAATGCGTGGAGAGCAACAGTCAGCGATGCCCTTGACTCTTCCTCCTGCACCCACCAGGAAGGATTTGCTTGTTTTCAAAAATCACCAGTGACAAAGTTGCTTGATTAGACTAATTGTCCCATCTCTCTCGGCTCAAGGAAAGGAAGGTGGCATGATGAGGGCCATTAGCAATGCACCTCATCAAGATTGGGTAATTTTGCCAGTCACTTGTCTGGGAATGGAGCAGAGACTAGAAAGCATTGCTTCTACTTCTGTTGCCATACGCTGCTTTTCAGTGTGAGAAAGTCTTCACTTCTGATGTGGGGGTGGGTGGGCAGGGGATATACGTAATGAAGTGCAAGAAAAGTTTAAACTCCATGTAATTGCTCACTGTTTCTGTAAAATCTGTGGCTGTTGAAGAGTGTGTGTGTGTGTGTGTGTGTGTGTGTGTGTGTGTGTGTATGGGAAGTGGATGAAGGGAAATGGAATTAGTATGAAAAATGCTTCCATCACATCACTATGGTCTGTGCATTCTGATGTGAACGGGCCACAAGTTCCATTTCCAGCCCCTAAACTCCTAAGAGAAATGGCCACTCTAAGGAAATTGTAAGGGAATTTGGCAAACAGGGTTACGGTTGCCAGTTTGCTTAATGAAACAGAGGGTGTGTGGCGTCTTGCATGCCCTGATCTGTGGGTCATAAGTCACAGATAGAGAGCCAACGTTGTGGACTTCATCCAGGTCACCAAGACCAATAGTCTAATATTATCAAAACATCCAGAGGGCTGCAGGCTCCTCATCCCTAATCTAAACAGTCATTGCCACAGTAATAGGCTCTTGAACAGCCACAAACGAAAGGACCTCACCTTGACAACAGGCAGCCCACATCGTCAGCAGAGCACATAATCTGTATGTGGGAAAGCCTTGGGTTCAGTCCTCAGCAGCCCTAAATTAGATCTTGTTCCTAGTTGATTAGCATCATCATCATCATCATCATCATCATTATCATCATCATCATATAAAAATAAAAAAACCTAAGTGGGAGGTAGGGATGTCAAAGAATTCTGACAGAAACAGAAGCAGAAGATGTGGGTGTTTGCTTGTTTTCCCCAAGTCTGGAATGGAAATCAATTTAGGGAATGCAGTCAGTGTTCACTGTTTTTGTTGCTTTTGGTTTGTAAATGATACCTTATTATTTATATCATGGCCCCACCCCGCCTCGCCCTGCGATCACATTTGCACTGTGTTTCCTTTGCATTGAAATGAGCTGGGTGGAAGGAGATGACAATGTAATTGATTATGTCATAAGTGTAAGTTAAGTAATTTTGCTGCAATGGGCAAATGAGATAAATGACATAGTAGCATTTGGGGGTGGGAAGTTCAACCAAGTAGAAGAGTTGCAAAAGACCCACCCCACCCCTCTCTACCTGAAACCCTGGAAAGCCAGTGAAAGTCAGAATATTGCAAGCTTCCCCAACCTTGTGCCCTCTAGATATTTTGGAGTTCCATTCCCATCCATCCCAGATAGCACAGCCAAGATCATACGCTGGGTGGGGTTGATGGGAACTGGAGGACCCAGGTTGGGGAAGCCGGAACAGATAGTTCAATTCCCTCCCAGCATTTTCATCTGCCCATGTAAAAAGTAGTATCCACTTCTTGCCTCCCAATCAGAGCCACGACAGTGGGGAGCCCCTCCCATGCCCGTCTCTTAGCCATTCTGGTTGTGAGCCCAGCAGGGCAATTTAAGGGTGCAAAGGGGGTAACTGATCACTATGAGACAAATAATCTTATGCACCCTAAGAACCACCCTCAGACAAGTATGCAAGTAAAACTTCATCTCATGATGTACTAGGGTCGTCCCGGATTATTATTTTTTAGCTGAATGAATACAAATTATCTGGGAAGCAAAACAGCTGCATAACATTCTGGAAAGAAATGTAATGTTTGCTTGTGCCTCATTCAGAAGGTCATCACCTCTCAAATGGCGGATTAAGTCACAGGTTGAATTGAGCTCACTTTCATTAAGCTGCACGTGTCTTATTTATTTAAAGGTGGCTCTGAGGATGACTTGTTTCTCATCTTGGATGAGTGCCTGGCCTTCCTTAAAACTAATTAGCAACCTATCTCTGCTTATCTAAAAGGGAGAGACTCCATGATTTGCACAGCCCCTGGTAGCTGGCCTGATTTTCCTTGGGGAAAGGGTCATAGCAGGGGGGGGGGGATTGCTGTGCAAAGAGAAGCCTCCAGGTTCAGTCCCTGGCATCTCTAGACAGAGCTGGAATGGAGCCCTGCCTGAAGCCCCGCAGAGCCCACTACCAGTCAGGGTGGACATAGGGCTGGGCAATATCTGGTTTTAAACATTGTGATGCATCACCAGCTAAACATTGTGATATGCCAATATATCACAATGTCTGAAATAAGGATTGAGCTGTGAGGAGGCAATGGCTGGCTTCACGGTTTTTCCCGCATTGTGATTTTTGTGTAGCGTGCGCGCGCGCACACACACACACACACACACACACAGAATGATTCATGAGCAAGGACTTTGTGTGCTCCAGGACCAATAAAATGATCCAAACACATTCAATAACGAGGTGCAGCAGCATGGCAGGAAAGGCAGGCAGTAGGAAGGGCAGCCAGCATATTCAATATTTAAAACACTGTGGCTGGGCATCTAGGAGTGTTCATAGCATAGTTGCATACATGATTACATGAAAGTGGATCTCAGTGGGTTCTGTGCTGACTGTTCCTTGGGAACCACGTTTGGGTGCCACCAGGCTATATTCCTTGCCCACCTAGACCAGACTAGGTCTCTGTGTGGCTGTCCAGGGTCTCAGGTCCCTCCCCTTCCCTGCTGCCTGATACTTTAAAATTGTTCTAGCTGGGAATTGAACCAGGGACTTACTGCTTGCAGAGCCTGTGCTCTCTTGCCTCAGCCATGGGGACTCCCGCACTGCAGCTTTGATTTCTTTATTTCCTTTCTCTTGGCACTTCAGCAGATTTCTCATAGCACCCGGTTTGGGAACTACAAACCTAGGGGCTCCCTAGGGGTGAGTGAATCCACCAGTTTAAGTTTCTCCCAGTTTCCCATTTTATTCCAATCTTAATTTTTCACAGTAATTTGCAGTTTCTTTTTAAAATCCCTGTGAAAATTCACCAGCAATTTTAGAGCAAATTTCTCTTCATATACATATTTTGTATGCAATTTTGACTAACGTGCCATTTTTATTTTGCAAAGCCCTCTCCCCGATTTCTGCTTGCTGATGTATTCTTACACACATTTTTGTATCCATAGTTTGGCTAGAGAGCTTCAGCACCAAAATTCAGAGAAGTGTGAATTTCAGATAATTGTGTTTTCGTTCCCGTATTGGTTCAAGAAATGTGAATTAGGCCATTTTTCATCCAGATGCAAAGGGATGAATTTCTCCTGCAGTTCTCATGTGCCACCCAGTGCAATTCTGAGCCTCAACTGGGTTGTTAAGTACTAGTGTGAAACCCTCCCCCAACTAATCTGTCTTCTCTCCCCTTGCTTCTCTTCCTCTCTCTCTCTCTCCCTCTCTCTCTTTCTGTGTTTCAGATTATGCTTGGCCCTTACCTAAACAATTGTGTCCAATCTGGATTTCCTTAGATGTCCTCTTTTCTACTGCCTCTATCATGCACCTCTGCGCCATCTCTCTTGACCGCTATGTTGCGATCCGTAACCCCATCGAGCACAGCCGGTTTAATTCTCGCACCAAGGCAATAATGAAAATTGCTGCTGTTTGGACCATCTCTATAGGTAAGTCACCCTCCCTGGTTGCCAGCTATAACCTTGTGAATACTGGCGTGGTTTTCTTTTTCCAGCCTCTATTTACTTTGAAAAAACTTCCATAAATTTCAGTTAATATGGGTTGCAATGACTGATGATAATGGACTGTTGCTGCGAACAATAAAGCTTTCTTTTTAATTGGCTGGCAGAGTTTATTAAGCTTCAGAGTTTACTTCACCTTCCAATATCAATTATGATACCCATATGGGCAAGCCAATCAATATCTGAAGCTGGCCAAAACCCAGCCTATTGGACAAGGGTTGTGTGAACAGCATAGATACATCTGCAGCAAAGAGTTGTTGGGCATGTGCAGGTGTGTAATCTTCTGCACAAACACTTAAACATGTTACCTTTAAGATGCCAGCAACCCCTCTGGGTTTTATTTCTAAGTAATCAGTTCCCCTGAAGCCTGAAGTAGTGCCATCCACTGAACCTCCTCAGCATTCTGCCAACTGAAATGTTGCTTGTTCTTCATGCCTTTCACACCCTGCATCTCCCACCAAACAACTGTACATTTTGTAAGTGAGAGAGTAGCATGGAAAGTGGTAAATGTTGAGAAGGTCTTGGCCCACTTGGTGGGTGGGTTCCTAGGGATGTTAAGAAAGCAGAAATATCCATTCCAACCTGCATTCATCACCACCAGTGCTGCTTCCATTCCACTGCACTTTGGTTCCCACCAAGTACTCAGTCGTTCATCCTGCAGCCCGCTATTTGATGCAAGTGATGTGAGTTACTTAACTTGCATAACTCTTTATGAAGCTTACATTCAATGTAAAGGAAATGACAAAACAATGTGGTGGTGACACATTCATTGCTTATTGTTTGCAGACTTAAAAACAATATGAACAAATAGTGATCATATTCACTTGACTGGTTTTCCATTGCTTACCAAAGACAAACACATGAATGGCAGCAATTTTTGCTTCCTTTCCTGTTTTTGGTGGAATTCTCTGACATCCCTAGCTCTGACCCAGGTCAGGTTTCTAGGATGGGCCCAGGACATTTTACTAGCTGAGACAGAGCAGCAAATGGTGTGCCCCCCACCCAAGTCAAAGGGTTGTCTTCAATGTTAGTCCTACTCAGCGTAGAACCACTGGAACCAAAGGACATGACAAACTCAGTAAATTCAATTAGTCTACTTTGAGTAGAACTTGGGTAGAACCCAAGACTGGTAAGTGATTTTGTCACCTGAGATGCAGGGGTATCTGACATTTGTAGAACATTAGGCATGAGTTGGTTCCTCGAAAGTCACACTGTCCAACTTCTGCAGATCAAAAACTGGGATGTCCTTCTTCCTGGATGTGCTCCCTGGTGAGTCACGTGGTCTATGCTGTGCTCTCCCCCCCCCCATGTTTTTTAGGGCAAAATTTTAGTATATGCCATACCAGCCTTGCTCTTTAAAAGCCAGAGAAGTGTCACTGATGTTTTAGTCAGTGTAGATGTAACACAGATATCCAAAGGTTAGCCCTGCCAAGTTAGCATCCTTCTCCACCCCCACCCACAATTTGATGCCATATACTCTGCTCACAAAGGAGCCAGGAATTAAGCCGGATGATGCAATAGCTTCAGCCACTGCTTAATGCAATCTTGGGTTGTGGGAAAGCTTTTCAGGGGAGGGTTGCCTGGAGCAAGTTTTTGAAGGTTGTGGACAAGATATGTGATCCTTTCCTCTGTTTCTTTTGTAGCTGATTAAAATAACAATTTAGGTTGGTGGGTATGGAATGTTTTGGGTGGGCAGTCAGTTCAAGATGGCTGGCCATCCTCTCCCTGTACTTGTGGAGCCATCTGGTGGGCAAGTGGGCTAACCTTGTTTCTCCCAGAGCTCTATCTGTTAAGCCAGTGCATGCAAGAATGTGTATAAATAAGGGAAATGAAATAGAAACATTAGTATATTGGGAGAAATGTCCACTAAAATGCTGGCAACTTTTAAAATGCAAACTGATGTCTAATATCCGCTAGGAATGAAAGAAACTGACGCAGGGAGAGTTGCTCATCCCTATTGTTAAATGAAATTATCATTATCCATTCCAAGCATATAAGTGGGGTTATAAAATGGGTTATAAATCTAAACTGAAATAACGTATTTTGCTCTCCTGCTGTTGTTTTTGGCCTTCCCTTTCCGAATGGATCTCTTCAGGGATCTCGCTGCCCATCCCAGTCATCGGCCTGCAAGACGATTCCCGGGTGTTTGTGAATGGGAGCTGCGTCCTCAATGATGAGAACTTTGTCCTCATTGGTTCCTTTGTGGCGTTCTTCATCCCGCTCATCATCATGGTGTTTGCCTACTGCCTGACCATCCAAGTGCTTCAGAAACAAGCATCTGTGTTCCTGTACGGGGAGGCGCCCAAGCAGAGGAGGAGCAGCATGAGCTGTCTGAAGAAGGAGAACAACACGGAGAACCTCTCCATGCTCCAGAACCATGAGGCCGCATCCCACTTGAACTCTCCTGTCAACAAGGAAGGGGTGCTGTTCCGGAAAGGCACCATGCAGTCCATCAACAATGAGCGGAGGGCATCCAAGGTCCTGGGGATTGTCTTCTTTCTGTTCCTCATCATGTGGTGCCCCTTTTTCATCACCAACATCATGTCTGTCCTCTGCAAGGAAGCCTGTGATGAGGCTCTGCTGGGGGAGCTCCTGGACGTCTTCGTTTGGGTGGGCTACATCTGCTCTGGGGTCAACCCCCTGGTATACACACTCTTCAACAAAATCTACCGCAGGGCTTTCTCTAACTACATCCGCTGCCGTTACAACAATGGCAAAAAGTCAGCGCAGCGGCACAACCAGTGTCCAAACGTCTCGACAACAGCTTTATACGGGAAAGACCTCAATTTGAACAGTTACCGCAATGGGAATGAACTCAACAGCATGGAGATGGACGAGACAGAGGATGCTTTGGAAATGCATGTAGGAACCTCAGAGCTCTCGATAAACAACTGCAGTGGCAAGAAAACGAGTAGTGTGTAAGACTGTTCAAAGACACACCTATGCTCCAGATTTCGTTGTGGCTCAGCTACAGACAATGTATGTGTTAATCAAAGAATGATGTAAATAATGCATTCTGAACAAAGCAGTCTCTCCTTTTTTAAAATTTGAACTTTCACATTTGTAACTCATTGCTTTCCATCATTCCTAAAGCAGAATCTGTACTTACTGTTAAAAGCAGAGAAGGCAGAGCCTCTATAGGAACAGTGGGTACAAGACCCAAAGTGGCATTTGTTATTTTGCTTCTGAAATGTTGATTTTTCTCCCCTTGCTGCATGAACAAAAGTGCTGACTATTAATCTCAGGTGGTATTTTTTTGAGTCCTCAATGGTCCATTATGAGTAGTCACAAATCAAATAAAGGGATATGGGCTTGGATAGTTCAACGTTTCTTGTGCTAGCATTGATAGCAAACCCTGGATAAATGCATGTTGTGCTTGGTTGTGGTGGATGAGTTGATGAAAATGACTACCTGGATGAATGACAGCTGTGGGAAAAGATTAATCCCAGGGATCATTAGAAAAGGGATCAAAACAAACCTGTCAATACTACCATGCCTTTAAAGAAATCATGTTTCCACGTCTTCCTTTTATTTTTTAAAGGATCTTTGTAGAACTGGAAATGGTGCAGAAAAAAGTAACCATAGGGATCAAAGGCCTGGGACAACTCCCCTGTGAATAAAAGCTACATTATATTTGCAACTTTTTAATTTGAAAAAGAAGTTGAATAAAGGTGGCATGTTAGTGGTGTATATGATATTGCATGGTGTTGAGAAAGTGGACAAAGGGTTTCCCCACACACACACCCCCTCAAAATACTAGAACCTAATGGGGCCATGCAATTGAAGATTCAGGAGAGATAGAATCATAGAATCATAGAGTTGGAAGAGACCACAAGGGCCATCGAGTCCAACCCCCTGCCAAGCAGGAAACACCATCAGGGCACTCCTGACATATGGTTGTCAAGCCTCTGCTTAAAGACCTCCAAAGTAGGAGACTCCACCACACTCCTGGGCAGCAAATTCCACTGTCGAACAGCTCTTACTGACAGGACGTTCTTCCTAATGTTTAGGTGGAATCTTCTTTCTTGTAGTTTGGATCCATTGCTCCGTGTCCGCTTCTCTGCAGCAGCAGAAAACAACCTTTCTCCCTCCTCTATGTGACATCCTTATATATATTTGAACATGGCTATCATATCACCCCTTAACCTCCTCTTCTCCAGGCTAAACATGCCCAGCTCCCTTAGCCGTTCCTCATAAGGCATCGTTTCCAGGCCTTTGACCATTTTGGTTGCCCTCCTCTGGACACGTTCCAGTTTGTCAGTGTCCTTCTTGAATTGTGGTGCCCAGAACTGGACACAGTACTCCAGGTGAGGTCTGACCAGAGCAGAATACAGTGGCACTATTACTTCCCTTGATCTAGATGCTATACTCCTATTGATGCAGCCCAGAATTGCATTGGCTTTTTTAGCTGCCGCGTCACACTGTTGGCTCATGTCAAGTTTGTGGTCAACCAAGACTCCTAGATCCTTTTCACATGTACTGCTCTCAAGCCAGGTGTCACCCATCTTGTATTTGTGCCTCTCATTTTTTTTGCCCTAGTGCAATACTTTACATTTCTCCCTGTTAAAATTCATCTTGTTTGTTTTGGCCCAGTTCTCTAATCTGTCAAGGTCGTTTTGAAGTGTGATCCTGTCCTCTGGGGTGTTAGCCACCCATCCCAATTTGGTGCAAATTTGATCAGGATGCCCTTGAGTCCATCATCCAAGTCGTTGATAAAGATGTTGAATAAGACTGGGCCCAAGACAGAACCCTGTGGCACCCCACTAGTCACTCTTCTCCAGGATGAAGAGGAACCATTGATGAGCACCCTTTGGGTTCGGTCAGTCAGCCAGTTACAAATCCACTGAGTGGTAGCATAGTCAATACCGCATTTTACCAGCTTCTTTACAAGAATATCATGGGGCACCTTGTCGAATGCCTTGCTGAAATCAAGGTAGGCTACACCCACTGCGTTCCCCTCATCTACCAGGCTTGTAATTCTGTCAAAAAACGAGATCAGATTAATCTGACATGACTTATTTTTCAGAAATCCATGATGACTACTGGTGATCACAGCATTCCTTTCTAGGTGATCACAGACTGTTTGCTTAATGATCTGCTCCAGAATCTTCCCTGGTATTGATGTCAGACTGACTGGGCGATAATTATTTGGGTCCTCTCTTTTCCCCTTTTTGAAAATAGGGACAACATTTGCCCTCCTCCAGTCTGCCGGGACTTCGCCTGTTCTCCAGGAATTCTCAGAGATGACTGCCAGTGGTTCTGAGATCACATCTGCCAGTTCTTTTAATACTCTTGGATGCAGTTCATCTGGCCCTGGAGACTTGAATACATCTAAACTAGCCAAGTATTCTTGTACTATCTCCTTAGTTATTCTGGGCTGTGTTTCCTCTGCTGAATCATTTGCTCCAAATTCTTTAGAAGAATTGTACCACGCGGTGCACAGTCAGAATATGGGATTTATTTCCATAAAGTGTGACAATGGCCACCAATTTAGATTGGATTAGACACATTCTGCAACGGCTACTTGTAAGGGTGGCTGGATTTTATCTCCAGGATCAGAGATATCAGGCTTCTGAATCCCACTTCCTTAGGAACCACAGTATGAGAGGCTTGTCTCTTCCTTGTGGGCTTCCCATAGACACCTGGTAAGCCATCGTGGGCAACTGGATGTTGGACTAGGAAGCAGGGCTCTTCCTATGTTCCTTTGTTATGAGGAGCAGAATAAAATGCTCTAACCGGGCAAGATTTTTAAAAGCCTGCCAGTGAGAACCTATCAACAGGGCTGGATGTTTGTGTTGCAATTTTGGTGCATGACATTTCCTAAAGAAATGTGCCTCCTCTTAAGTAGGAAGGGAAGTGACCAAAGTGCTCCCTCCAAAGTGCTATTTTGTTTGAACATTCTCTCTAGCCCTTTCCCAACATCCTAGAAGGCAATGCTTTTAAAAGTCTCATCAGGTATGAGGAAGGGGAAGGAGAGAGAATGCACAATTAGCTTGCTCTTCCTGTTCCCCATTGTTCTCCAAAATAGATCTTGCACCAGGAAGCAAAGATTCAGGCTGGCACCATACCTGGGATGGTGGACTTGCAGGTTGACTGTAATTCATGCATCCCCCAGAAATGTGATGGAACAGAGAGTGAGACAGACAAGATGGCAGAGAGTGAGAGAACTACATAGTCCTGCAGACTTCACTCACTTTGGTCCATGGCTCTGCCTAGTTGACTTTCTATAACCCAGCAGCCCTTCATAGGAAAAGGTTCTCCATTTCTACCTTACACCTTGTCCATAGGGAGATGCACAAGATCAAATATGGAGAAAAGTGTTAAAAAGGAAACTTGAGTTGCTGGAATGGAAGCCACTGTACTTTCACCCAACCGGTGAACTATAGTCTACCTATGGAGTGCAAATGGAAAAAGGAATTCCCACCCCTAGGTGCCTTCTGTAACAAATCTGGTGCAGGAAGGAAACTGTATCCTCACCCTCTGTGACCTTCAAGAGAACCAGACCCGAGGATTGTTCCTTTTTGTAAGTCCAATGAAATTTTGGGATTCCATTGAAACTTTTGCTCATGACTCGCACCAATGGCTTGGTGCTCCTCTGTACATTAATTTTTTTCCATGTAGCTAACTTGCTTAGAATCATTTCTCCCAAAAATACTGTAGGTAACTTCACCCTCTGGAGATTTCTGATGAAAGTTACTGCTTTGAATCAGTTTCCCCAACCAATTTTCTTGGGCTAGGCAGGGTTTGCAGGAACATGGAGTTCAGGTCTCTTGAAAAGATGTAGTTAGTTGATCAAAACATTGTGGTGCTTGAAGCAATCCCCCATTTTGCCCCCGTGTACTAAGAGAAACTACCTAAAGGAAAGAAGTTGCATGTAAGTGGACTGCTGTGTATAACAGACAAGGTAACATCATTCAGCAAAGCACCACAACTTATTACTCAAAGGAGACAAAGGGATATTTTTCTTTTATTCACAAAAAGCTTTTACCAGCACAAGTACAACAGAATGGCAGCTTCTTATTGTATTGGAGTGGTGTAGAGTCTGAGTGTGCACATTAAAAACACATAACTTGGTAGGAGGGCAAATTTAAGTATCTAAACAACCTCCAGATTTTTTAAAAATAGCTAGTTGCTAAATGTCATGTGCCTGCAAAGGCTTGTAGGTATGTTGATGATTTAGGGTCAGTGCGAGATTCTGAGAAGTTCAGTCTTCTGTGCCTTGGTATCTGGTGCTGTTTCTCAATGAGCAACAACCAAATAAACAGCGCAAAACATCTCTATAGAAACATGTTTCTTTGTATAATATAGATCAGGTGTAGGGAACTTCTGTGGCACACCAGATGTTGCTGGAGCACTCCTAGGAATGTAAGAAGACATCATTATCCATTGATTATCATTATCCATTCCGTCCTGTATTCATCACATGAAGTTTGTCTTCCACTGAAAACTCCATTATTTGTCTCACACTGTCTGCTATGGCAAAGTGGTAACCTACACAATTTATGTAGTTGTCGTTACATTATGTATTACATTGACAGGCTTTAAAAGAGGATTAGAGAAATCGGTGTTACAGCTATGCACTACCTCCAAAGTCACAGAAAGCAATGCTTACGACTGCTGGGTTGGCTGGAAGCCACAGAAGGGGAGAGTGCTGTTGTGCTCATGTTGTGCACCCTGGTTTCCCACAGGCATCTGGTGGGCCACCTTGAGAGCAGGTTACTAGGCTTGACGGGCCATTGACCTGATACTGCAGGCTGTTCATATTCCACCCCATCAATTTCAGTACAAAGGAGGTGCATTGCAAATGAAGAGGAGTCACATAATCAATTACATATTGCTTGAGGCTGTTGAATGCAGCAGCCACAGCAAATAGTGATCACATACGCTGGGTTGCTTTCTGTTCTGGACATGGGCCAAAGAAAGCAATTTCCCCTCCCATTTCTGTTTTTGTTGGAATTCTCCGATATTCCTAAGTACAACTCCAATCAACCCCAGAAAGCATGGCCAACGGCCATGGACGATGGGAGTTTTAGTTCAGCACCATCAGAAGGGCTGGAGGTTCCGCACACCTGATATAGAAGATTCACAAAATTACTGTATTTTTCCATGTATAAGGCTAGGTTTTTTTCCTTTTAAAAAATGTCAAAAATTTGGGGGCATCTAATAAAGGTAAAGGTAAAGGTACCCCTGCCCGAACGGACCAGTCTTGACAGACTCTGGGGTTTGTGCGCCCATCTCACATCTATTGGCCGGGGGCCAGCGCTGTCCGAAGACACTTCCGGGTCACGTGGCCAGCGTGACAACGCTGCTCTGGCGAGCCAGAGCCGCACACGGAACGCCGTTTACCTTCCCGCTGGTAAGCGGTACCTATTTATCTACTTGCCCCCGGGGGTGCTTTCGAACTGCTAGGTGGGCAGGCGCTGGGACCGAGCAGCGGGAGCGCACCCTGCCGCGGGGATTCGAACCGCCGACCTTTCGATCGGCAAGCCCTAGGCGCTGAGGCTTTAGCCCACAGCGCCACCCGCGGGGGCATCTAATACATGGATAGTAAAATACACAATTTTTTCTTAAATCAGAGTCCCCCAAAATTGGGGGCATCTTATAGACAGAAAAATACAGTAATCATTCCTTGGCACAAAATTTAGATTGCCTTGATGGCAGTCTTTAGTTGATTGCTTTATTTATACTTAGCCTCTCTCATGTAGATAATGACATTTCTTAGTTCTTAGGACCTGGTTGAAGCCCAATTTTTTTTTATAAACTGAGGATTCCTTGATGGGTAGATTTATCTAATAATCTATACAGCTCATCATATACAATGACAGTAACAACAACAACAACAACAACAACAACAACAGTTATTGGTATTAACTGCCAATGCAGTTCTGTCTAAAGCACCACGTTCATTGATAAGTGTTTGCCACCTTCTTTCAAGCTCTTCAGACTCCTCCTTGCATCTTTCTAGCAGAAGTTATCAAAGAGGCAGCACTGCTTCCTCTTGGCTGTGTTAAGAAGATTATCATTCCAGCATCACTGAAGGCAAGGTTTTTGCAGGTGAGTAGTCCTCAGTGAGGGATGCGGGTGGCACTGTGGGTTAAACCACAGAGCCTAGGACTTGCTGATCAGAAGGTTGGCAGTTCGAATCCCCACAACGGGGTGAGCTCCTGTTGCTCAGTCCCTGCTCCTGCCAACCTAGCAGTTCAAAAGCACGTCAAAGTGCAAGTAGATAAATAGGTGTGTGAAGGTAAACGGCATTTCCATGCGCTGCTATGGTTCGCCAGAAGCGGCTTAGTCATGCTGGCCACATGACCCAGAAGCTGTACGCCGTCTCCCTCGGCCAATAAAACGAGATGAGCGCCACAACCCCAGAGTCGGCCACAACTGGACCTAATGGTCAGGGGTCCCTTTACCCCTTTAGTCCTCAGTGAACACTACAGAGAACACTAGAGAAAGCAGTACAGTCATAGGCTGCATGTGATTTTTGGTTAAAGACCAAACTTCAGTGCCACCTGTCGACTACATCTTCCATGATCCCAATTTAGACATCTTTGGATACTAGAGATCACAGGGTCAATCCCAAATGGCTTCTCTGGGGAGGCTGAAATCCTGGATAGCTGCTGCCAGCAAGTGTGGACAGCATTGAGCTAGATGGACCAAGCATCTAACTTTGCATAAGGTGGTTTCCTGTGCTGCTCTGTAGCTAGACCAAAGATTGCCAACAGCAGCAAACACCACAAGTTGCTCTGCCCCTTTCCCCCTGTTTTTAATAGATTACCATGCTAGCAAGGTTATGCTTAAAATTCTACAAGGAAGGCTCAAGCAGTATGTGGACCGAGAACTCCCAGAAGTGCAAGCTGGATTTAGAAGAGGCAGAGGAACCAGAGACCAAATTGCAAACATGCGCTGGATTATGGAGAAAGCCAGAGAGTTCCAGAAAGACATCTACTTCTGCTTCATTGACTATGCAAAAGCCTTTGACTGTGTTGACCACAGCAAACTATGGCAAGTTCTTAAAGAAATGGGAGTGCCTGATCACCTCATCTGTCTCCTGCGAAATCTCTATGTGGGACAAGAAGCTACAGTTAGAACTGGATATGGAACAACTGATTGGTTCCAAATTGGGAAAGGAGTACGGCAAGGCTGTATATTGTCTCCCTGCTTATTTAACTTATATGCAGAATTCATCATGCGAAAGGCTGGGCTGGATGAATCCCAAGCCGGAATTAAGATTGCCGGAAGAAATATCAACAACCTCAGATATGCAGATGACACAACCTTGATGGCAGAAAGTGAAGAGGAATTAAAGAACCTTTTAATGAGGGTGAAAGAGGAGAGCGCAAAATATGGTCTGAAGCTCAACATCAAAAAAACGAAGATCATGGCCACTGGGCCCATCACCTCCTGGCAAATAGATGGGGAAGAAATGGAGGCAGTGAGAGATTTTACTTTCTTGGGCTCCATGATCAGTGCAGATGGTGACAGCAGTCACGAAATTAAAAGACGCCTGCTCCTTGGGAGAAAGGCGATGGCAAACCTAGACAACATCTTAAAAAGCAGAGACATCACCTTGCCAACAAAGGTCCGTATAGTAAAAGCCATGGTTTTCCCAGTAGTGATGTATGGAAGTGAGAGCTGGACCATAAAGAAGGCTGATCGCCGAAGAATTGATGCTTTTGAATTATGGTGCTGGAGGAGACTCTTGAGAGTCCCATGGACTGCAAGAAGATCAAACCTCTCCATTCTGAAGGAAATCAGCCCTGAGTGCTCACTGGAAGGACAGATCGTGAAGCTGAGGCTCCAATACTTTGGCCACCTCATGAGAAGAGAGGACTCCCTGGAAAAGACCCTGATGTTGGGAAAGATGGAGGGCACAAGGAGAAGGGGACGACAGAGAATGAGATGGTTGGATGGTGTTCTTGAATCTACTAGCATGAGTTTGATCAAACTGCGGGAGGCAGTGGAGGACAGAAGTGCCTGGCGTGCTCTGGTCCATGGGGTCACGAAGAGTCGGACACGACTAAACGACTAAACAACAACATAGATGGTAATGAACAAAGCACTTGTCAATTGCTGGTATCTTGTTATTATTTGGAAGCTGGCTCGTTTTTCTAGTATTAATTTGTGGTGTTGCAGACATTAATCTAGGAAAAACTGCCTGTCTCATTTTGGAAGCTATATCTAGGAAAATAGTTGGTTCTTAATTTGCTTGAGGGTGTGGGAAGGTTAGTAATACTTGGTTCCAGTACTCTGGGAAGTTATATGGTCTTGTTAATGTGTCAAATGGTTTGGTCAGAATAGGAACCTACCAATGAACATTACATTCAAACACTGCAGAGAGGAGGTCAATTTCCCAGAGGTCTTGCCTTTTTCAGTCACCTTTATATCAATCTCCTATTCAGTTACAGACTCCTTAAAAGGGAACTTATAAGAACATAACAATGCATCTGCTGCATCAGGCCACTACAATCTGTGTTGCGGTTCTTTAAGGTGCCGGTTTAAGCTTACATAGCAATCACTCTTCTGTATTTTATTGAAACCTGAGTTTTGGGGATGGCTGCAGAAGTAAAGTAACAGGCAAATATTTATTATTATTATTATTATTATTATTATTATTATTATTATTATTATTCACCGCCCTATACCCAGAGGTCTCAGGCCGGTTTACAGAATAATATCTACTCTCTATCCACTTTCCCAACACTCTTATCTTGTTCCCACTCATGTAAGCATCTTTATTCTAAACTATTATAACTAGTGACAAATGGAATCTGTGATATAGACACAGGTCTCTCAACAGGCTACCCAATGAAGTAAATTTCCCAGGATGGGTTTGATCACAAAGCAATGCTACAGAGAGGTATATTATGCAATTCCCAAGGATCACACAATAATTAGGCAGACATCTAATTTAAAATGCAAACATTCAATATGCATTTATGAAGTTGTACCCTGCTTCTTTGGCACTCTGAAAATATATTTATTTTCTCTGAAGGAATTCCATCATCAGGACCTCTTACCCAGTTAGAATCTGTTCATGTTTCCTTTTTCTGCAATATGTAGTACTGATAGAACCATAGCTGTCAACTTACAGATTTGAAAATAAGGGACCAGCAGCCTTGAAAATAAGGGACCAGCAGCCAAAGTAAGGGATTTTAGTCTACCAGCTGAAATACGAAGTTAAAAGGGACCAGATAATTTTGGAGAGCAGCGCTGGTTTTTAGCCCTTCGTTTCCAGAGGTTGCTGCTCAAGACACCAGCCAATGAAACACTGCAATTAAATAACTACAAGCAGCAACCACTTTTCACGCAAAACGAAGTCCAAGCTACGAAGATGCTGCTGCAGTTCTGTATCTTTTCTCTTGTGCTCCATCTGCAGCTCTCAGTTCCATCAGGTGGGGTGGGGGGAAATAGTGCCCAAAGTAAACCCGCAGATCAGACCATCTATACTAGTCTACCACTACTAATCTACGGGAGAAGCGCTTGCAGTCCTTCCCTTGTAGCCCTTGGAACACCTGCCCACACCTCCTCCTCTTCCTCCTCTCTCTGAACTGCTTTCTCTATGGTTGCCCTCGCTCTCTTCTCAAGGCTCCTCAGCAGTTCATAGGCCATGCCAGGCTGCCCATCTCATCTGGGTCCTTCGGCGTCACAGCTGCAGTACGGCCTAGTGGGTGCGGGAGCAGCGGCGACGGGCAGAGGGGAGGACCCAGGCAGAGACGCTCAGTTCAGCGGCTGTGAGGAGGATGGCGGTGGAAGGGCCAGAGGCTCCTGCCAGTCCTGGTGGAGAGGTGCTCCCAGGGGCCAAGCCTGGTGAGAGGAGGCCGGAGGGGGGCGGGGCGGGCAGCCAATCAACACAGTTGGAGCCTCCCTCCTCCCTGGCTGGCAGGGAGGGAGGGAGAGGAGCTGCTTCCTTTGAAACCCGGGAAATTTAAGGGACATCCATCAATAAGGGACAGCAGCGGGACATGGTGCTGGGATAAGGGACTGTCCCTCCATATAAGGGGCGCTTGACAGCAATGGATAGAACAGGTGCCTCAAGATGTCTCTTGGATGTTTCATCTTTACAAAATATGCAAATACCACTTGTCAGAGGCAGCAGTTGGATTTTGATCAGAAGACTGCAGAAGACTCTGACACATGCTTCTGGGAAATGAATTACTGGAATTTTTGTAATATTGATCCTGCCCACTTTCACCTTACTCTGGCAAACTGCTATGAGGTTGGTAGACTGTCAGAGTGAGGATCCTTCTGCTTTATTTTTTGTAGGAGAGAACACAATTTGAATCTCTCAAAAAGCGTTTCTCCAAATATTCTCCATGCTGAAGTCTGGAGCATGGTAGGAGTGCTGCCACTCAAGTCCCCTCAGCCTTTGTGTGATGAGTTTTCTTGTCGGTTATTTTCCATCTTCCCTTCTTCTCTTCCTTCCCTCTCTACACCATGTCTCCTTGTCTGCCTGAACCTCCTGCACCACACAGCCTCTTAAGTTCAGTCATATTTACTATCCCCTTGCTTAGTACTAGTTGTAGGTATTCCACTGTCAGTTTCAACCTCAGCATGTAGAATGTTTATGAACATTCCATCACATTGCAGCATCACAGAGAAGAGCTGGAGGGGGCAGGGCTCTCCCCACCTCAAAAATTACTCCAGGCTAATTTTTGTATAGACCAGCTTTCCCCAGTGTGAGGTCCTCCTATCAGCATGGTGGTTCTGACCAGGGTTGATGAAAGTTGGACTCCAAAACACTGGGAGAACAGCATTTGTGGAGGCTGCTATAGGAATTCGCCTGTCCTTATCTCTTATTTTCACCCCGCCATCCCCAAATCTCTCAAGAATTAACTCTTAATGGTCCTCATTGTCACATCCTCC
Source organism: Podarcis vaucheri (assembly GCF_965113315.1). Taxonomy (NCBI): domain Eukaryota; kingdom Metazoa; phylum Chordata; class Lepidosauria; order Squamata; family Lacertidae; genus Podarcis; species Podarcis vaucheri. Next base: position 3,645,177 of record NC_138758.1, on the reverse strand, counting down.
TTCCCAGGACAGTCCAAAAAATGCAGTTGAGCAAAAGTGCAGACTAACCAATTCACTAGGATAGACTGACAATCATAGAATAGCTGTGTATTGAATAAGTTCAGCTTAAAATAAATAAATGTGTCTCTATTAAAATATTCAGTTAGCAGAAATGCAACCTTTAGCTATTAAAGGCTAAAGAAAGACCAAAAATCTTGCAAAGACACGTGAAGCAGAAACCCCAACAAAGAAAAGGATATACAAATCTAACCTCTGCTTGATTCTTCTCCTCATTCTCCAACCTCCCATATGCTAATCTGTCACAAGCAACGATGAGACCTGAAAGTCTCATTCTCACCTCATTCCTTTGCAAGGTGGGCTCGTCTGTTACCCTGGTGCCCCAGTGGATGTTGCTATCACATTCCTGCTCTGGAAAGAGTCCCAGAGCTGTGCTCCCCTATATTTTCCCCCTTTCTTAAATCAAAGCCATGCATTAGCCAGGTGGAGAAGTCAGGGAAGAAATAGGACAGTTAACTGCTAAGGGGCTGCTTAGGTCCAATTTTTTTAAAGAACTGAAAACGGCCCTATTTTTTCAGCACTCTCAAGGGAACTGATCTAACTAATTGGGGGTGGAGGCTGTGGTTTTCCTGATGGCATTGGACTCCAATTTCCATCAGCACCTGTGAGCATCGCTAATCATCAGGGGTTATGGGAGTAGTACTCTAATAACATCTGAATGGCCACAGGTTCCCCACCCTTGCAGAAAGTGTTGCTCATGTGTGAAGGCACATGCTGTGTTGTTGCAAAGAGACTGCACATCCTACCTTCTCCTCGGAAGGACAGATCTAGGTTGAGTTCACTGTGGCACAGATGTAGAACAGGATTATTTTCTGTTCAGCTGAAAAGGGGCTTCCCTGATTAGCTTTCTTGCAGAAATGTTTTTGGCACTGCCCCCGTGTTAACATGCTATCTTGCTCATTGCACAGATTATTTGAACAACAATTTCAGTGTCAAGTCTCAAGTAACTGCTGCCCCTGATAGCAGGAGCATTGGAGGTGAGAAAATGAATATTGATCTTGGCACAAAGCTCGCAGAGGCTGCAGCTCTGCAAAGCTGTGCTGTGCAATGTCTCTTGGAGAGGACCTGTGTCATGAGGTGCATGTTCAGAGAACTCTTTCAGGGCTCGCACCAATGCTTAAGTCCATGCCTGTGCATGCACATGTGTGTCTGTGTGCACACCTGCCTATCTGAGCAGCACAACAACCCTGAGATTCTCTTAAAACCACTTGGATCTGAAACACACCCATGTTCAAATGTTGCTCTCCTGCTGGTTCTCTGACGTGATCTACAATGACAAGACTCTTCAGCTGCATGTGCAAAGTGTGTGGAACCTTTCGCAGCCTGAGGGTCTTGTTCCCTTTCCAGGAACCATATGCCAGTGGTGGGCAGGACCAGAGGCAAAAGTGGGTGGAGCAAGAAATGTAAATCTTACCTTTGTACAGGAGGTTAGTGGTGCATGGGGTGCTAGGAGAAGGGTAGCACCTCTGGTGGGGGACTCATGGTGCTCTTTCTGGGGTAGTTCATCCCTGCACTCAGTTCTCACCTGGGGCTCCTAGAAGCTGTCAGCATGTTGCAGTGGTTACAATCCTGGGAAACGGCTTGGATTGGCCAACTAGACAAGGTGAGGGCAGCCAACGCTTCTCAAAGCCCCAGCCCAGAACATGGAGGCCATGTTTTCAAGGTTTGTGGTCATAACTTTGAGCTGTTCTCATGGAAACTGACCTGACCACTAGAGCAACAAAGCATCCTTGACTCACAGCCACACCGATAAGCAGTAGATCTGATGCTTTTCCTGTTGCAACTCCCTCCACGCTACAGCTCAGAATACTCAGCCACTGATGAACTCAGTGAAACAGCACAAGGATAAAAGCGTGGCTGTTTTTAGCTCTTCCCTTTCTCCTCCAACAAAAGAAGAGGCCAAAGACCTTTATGGAAGCCAGCTGGGATTTCCCCTCTATGGATATGCAGCTTTGTACCATTAAACATTAAATACTGGAAAGAACCTTTCAGTACTCTTGAAAGCTGAACCACTCCTTGCTGTGCTGAAGCCTGTCCCACCAGACTATTCCAAAATGTTGTCACTAATGGAAAAAGCAGCTGGGGTTGGGATGCAAGCCCTTTAGAAAAAGTGGGGGGGGGGGGCAAATGGAATCACTTGTTCCTTTCCCCCAAAACTAGAATTGGATTGGACTTTGGGGGGGGGGGGAGATAAGTTGCTCTATCTTGAACTATTTGTCCCATCAAGCACAAGATTATCCATGTCAGCCTTCCAGAATTTGGTGCCCTCCAGTTCCCATTAGCCTCGGCCATATCACCAAGGGTCAGGGAAGGTGGGAGTTTCAGTCCAGAAATATCCGCAGGGCATTTCATTAGCTGCCCCAGTCTAGATTCTTCTGCCTTTTAAAACAGGAGGTACCAAAAGAACCATTTTTTAAAAAATGGCGGGTGTCTGACCAAGGCAGAATAGAATGGTACTATAATTTCTCTTGAGTTGGACAGTATAGTTCTGTTGATGCAGCCAAGAATCGCATTACCTTTTTTTGCTGCTGCATCACACTGTTGACTCATGTTAAGCTTGTGGTCTACTAAGACCTTCAGACCCTTTTATTGTATACTTCTGTCAAGCCAGGTGTCCCCCACGCTCTATTTGTGTGTATGTCTGGTTTTTCCTTACATTTGTCCCTATTGAAATTCATTTTGTTATTTTTGGCACAGTTCTCCAGTCTATTAAGATCATCTGGAACCCTGATTCAATCTTCTGATGTTTTAGTTACTCCTCCCAGTTTGGTATCATCTGTAAATAGAGTATCCCCTCTATTCCTTCATCCAAATCATTTATAAAGATGTTGGGGGGGGGTGCCAGGCCCAGGACAGAACCCCGTGGCATCCACATCACATTTTTCCAGGATAACGAGGAACCATTGGTGAGAACTCTGAGTTTTGTCCGCTAGCCAGCTACAAATCCACCTAACAGTAACGTTTTCCAGCCTCAATGTTACCAGATTCTTCACAAGAATGTCATGGAGAACTTTGCTGAAAGCCTTGCTGAAACCAAGATATGCGACATCTGCAGCATTCCTCTGATCCACCAAGTTCTGTCAAAAGAAGAAAGCTTAGTCTTGCATGACGTGTTTTTGAGAAACCCATGCTGTTTAATTATCCATTCTAGGACCTTTCAAGCTGTGTTCTCTTGGTCCTGATTGTGGAGATCACACAATATTGATTGCACACCTCACCCTCTCTTTAGTGCAGGAAAACAGCAGCTCTTAGAACACCAGGGATTCTTATTGTTTGGTGTTCAAACACCTTACTTACCAATCCTAGCTCAGACTTTGGCTAAAAACACTAATAGGGGGGGGGGGGAGCAGCAAGACTAGGCCTTTTCATAGAACTAGCATAGGATACCTGCACATTTTGCTTCATAACTTTCTTTCTAGGAAGGCTAGAAACTTTCTTTTTTAAAATGTAAGTTCAGAGTCTGGGGCCCTGCCTGGAGTTGTCAATGAAGGCTTTCACAAGCATGGGCACCATGTTGGCAAGCCCTGTTCTAGGAAACCGTATGTGACATTTAAAATGTGGCTCATGGAAGATTTCTCTTGAAGGAATATGATCTTTGGGCTGAGAAAGGTCCCCCACCCTTGATATGGTCACAAATCAGTAACAATGCACCAGCAATGCATTGTGAAGGTCCTAGATTTAATCCCCAGCATTTCCAGTCAGAAGAATAAGATAGCAGGTAATAGAAAAGCCCATTCTTTTCTGCCAATGTGGTCAGCATAGACCACAATGGTCTGATTTGGCATCTATGCCAACATCCATCTATGCTCTGTGTACCTCCCCATTACTCTTGGAACTACACTGCCCCTTTCCCAAATTCCCAAGATGCAAAGGAATTGAGGCGGCAGCATGCTGCAGTGGCTGCAGCCCTGGCAAGAGAGAGATCCATGATTGTTAGTTCCTTGCTAAGCCATGAAGTTCCTCTTGGCTGGGTAGTGGTTCTCTCTCAAAGGGTGACCCACCATCTCAGCTGCTCACTGCCTACCAAGTTGTGGACTACCACCATCACCTGACTCCTGAACACGAGGCAGGACACAGGAAGGTTTCAGCAGGGACAGTGCGGAAGAGACATTTATTGCCCTAATCTATAAGCCAAGGGTTCACAAACTGTGGTTTGTGGGCCGCCAGTCCATGCGTTTCATTCAAGGTAGTCTACGGTGTGGCTTGGGCTGTGTGGTTGAAGATGAGATGACGCATCCATCACATTAAATAACCATATTGATTTTAACTGAATTTTATTTGTATTTCTTCTGTTGTGTTTTATCGTACAGCGGTACCTCGGGATGCAAACGGGATCCATTCCGGAGCCCCATTTGCATCCTGAACAGAACGTAAGATGCAACAGTGCAATTACGGGTGCGCAGGTTGCATTTCGCCGCTTTCGCGCATGCGTGTGACTTCATTCTGACAGTCTGCACATGCGCTAGTGGTGAAACCTGTTACTTCTGGGTCGCCGCAGAGCACAACCCGAAAGCGCTCAACCTGAAGCTTATTTATCCCGAGGTATGACTGTATTGCAATTTAAATTCTATGGGGATACAATAAACTACCATCTAAAAGAAATAAAAGAAAGAAGAAAAATAACAGTTGAAAACAATACCACATCATACACAGCACATTGCAGATGCTGCAACAGGAATCTGGTATTTAGTGTCATGGCGCATAGCCTTTGGAATTCCTTCCTGTTAAATATTGAGTGCACACCATCTCTGTGTTCTTGCTTTTAAGCAGAGATCTTTCCCAGGCTGCATCTGTCCTGGATGCTTTTAAAATATGCCTTTATTGTTTTCTCACTTGCTTGCTACCCTGGGCTTTACTTCCTTCCTGCTGCTGCTGCTTCAGTTAGTGTTAGTGTTGAACCTTCCTTTTGTTGAACTCAGAAGTCCATGATCATAGAATCATAGAGTTGGAAGAGACCACAAGGGCCATCGAGTCCAACCCCCTGCCAAGCAGGAAACACCATCAGAGCACTCCTGACATATGGTTGTCAAGCCTCTGCTTAAAGACCTCCAAAGTAGGAGACTCCACCACGCTCCTGGGCAGCAAATTCCACTGTCGAACAGCTCTTACTGTCAGGAAGTTCTTCCTAATGTTTAGGTGGAATCTTCTTTCTTGTAGTTTGGATCCATTGCTCCGTGTCTGCTTCTCTGGAGCAGCAGAAAACAACCTTTCTCCCTCCTCTATGTGACATCCTTTTATATATTTGAACATGGCTATCATATCACCCCTTAACCTCCTCTTCTCCAGGCTAAACATGCCCAGCTCCCTTAGCCGTTCCTCATAAGGCATCGTTTCCAGGCCTTTGACCATTTTGGTTGCCCTCCTCTGGACACGTTCCAGTTTGTCAGTGTCCTTCTTGAACTGTGGTGCCCAGAACTGGACACAGTACTCCAGGTGAGGTCTGACCAGAGCAGAATACAGTGGCACTATTACTTCCCTTGATCTAGATGATATACTCCTATTGATGCAGCCCAGAATGCTCCTGATCAATCTACCATACTGTCACCCAGCATCAGTAAGTGTAATTGCACGTTTATCCTGAATAACATTTGAGCAGAATGGTGAAATACATGAGTAAATGATTTGGGCAGGAGCGAGTTTAACTGCCTGGCGGTCATCTTCCCAACTATACTGCTTGTGAGCGAAGATACTTTGTGCTATTTGGGAAAAGATGTCTCTGCTCATCCACCCTCACGCACAGAGACTGAACACTGCAAGGTTCAACATCTGCTCGCAAGTTCTTCTTCTTCTGGTCTCAGGGGCTTGAAGGCAAGAGCTGCTTAAATGAAACAGTGGAAAAATTCAGTGCAGCTCAGACTGGGAAGCAGATGTAGCTATGACTGCCTCCCTGCCCCTTCCAGCAAATGAAAAGGCTTTCCAATGTGAAAGTCTCTCCTGAAAATGAGTCACTTGAGGATTCTCTTTTGATGCCCCCCATTCCTTTAGCCTTGCCAACTGACAAAGGATTGGGGGAGGGAGTGATGCCAGTATGGGTTCAATGACAGATGGGACTGCCTGTCCTTTCCCCCAGATGCCTGCCCCCTTTCCACCCTCATTTATTTGTTTGTTTGCCAAGTGCGTGAAGTTGAATGTGCACAAGTTACATGTGTGTAAGCTTTGGGCTTACTGTACTCCTTTTGCAGACTTAGGTAATGCCCAAAGTGGTGAAACTTCTCCTTTATTTAGGAGTATTACTTCCAAACTGATAAGTACTCAAGCCACCCAAACACGTACCTTATCCACTTTTTTATATAGAAAAAACAATCGCACAAGAGCACACAGCCATAATGAAAATGCAACCAGTCAAAAGTCAGGCTCCTTACTAGGCAGCTGCTGACCATTAATGATAGAAGAACAAAACACACATTTGACTACACAAGGATTATGAAAGAGTTTGCATTTTATACATAGATTATGTACATCAGTTTTGGACACGTGGGTCTTTTTCATGCTGATTCCAATAGAAAACTATTTACAGAAGAAAACTAAAACAGGACTATTTTCAATGAACATAAACTTGTTGGAAGCTCTAGCAATAAAGTAGTCCTGGGGGAAAAGCAAGTGTTGGAAGAGTCATGTACAAGATGATGAATGGGGCGGTGAAGCATCTTACAGAACATGAACACAAAGCAAATTAAAATGCAACACCAAATGGATATCGAAATATATAGATACACACACAGAGGAAAAAAGTATAGTCCCTGACTGCTTCTCACCACTTTGCTGAAGTTGTACTCAGTTTTGCACACATTTACACTTAAGCAGCTATGTTGATTTGGCTAAAGTTGAAGGGAAGATACAAAATAAATGAATACTGACCAAGTAGTAGATTCAATATTTAAAAATAAGCAACCCGCCCCCCCAACCAACCTCGTCCCATTATTTTGTCTTAGTTCTACAGAGTACGCAAGAGTTTGCACTTCTTCCCATTAATCCCATCACAGCCCAGCACCCCAGTCTCTTTTGCAGAATGTGTAACACTCACATCTCACACCGTGGTAGCAGCACAGTGCAGTAAGTCTGCCATTCTTCCTACAACACTGCATGGGTTTCAGTAACACAAATGAACTCAGTGGTTTGTAGTTTAAAAGTGCCACCACACTGAGAATTTGGTTTGAACAGGAACACATTCATATGGAGAATGTCGTGCATGAAATGGATCTCAGCAAAACCAGTTGCTGCTTCACTTCGCCAATTTTTGTAGGTTTATGACAGTTCATTTTTTACACCCACCCATGCCAAGAAATTAGCAGAGCCTGAATCCCTGGAGATCGCAGGACATTACAAAGTAAGTATTCTATGCACACATGAGTTATTGGGAAGCATCAAACGGAGACTAATTTGTCTGCAAAAGGCAGCCCCAGGAGAATGATTAAACCTGTGTTCCATGAATAGAAAAAACAGGTTCGTGTAAGAATTGCTGTGCTTGGTGAATTATAAAGTAGTAAAAGAAAATAATGTACAACCTCTCTCCTAAATTAAAACACTACAATTTTGTCATTTTGGCAGCCCGTGTGTGTGTGTGTGTGTGTGTGTGTTTTACATATCTATAGATTTTGCACATATTTTTAGTCCTTGTTGGAAGACAGAACATCTTTATGTTAGAGTGAAATTTCATCATTTAAAAATTAATAAAATATCTCAACACCTACAAAAAGAACTTTCCAAATGAAGGAACAATAAATAGGTATAGGCATACCAAATATTTATTTTAATATACTTCAATAAAACCTGTTAATTGCATTTTAATGCAAAACAAATGGGATGGGGAACTTACACAGCATGTAATGCTCCTACCCCCATGTACAATACCAAGTATATTTTACAGAAGGTTTTCTGTATACCTGTGTTAAATGCTGGTGGGTGCATCAGAAAACAGACATTGATAAATAATTTATTGTTCACCAATTAGGAGTGGCTTCACAGATACTATGAATCTAGTTTAATGGCATAATCTAATTATGTCAGTCAGGCCCAAGATTGACAAGTGGGGAGAGAGTGATATTTTAGCAATTCCTAGTGTCCTCCCAATACTAACATTCTTACTTTGAGGAAATATCAAACTACTTTGACACTGGTTTAAGTATGCAGTAGAACAGTTTCTCAACCCCCAGGTGTTGTTGAACTACAACTCCCATCATCCCTAACCACTGGTCCTGCAAGCCAGGGATGATGGGAATTGTAGTCCAACAACTGGGGATCCAAGTTTGAGAAACACTGTAGTAGAAAATGCTCTACCTGTCTCTTAACACTGTTTTTGTATATTCCAATGGCTTACTCTGTAAGACCAGGTATGAGAAAACTTTGGGCCTCTTGATAGTGCTGGACAGAGATGATGGGAATTGTTGTTCAGCAGCATCCAAAGGACCAAAGGTTCCTAACCTGCAACACCTTTTTCAAGGCAGGATACTAATACTATTATGGAGGTGATTTAACTGTGAGAAACAGCATTCCCTTTTGTGTTCAGAAGTGCACAATTGTGCATGTTGGAAGCAAGGAGGTTTGCTCTTATTGGGGAAATGGTAAAAATGTCCTTCTTAAAAATAATAATGGCCACACCTACCATTATATTATTATCTAGACCACAGTGCACTCTGAACCTTTAACGTGCAGAATTTTGCAGCTTGCCAATTTTTGGCAAATGAGCAAAATGAGAATCCTGGAGAAATTAGAGCTCCACAAAAGTAATGGGCTTAGATGTACTGTTTGGTTTGCTTATGAAAAGGGGGTTAATATTCTAGCCTAGGACCCAAAACTCCACATTAATACAGTGACTGAAACTCTCGTCCCCCACCCCTACCCCCACTTCAAACCAAACCATTTTTGAAACCAAGAGGAATGTCACTAGTTGTTTGACTTACAGCCTGGGTATACAAATCACCATCTGAAGGACAAGGGCTTGGATTTTATTTATTTGTAATGAAGAACAAAAGAGAATAAACACTTTCAAGAACAAGAGAAAGGATAGGAGTGGAAGGAGGAGGAGGAGGAGGAGGAGGAGGAGGAGGAGGAGTGAGCTGTGACATCTCAAAACAGAATCCACTTTTGTACATTGTGGTGTTTGAGTGCTGCATGGTGGAATGCCTAAAAATCTTGAGGTCTGAGCTCATTCTGTATCCAACTGCACCCAACATCACACCAGCTTTTTCTATTAAACTGTGCTAAGGTGATTGTATATTTCACAAAATCTACAAAAATGATATTTATCTTTTCTTTCTTGTAACAGACTGAAATTAAACCTTAAGAGGTTTTCAAAGCTAACATTAACTAAAAATACAATTATGGGGAAAACTGTGAAAGGAAAGGTCTAATCTACAACAAATCATGCTCTATTTAAAAGCTTCATGAAACAGTTTAGTGTGCTTTTTATTTGGCTCAAGGATGCCATCTAAGGCCTGCCTTAGGCTCACAACACACACTTGAAGGGAGGAAGAAAAAGCAGCTAGTCACAAAGTTCACTTTGCACATATGTTGTGAAAGCATTCAAGACCCCCTGTACCCCTTTTGCCCCACACTACAAATTTAACTCAGTAACTATTATGTGGTACTGCAGCCAACAGCAATCCAACAGAGAGTTCCTTGGGTAGTGGAGAGTTAAGAACAAAGAAATATGTTTTATCATTTGGACAAGGAAGAAGAATTTAGTTTATTTGAAAATTGCAGACACACAGCTCAAAAATGAGAAAAGAGTCTGGCTTTTTCCATTTAATTAAATAAATGTATACAATCATACCTCATGTTGTGTCTGCTTCAGGTTATGTCTTTTCAAGTTGCGTCCTGTGGCAACCTGGAAGTACCAAAACAGTTACTTCTGGGTTTTGCCGCTTGAGCATGTGCAGAAGTGCTAAATCGTGCTGTGCATGTGCGCAAACGCTGCGCTTCTGGATGTGAACGCTTTGAGTTGCGGACGTGCCTCCAGGACGGATTATGTCCACAAATCGACGCAAAAATCCATACATGACAAAGAACCAGCAATGGGTTGGGACTCTTCCACTGTACAGTGAAGTAATTAAATGAAAGGTTAATTTCAAAGACATGGTAATTTATCTCATTTCTACCATTCTCATCACACTGTAGAGCAAAAGGGGGAAAGTTACGGGAACACCCATTGTGGCACTGATGGATTTGTCTCAAAGGCCTGTAAACAGGGCACAGAATAGCTTCTAAAATGATGGGGAGTAGAGATACAGATGGACTGATTATAAGAGGTGCAATCTCTTACTAGCCGGGGTGTGTGGTGTCATAATGGACCTGCTGCATGAACTGTGGCTCTAGTACAAAGGGGTAGTGGAGGGGGGTGGACAGGAAAAGAGGAGCTACCATCTTGCCTTATGATGCATGACCATGCATTGCTGCTGCCAGGATGTAGCAATCCCCTTCCTCCTTTTCACCCTGTGCCCAGCAGCTGTTCTTTCCCCCAAATCAACACTTTTGTTACAACAGAAATAGAGGGAAAGGGAGAACAGCAAATAACATGGGGGAACAGGAATCTCTCCTTGCCCCTCACAAGCAAGCAAGCAAACAAACAAACAAACAAACAAACCTGATTTGCAGCTTTAGGATTACTGACCACACAGTGCAGAGGGAACAGCTCAATGCCCTGAACCAGCCAGCTGCCCAACGCTTTTGTAAATATTGCAAAATAGAGCTTCTTTAGGGCTCAGTTTCACTACTCCGTAGTAACAGAAGTCAGGAGCAAGATGTAAAGTCCTGACAAGTCACAATATAAACCTGAGATTTATTTATTTGGCAGTTTTACCTCAACATCCTTAACTCATAAGCTTCTGTACGACTCCCATTTAAATCACGCCATATGTCACTGTTAAGTGTCAGACAATGAAAATAATTTAAAGAAAGTGGCATCCATTGTCCAACAATACATTGAAAAAATGATTAAGTATCAAATTAAATAGGATAAATAAAAGCATATTTACAATTTTTTTCTTTAGAAAACCAAACCTAATAAATTCAAACTGTGCAAACTGAAGAACATCCAACACTCAGATGTTAGTCCTTTAAACTTTACGTTACCAATCTTACAAAAACCTAATATTCAAAAATACACATTGCATCTATTGAGACACAAAGAAATTGCAAAGAAGTTTAAGACTAGTAAAAGAGTTATCACAGGCACTTCACATGTAAACAATCTACAGTACAACTGAAAAAAAATATTTTGGCACCAACCTAGAATACTGAAAAAACCCACATAAAACTTGTCCTTTATACTATATCTTATTCTGCCATCATCATCATCAATATCATCAATATCAACGTCATCATCATCATCATCCGCCCAACTAAAATACGGGAGATGGTACAACAGCAAGAAGTGCAAGAAATTAGGGACACAATCTTCTGGAAACTGGAAAAAAATGCATCACATGATTTATCATCCAAATTTCTCACACCATGCTGCAGTGATTCTTTTGTTGTTGTTGAAAAAAATGTACATAAAATAATTTTAACTTCTTTTAATGAAAATGTGATTAAGAGCTGCTATGCATATTATATTTTTAGCGTGGCCGCATAATGCACACACTAAAACCATAATATATGCAAGACAGCATTGCACATTTTTCAAAATGCATCCATGACAAAGAACCAGCAACGGGTTGGGACTTTGCCATATAAAAATCTCCAAAGCTCTATGTTTCTTGTTCATTATAAAACGTGTGCAGCAAACCTAGGAGACAGCCTAACACAGTGTAGCATAAAATAGGAAAAAGAAATAATGAAATAAGAGAACTCAGAATGTGTACTACGTTGAAAAAGAGATTTTGATAATCTCAAAATCCCTTATGGCTCTGGATTAAGCAAGCAAGCAGTACAATTCTTTACCATACTGGAAAACTGTCAGTTTAACATAAACATATGTTTAAAGTAAGGCGCGGTCTACAGGTGAAACTCAAAAAATTAGAATATCGTGGAAAAGTTCATTTATTTCAGTAATTCAACTTAAAAGGTGAAACTAATATATGAGGTAGACTCATGACATGCAAAGCGAGATAATGTTAAGCCTTTATTTGTTATAATTGTGATGATTATGGCATACAGCTGATGAAAACCCCAAATTAACAATCTCAGAAAATTAGAATATTAAATGAAATCAGCAAAACAAGGATTGCAAATAGAGCAATATTGGACCTCTGAGAATAAGAAGCATGCATATGTACTCAGTACTTGGTTTGGGCCCCTTTTGCATCAATTACTGCCTCACTGCGGCGTAGCATGGATGCTATCAGCCTGTGGCACTGCTGAGGTGTTATGGAAGACCAGGAAGCTTCAATAGCAGCCTTCAGCTTTTCTGCATTGCTCGGTCTCATGCCTCTCCTCTTTCTCTTGGCAATGCCCCATAGATTCTCTATGGGGTTCAGGTCAGGCGAGTTTGCTGGCCAATCAAGCACAGTAATCCCATGGGCACTGAACCAGGTTTTGGTACTTTTGGGAGTGTAGGCAGGTGCCAAGACCTGCTGGAAAATGAAGTCAGTATCTCCATAAAGCTCGTCTGTGGAAGGAAGCATGAAGTCCTCCAAAATCTCCTGGTAGACGGTTGCGTTGACCCTGGACTTAATGAAGCACAGTGGACCAACACCAACTGATGACATGGCTACCCAAATCAACACAGACTGTGGAAACTTCACACTGGACTTTAAGCATCTGGCATTGTGTGCCTCCCCATTCTTCCTCCAGACTCTGGGTCCTTGGTTTACAAATGAGATGCAAAAGTTGTTCTCCTCAGAAAAGAGGACTTGGGACCACTGAGCAACAGACCAGTTCTTTTTTTCTTTAGCCCAGGTAAGACGCTACTGACGTTGTTTCTTGTTCAGGAGCGGCTTGACAAGAGGAATACGACATTTGAAGCCCATCTCCAGGATCCGTCTGTGTGTGGTGGCTCTTGATGCACTAACTCCAGCCTCAGTCCACTCCTTGTGAAAGTCCCCAACATGTTTGAATGGTCTTTTCCTGACAATCCTCTCCAGGCTGCGGTCATCCCTGCTGCTTGTGCACCTTTTCTTCCACACTTTTCCCTTCCGCACATTCCCTTTCCATTAATGTGCTTCAATACATCACTTTGGGAACATCCAATTTCTTCTGCAATTGCCTTTTGAGGCTTTCCCTCCTTATGGAGAGTCTCAATGATGGCTTTCTGCACAACTGTCAGGTCAGCAGCCTTCCTCATGATTGTGCTTCCTACTGAACCAGACTGAGAGACCATTTAAAGGCTCAGGAACCCATTGCAGGTGCTATGGATTGAATAGCTACTGCACCTTTACACAATATTTAATTTCTGAGATTGTTAATTTGGGGTTTTCATCAGCTGTACACCATAATCATCACAATTATAACAAATAAAGGCTTGACATATCTCACTTTGCATCTCATGAGTCTATCTCATATATTAGTTTCACCTTTTAAGTTGAATTACTGAAACAAATGAACTTTTCCACAATATTCTAATTTTTCAAGTTTCACCTGTACAATATCTGGCCTGCAATCACTTCTGATGGCTTAGGGTGTTCCTCTGAAGGAAACTGAACTGGAATCAATCCACATCAACACACATCATGGCAACAAGTTGGTTCTCTGAGTGTCCTGTTACAGGCAGGAAAGCTGTGATGCTTTAGATGAAGGTATTTCAAGAAGAGCTTGAACAGTAACTCCAACTTTCACAAGGCCCCTTTCTTCCAAAATGTGATGGGGCAGGCAAAGTCTTTCCTAGGAAAGAAAATGACTTTTCAGTATGGTTTGTTGCTGTTAATGCCCACACAGACATCCTAACTTTCCAGAATAGCAATTTACTCAAATGTCCTACTTCCTCAGGGATTGGGAACCTCTGGTCCACACCCAGTTACAGCCCATGGAGGCTTCCCTTCCAGCCCTTCCTCCTACTGGGACAAGTTAAAGTCATTCCTCCTCTCCCTCCCACAATTGTTCATACTTTCAAGAAAGGCCTGCCCCCCACAGTTGTTGAACTACAACTCCCATCATCCCTAGCTTGCAGGACCAGTGGTCAGGGATGATGGGAGTTGTAGTCCAACAACAGCTGAGACCCACGTTTGAGGAACATTGGACTAATATATCTTGCATGAGTCTGTTTTATTAATAAGTTTTCCCAGCTTATACTAATCAACAGCAAATTCTTCATCATTTGAACAGGTCGTCACCCCCAAACCTATAAAGCCACACTATTGCTGAGGTTTGCTCAAGTGAGATGGGGAAACCTGTGGCCCTCCAAATGATACTGGACTCCCAATTCCTATCAGTCTCGGGCAAAATGACCAGTGGCCCAGGTTCACCCCCTGGCATTTCCAGATAGGGTTGGAAGACTTCAGTGTGAAATCCTGGAGAGCCGTTGCCAATCAGTAAAGTAAGTACTGAGCTATATGGACCAGTGGTCAGAGTCCTGGGAAGGCAGATTTTGGAAAAGGGACGACAACATCCCTTTCCCAAAAGATCTAGCAAAAGCTAAGCTGATCTGGTTGGTCAATCAGAAAATCATTTCAGCATTTTTACCTGTGGGACACCTAGTTTTTTGCAAGCATCAAGGAAGTTTTCAACATTTCTTCGGCACTTTGCCATACTGAGTTTAGGCTGTTAAGAGGGAGATACAGCTGTCATTATTCATATTTTTGCAAAGAACTTGAAGCTTTACATTACAAATATACAATAGCAGAAGCTCTGATCACTTAAAACAGTGGTCTTCAACCAGTGTGCAGCAGCACCCTGGAGTACCTTGAATGATGGTCAGGGGTGCTGTGGGCAACACTGGTCTCTGTCCCTCTTTCCTTTCCTCCCTTCTCTGATGCCCTCTCATGTCTCTGCCTACCAAAGGCTTGCACAGCTTTTTACTGCAGCAGCCCTGGCTATAAGCTCTGCAGGCAAACTCTGGGAGGCACCTCTCTTTGGGGCGGGGGGGGCACCGACTCAGAGACCAGGGACGGCAGCAGTGGCTGCTCGGAGGGCTGCCAGCTCTGCAGGCAAGGAGTGGTGTAACTGGGCTCCTGAGCCCGACAGGGGAGCCACAGAAAGAATGTAGTTGGTCAAGGGAGCCATGAACTCAAAAAGGTTGAAAACATCTGTCTTAAATTATCACTTAAAGCAACTGATCTTAACACACAGGGTTATAAGGAGGCTTACATAAATGCATTGTGAAAGGATGTAAAAAAAGGGAATGGCCATGTCTGTTTTGAGAATAGATGGTTTACTCACCACAGCTGGTGATGGGACATGAATACTGGCAACAGATCGAGGTCTTATATGATTGGCTAAATGGCACAGAACCACCCCATCCATTAATGCTGCTCCAATGTCATCTGGCAAACTGACCTTCAAACGCGACTCTAGATTCTAAGAAAATAAGAGAGTACAATAAGGATAATGCTCATTTCAAGGCCACTTTAAAAGAAGCCAGGTTTCATATTTTCTGTGTGTATTATTTAACTAAACACATTCAAATGACAAGAACGTTAACTCTGCAAACCAAGGAATTCATTTCAGACAGAATAAAATTACATTGCGCAGCTGCTTTATTTGTTCTCTCTCTTCCCTTAAGTGCTCCATTTTCCTCCTCATTGTGAATCCGGGGTCTGCGGCACTGTAGTCCTGGCGAGAGCGGCCAAAAGCTGCAAATGGAACGAGGAAAATCTGAGGAGGTTTTGTTTCCTTAACTGCACTGTTCACAAGAGTCACTACCAGCAAGACAAAAAGCCACTGATATTAAAACTAATCTCAGTAAAACGTTCCTGTACCACATGATGACTTGAATCAGAAAATAGCTTTCTGTTGGATACCTGGATGAAGAACACTCTGGATTTATGCAAATCAACAGAAATCAAGCATATTGCTGACAGTGTGGTGAAGCATATACAACTCCAGTTGTGTAAATGAATTCTGACTTGGGCTCAAACAAGCATATAAACTACTTTGTCCCAAGAGAGATCATTACTCCATCTGACCCAGGACTAGCTACTTCAAAAATAGCTCTCCAAGATCTCACAGTGGGGCTTGGAAATATGTCTGCCTGGGAGCCATTTTACTAGTGAAGGAGGAGGTTGCAAAGCAAGGGCTCTGCAACACCAAGGCTCAACTCACATCTAGCCCCGCCCCCATCCACTCACCCAGAGGTCCCAGTCTATTTTTTTTTTGGGGGGGGTCTGCTTTGGTTCAGGGTGGTGCCCAACTAAGTCAGGCTCAGGGACATCAAGCCACAGCAACTAATTTTAATGGGTCAACTGAGCTAGATACAACCAAATAACCTTTGCTAGTTTTGTTCAATCTGCATATGACTATTCACATCCTCCCTAACCACCTCTGTATGATTCTCTGCTGAAAAAGCACATTCTATTGTGACTATTTGATTCTCCTACAGCAGTTTGTGAAGGACTTCTCATGCAATTTCAGCATATGTGAAAATATATGGATTATATATTCCAGCTTCTAAGAATCATAGAATCATAGAGTTGGAAGAGACCACAAGGGCCATCGAGTCCAACCCCCTGCCAAGCAGGAAACACCATCAGAGCACTCCTGACATATGGTTGTCAAGCCTCTGCTTAAAGACCTCCAAAGTAGGAGACTCCACCACACTCCTTGGCAGCAAATTCCACTGTCGAACAGCTCTTACTGTCAGGAAGTTCTTCCGAATGTTTAGGTGGAATCTTCTTTCTTGTAGTTTGGATCCATTGCTCCATGTCCGCTTCTCTGGAGCAGCAGAAAACAACCTTTCTCCCTCCTCTATGTGACATCCTTTTATATATTTGAACATGGCTATCATATCACCCCTTAACCTCCTCTTCTCCAGGCTAAACATGCCCAGCTCCCTTAACCGTTCCTCATAAGGCATCGTTTCCAGGCCTTTGACCATTTTGGAAACCCACAGCAAGACTGATAAGAGCAATTCTATCCTTTTGCCACCTCCAAAATAACCTATTATGCATCCCTTAGATGTTCAGTATGTGTGGAATGGTGCCTACCTGATCTGGGCTTCAGTCCAAAAGGACAATGAGAATTGCCATCGGCCCTTTCATAATCCTAGAGGTGGGGGGAGAAGGGGGATGTCAGAAGGCCCCAAAACAGAACTAAAGTCACACAGAAGATTGTTTTCATGTGGCAAGTACATAGTCTTCCTTGACTGAAAGGGGGAAATGTTTTAATTTTTTTTAAAATTTAGCTCAATTATAATACTGTATTTGGGGAGATGCTACACCAAGATTGCTCACTCCTTTCTCTCTTCTCTGCATGCGTAACAAACATTGGCTGTCGCCAGGGGAAGCCCCAAGGAAATGAACTGGGCTTATACAGGAGAATCTTTTCTTTGGAACACAAGCAACACTTAAAACATGAATTCATCAATAATTCATTCAATAATTATTATTTTTTGGTCATGAAAATGGGATATACCTTAAGCAGTTAGAAGCTTACTTTTCTGTGTTTTTCTGACATACATTGTAGCTACTGTATAATATACTCCAGATAATTCTTCAAAAGAACTGTCTTTGTACAGTATTCTCTAATTTAGCAAAGAACGGCATATTTCATGTGAGTTCCATGCAGCGGTGTTAACAGGTAGTGAAAAACACACTGACACAAACACACTTGTACCTCAGATGACACAGGAGACTGTGGGGACACATTAGTATTATCACTGTCTTGCTAAAAAGAAACCAAAAAGATGGAATTATAAAATGAAAGATATGTTTTTAAATAAAAAAATGCATGATTATGAACATGTATGATATACAAGTATTCTTACACATAGATGTATGATTAAACATGTGTATGCACACCAAAATAACAGCAACAACTAAGACATGGCTGCTCAGCAGTTTCACAATGAAGGATTTGGGAAGTTTCTGAACCTTGGTCCTTCTGCAAGCGGAACAGTGTGCCATGTTTAATACTGCATTTATGGCACTGAACTCAGGAAACTGCCTGCTGGAGAGTTCAAACTGGATGCCATGGCCAGCTGGAGAAAGCAAAGAACTAAGCACAAAGCTAACAATGGGAAGCCCAAGTATTCACTGGGGAGTGTGGTCAGCATCTACATTAAAGCTATTAACTGTCATTAAATGGTCAGATATAGAAGTCTGCATGAGCTTTTTTTGTATGAGCTTTTTTAAAAAAATGATATCTGGTTTCTTAATCTTTCTAAATTCCCACTGGAGTTTGCCCCTGAGGCATCCACCAACCACCTTAAGTTGAACACAGCATATCTGGTGAAAAAACTTCTTAAGTGATTAAAAACTAGGTGTTATTTGGGAAGCTTCAACAGTATAAAGACAGAGGGGAGTTGGGACGGACACACACACACACACACACACACACACACACACACAATTCAGCTACACTAGGAATTCTGCCAGTGAACTTCTAAGTAGAAACTATGGCCTGGACACTTTTGCATTCAGGCAATGACCGGGTTCATCACATTTTCCCATTTCATCACATTTTGCCCAATTTGAGTTAACATTTCAGTCAAAGATCCGAAACAAAACAATTCCTGCAGCGCATGTGTTTGTTTGGTTGCCTTGCTTTCCTCTCCTTTTTACCCCTTTTTAAAACCACTTTGTCACAGAATTATTTTTTTTAAATCAAGGTTTTGAGGAAACCAAAGATCCCACTGGTCTCTGTATTCCAGAATACCCCCTCTTTCAAAACAACAAAGCTGATTCAAATAAAAACTTCTAGAAATGAAAAGTGTGCACCTTACCCCATTTGCCGCCTAATACAAAGCAGCACCTAAAAAAATTAACATTACCAGCATGCACTGCCACTGTTAATCACTTAGTGGAGATGGCAGTGACAATGAGAGAAGCAATAAGGGAAAAAAGTGGGGGAGACCCTAAATTCCATGCGAAGTTCAAGGAACTGAGCCTCAACACTTTAGAAGCTCATGTTGACAGACACCATGGAAACAAAGCATCAAGGTACGCTACACTGGACAGGATGAATTCCATCTTTACAAGCAGCATCGGCTTCCCAGAGGTTTAGAAGTTTTGTACATGAGCCTAAAGTAAGGTTTATGCTGATATTACAGCCAACTGGATCAGCACAAGTTCCAATTCCTTATGTAGTTGGCTTCTTATCACAGTGCTAACTCACCTCATCATTTTCATTGCCACTTGAACTCTTCCGGGAAGACTTATACTGAAAGGCAAACAGTTTGTTTTAAACAGCTATTTATAGCATATCATTTATGTTATGTTGCCAGAATCCACTCCTTAGCTGTGCTTCTGCCTTCTGGACCTGTGGCCACAGTTCATGCTTTTCATGCTGTCCACAATGTCAAAAGTCTCATGGGTATTTTAGGGTGGCAACTGACAATTCTTGTGTTTGAGTGGGCTGAATCCTGCCCACGGGTTAACGATCCCCAGCTTAAATCTTCAAGTACAACAAAACATATTGCATGTTCTAAGCAAAAAGAAGCTGAAGGACATGTATTTTACTTCCTTCCATATTGCAAATGTCTTTTACAAAAAGCCACAGCATGGTATGTGTTTCTTCTCCACAATGTACTCAGAACTGGATTTTGAGGAAGCTAGTTTAGCAACTGCCTTTCTGTAAAATTACTATTTCCAGAACAAAACTGTTTAAGGGTGTGGTGGGGAACTTGTGGTCTTCCAGGTGTTGCTGGACTACAACTCCCATTATCCCTAATATTTTCAATATTGTGATATATCAACATCATGATATATAAATGGAAACTGCTGCTACTTAAAGGTCTTAAACTGATAACTGATGATATTATCAATCACCTCATGGTGACTTTCAACAGCAGGAAAGCCAAAATGCATCCCAACAGGACTTTTGGTTTTGGGCTTGGTTACCAAATGGTGGTATTCAGGACAATCCAAAGTATGGCAATGAGTCATAGTGAATACAAATAATCTGAGACTGTCAAACTGCCAGCAGGCCTGCTAGGAGACACAAGCGGCAGCAGCCTGAGGATGGCAGAATCAACAATGTTTGGGGGGGGGGCAGAAGCAGTGGCAGCCTGCAAGGCCTTGTGGTGGTGATGGCAGTAGTGGTGGCAGCCTGCAAGGCCTTGCAGCAGTGGCAAAAGCGGTGATGGCCTGTAAGGCCTTGTCATGGTGGTCACAGCCCCCTTTTTAGAACCTAACTTCGAAGCTGTATGGATTGGGGAGTGGAGAATTCTGAAGCGGCTATGTGACCATTTTAACCACAAATATCAATCAAATACCGATTTAAAATATAGTTTGCTTTGAAGTGTGACACTGTATTGCGCATGTCTTATTGTACATCCCGGAATTTTTAAGTGTCATGAGTGAAACATCTGACAAAGTCAACTTCATAATGGAAGACATTCTATATTTCAATCCTACTTGAAGCTTCGCACAGAAACCTCAGTTATGCCCACTGGGTTCCAAGGGAAAGTCTTCTATCCTCAGAAAGCAGGCAGTGCCCTCTGGTGGTGAACTCTTACTTTCAAATTTAAGCTGTGTTTCTGGTTCTAGAGTTCAACACAAAGTCAAAGGGAAATGCCAGCAAGTTGAAATATTTGGGAAATCTTAACAGCAGAAGTAATTTTCCCCATCCTGCCATCAGTATGAATTTTATTTATTTTTAGATAGCCTTGAAGAAAGTCAGGTGCTTGGAGTCTCGTACCAATATGGAAATACAGCTGAAGAGTATGGTTAAGCAGACATTCTAAAATACCTAGTCCAGTATAAAAGGTAAGGCATTGCTCCAACAGCTAATGTCATTGCTATGCCTCATTTTGTAATGGAAATAATTAAAGACATAGACATGGATGTGGTTGCAGGTTAGTACAAACAGCAAATTTTTGTTCACTGAATGGATTTTCTTCCAGCATACTCAATTTGTACAAAGTAATGTCAATCACACAGCACTTAGCTACATAAAGTGCTTTTCAGCCCTTCCTGTGACAACCATGCAAAATTGCTCTTTATTTTCATTTTATTCAGTAAGGAAATCAAGGGTCTCAGTGGATCTAGGCTTTTGACCTCAATCTGCAAGTACAGCTAGACACAACAGATATTTTCCTTGTATATCCTCCAAATGCTTACTGACTTAAAACAGAAAAGCTAGGAAAACACTAGTTCACGGTAAAGCAAGCCTCACAGACTAAACATGCAACATGAAATAATGCACAAAACCAACTAGTATTTGACACCTTGAGCTGTCATTCAACAACAACATGCTGTTGAGGGGGGAAATTCTATTTCAGTTGTCCCTTGCCAAAAGGTATGGCCAGGGTGATACCTTAACCTAGGCTTTCCTTTTTTTATATAATAAATCTTAATTTTTGTAGAGATACTCAGGCCGCTAATCAGATTAAGCATCAAATTTGCCACCATAAAGGGACAACATACCTTGAAATATTCTTTTCTGATTTGCTTGCTCCGCCTCCTCTCCTCATTTTGCCAGATAACTGGCTGCATGTCCGGCCAGTGTTGCTCATCTGGGTGGTCCTTCCGATCCTCCAGTGACTGATGGGAGAAATAAGTAGCTTTGTAAGACAAGAAATTCCACTCTGACCTTCCAGCAAGCAGTTCAGATGAAATTATGTATATCCTGGTCCTCAGAGTGGTCTGCTGGAACCACCCCCAATGAAAAAATAAGTAGGGGCTCCCCAAACCAGGGATGTGGAACCTTTTTCACAGTCAAAGGTCACATTTTTTCATGGGCCGCCTTCAAGTGGCTAAGTGCCAGTAGGGTTTGGGGCAACAGATGCATAATAGGCTACAGGTCAGTCATGCAAAAGTCAGAGGTTCCTACACAGGCTTGGAGGGTCACATATGGTCCCTGATCTCGAGGATCCCCACTCCTGTCCTAAACAAAGAGCTCTGGAAATAAGAGAAGAGTTTACTGGCTGCACAGCTAGATTCACCCCTCATTACTTCTTACTTAGGGCATTGTAAACTTGCTGATCAGAACAATGAAGATGTTCCTACTTCCAGTCAAGAAACTGAATTACATTTGGTACCAACTTTTTTGTTTGCCGTGTGTAAAAAGTTACTGAGAGGATAGTAGAAGGGTAGAGTAAGAAAATGACTGTTAAAATATTACAGTGGCCACTAATTTTCCCATTTAGTCTAAATTATTGTCATTATGTTTCCATTTAAGTAGCCTTGCAGCTGGGTACAGGACATACAAGAGAATGTAGTGAAAAATACCCAAAGACTGATGCACACAGCTACCTCATTCAGGCACAGCACTAAACTATGCTTTATACTAAAATTTTGTATTACATGAATGAACCTGAGTGACCCTGAGGTTAACATATTCCATTACCTATCAACTCTTTTGATGTGGCCATTCTGCTTCCATTTTTAATTAACCAGAGTTTAGCATTATATCTGAATATGGACAAACTGTGATTAAACTGTGGGATACTCAAACAAGCCAGTTTCAAATTCTGGTTCATGAAGCTGGCTTGTTTCAATAAACCGCTACACTTGATAGCCAGAAGGCTGAGAAGTGATAAATGGTCATAAGATTAACCACATTATGCTATGGGGATTATGCTAAATTGTGTTTAGCTGAACACATGTGTGAAAACTTTCTATCTTCTCATGGCTAAATAATGCCAACTAGGTTGCCGCATGTAGTTATGAACTTCCATGTTTCTGGAATAAGCAAGCCATTCATGTGTATGACTCATGCCTCAAGCATCTGAAAGACTGCTTCCTTCCCCACACTCTCCTGGGTGCCAAGATCAGCAAAAGGGGACCTCTTGGTAGTTCCTATGCCCTCAGAGGCTTGGGTAGGCCCAGGAAAGGGCATTATCTGTGATGTCCCCTAAACTGCAGAGCTCCTTCCCAGCAGAGGTGTGTCTGACACCTTCATTATACAGTTTCTGAGGAATGCTGAAGTCGCACTTCTTTACCCTGTATTCTATTAAAATTTATAGCCAAATAACCAGAAAAAGGAGTGTTTAGAGTCCCAATCAGGTGTCATCTTGTTTTGAAACAATTTTGGCTACTAGTGTATATGCTGGAAGCCACCCAGAGTGGCTGGGGCAACCCAGTCACATGGACAGGGTACAAATAAATTATTATTATTACTATTATTACTATTACTATTATTATTATCATCATCATCATCATCATTATCACCTCCTGCCCTGGGACCTTAAGGTAAAGTGTGGGTTGATAATGGTGATGGTAATAATAATAATAGCAGCAATTCCTCATGCGTCTGTTTCACTACACCATGGAAGAGAAAGTTCTCCATTAATGGGGAGAAATGGCCTGATACATTTGTCAAGGCAGTTTATCAAAAGGCTTGCACCTGGAGAAAGCAGTTTAAAAGTGCAATAATTTAAAAATCAGCACTTCTGGGAGAAAACAATCTTTTTGTATTCTATTTTTGTTACATTTGTGCCAATGGCTAGAACTGTCAACTACCCTCCAGAGTCTATATAGTACATTTGGCTAGTTTATCACCATACATGACCATGGCCATGAAATCAAGCCAGTCAAGAAAGTAGGAGCAAAACTATCACAGCTGCGCAGACAGTATTTTGGATGCTTATGTATCTCTGCATTACCTGCCAACTGTATGGGGATGATGGAGAATTTGCTTCATCTGCTGAAAGGCTAAATGAAAACACACACATAGTTTGTTAGAATGGATTTTTTCATCTTTTACACTGAGCCAAGTCAAGCAACTTACAATTATATACCTATCAGCAAAAAAGAGTCTTGTATCAAATGACCTAGACATATATTTTAAAAAAGGGAGGGAGGGAAATCATCCTTATGGGCTACGTAGATGTGGGTAATCACACTCAGAAAGCTTGTTTACTAAGGAATAAACCAATCTAGAAAATCACCATGTTCTTACTGTTCACAGCTGAGAAATCTTATAATAACTATACTCAATGAGAGTCTCCATTAAGGAATTCAGGTAACATACTCTGGAAGGAACAATTTAAAGAGCGTTGTTTCATATCATGACTTGTCTTTTGGACGTCTGTCTTGTGGAAGTGTATTCTTGTCACAATACTGAAGTGTTAATTTTAATGATTAATCAGCTCTGCTACATATCTTTGAAAACTTAACACCACAACAAATTGTTTTCTCAAGTACTCAGAAGTTTAAAAAAAGGCTTTCTGGACAGTTGTTTAAATACATTAAGAGATCAGGAATTTACAACTGTTAACGCTGACTACAGCAAACAGTGCTGCGCAATAAATCAACATGGTATTTAGGGAAAGCTGTCTGCGTGCATTTCAAAGATCCATTTTTTAAAGCACACTTGTGCCTTTATCTCTGCCCTTAAAACACTCTTGAAATCTATGTAAAGCTTTGTAGGCTGTTTAATTCTGAAACACCTCGAAACCAACAGTTATGAAGAGCACCCTTGCACAGTGATATATTCTAGAATCAATTTCTGCTATCTGAAGGTAATGTGGAACTTTTGAGAAAGAATTAGGCACTTCTCAAGCAGCCTTTATTCAACCATCCCCCCCACCACCACCACCACAGGGTTCACCCAAAGTATTTTACTACTAAGAAAAGCACAATTGATACCTTTTTTCTGATTCCATGGTCTGTTTTGGTCTGTTTCTTGTACTTGCTGACGTGGAGTGATTCAGAAGTCTAAAATCAAACACACAAATGTGCACTTGAAACCACAAAAATTTCATGCTGAAATTGTGTAGTTTAAAATGCATTTGAATATTTACAGTCCAGCTCTGAGAATTTGAGCAATAGTTTAGAGTCCAGATATATCTACATGCTAATAGTCAGAGGAAAAATATGTTATTTTAACACCATTTTTATTGTTCTTAACTAATTTGAAGCCTCTTGTTTTTGGGTTACATGATCAAAGAAGGTGACTATGAGAATCACTGAGAAACATTCAGTCTGACTGGTGACTGAATATTTGACTAGATGAAACACTGACAATGGGGAAGAAAGATTCAGAAAAGGAAACATGATAGAAAAAAGCTGAGAAAAGAAATGTAGTATTTCATCACAGAGAAGTTATTTGAAGAGAGGTACAATAGCCACGCTCTTGATCTAGTGAGACCCAGAGCACCCCCATCTATTTCTGAGTCAGATGTACAGAGCATGCCTGAATATTGGACACAGGCAGAAGCATTTCCACAGTCAGACTTCTAACCATTGGGAAGACTTGCAGGCACACTACCCATAACCAAAAATATAAGTTGCCCCATGAAGAAAAGAACAACACCTTTAAAAATCGCTCCCCTGTGTAAAGTTTCATCACTTCCATCCTCAAAAAGTATTTGTATTATTAAAATTCCAATATGCTTTGAATTTTGTTTTTATGTGAGTCATAATGGAATAATACAATTCTTGCCTCTATTTTTAAACTGTTGCATACGAAATGCTCTGAAATTGATTCTGATAAAGGGCAGCACAATTATTATTTTTTAAAAAACACAAGCAAATAACGATAATCAAGCAATTCTATTGATGGAGCTGGTACTTTTAGAGCCCACTCCAGCTCTGATCTGTATCCTGCCCTATGCTATAGCTCCCCAGTTTGGGGTAAGGATTCTTACTCCTTTAAGTCTTCGCATCTTTAGCAGCACACCAAAAAATGTTTTCATAGAATCATAGAATTGGAAGGGACCCAAGGGGTCATCTAGTCCAAGCCCCTGCAATGCAGGAATTGTCTGTTTGTCCCTTGTGTTGTCAGCTGAAATTCATGTGCCATAAAAACAAAATACCTTGATGCGCGTCCTGCGACCCTTGTCCTCTGGAAGAGCTTTTCACTGAATGAAGTTCTATAGCTTAATGGTCTCCGTCTGAATTCGTATTTCATGTACATCAAAACCCAAAGATGGAAGAAGGAAGGAGTAAAGGTTGACAGGAGAGGACAGGGACGCCATTAGTATAGTGAGCAGAAAGTAGTAAGGAGGTAGAGCTTTAACAGGGTTTAAAAGACAAAATGCTTAATGGTTGAGCTTTGTGTTACTCTTTTTTTCCTTTTTTCCTTTTTGACAAGGTAAGAATAAGAGAATTTTGAGTAATCTTAGTTTACGCTCAGTCAGATTGCTAAACTCAGTTCATTTCAATCATTCACAGTTTTGAACTTACCAGTTTTAAAGAGGACAAATTGCACTCAAATGTTAGCTGCAGAGAAGCAATAAAGTTTGTTCATGTTTATCAACACTAAATCTCAAATATCTGAATATTAGAAGAGTCTGGTTGCTGGATTAGGCCAAATGCCTTTTGAGTCCACCCTGTTCTCAGTGGGCAACCAGATGTGTCTAGGAAGCAGGACCAGAGTTTGATTGATTTCTTGGTTAAGCTTCTGTGTCATTTGCCAAATTTTAAAACTCCACAAGCCTTTAACACAAAATGCAGCCAGGGGACTTGCATATAGAGTTCACCTACTATTGTGATCCAAAGGCTAAATACCTGTTCTTCTGTTCTTGTTGCAGCAGCTGGGCAGCTATTTTCCTTAGGTCAGTCACTTCCTTCAGTTCATCATCTTCCTCTGCCAATACCTGATCCTTCTGAACCCTAAAAAACACCACAAACATTTCTGTTTTAAATCAGAAACAGCAGAAAAAACCTAAGATTCCCTCCTCCAACAGCTATTCATATTTCCCATTCTAGATATTTTTTAGTACCCACCTGATTTGTATAATTTTAAGTTGTTTTAATCTGGTTTTAATATTGTGCGGTATTGTGTTTTAATACTGAAGTTGGGTTTTTATTGTTATAATCTGCTCTGGGACCTTAAGATGAAGGGCAGGCAATAAATCATCATAATCATCAATACTAGTTAGAATGCCCAGTTAGTACTGCTAGGGAAAATACCTCTTCTCATCTCCCCAGTTTTCATTTTCTTCTGTTTTCTGAGACTTTTCAGTCTGCTTTGCTCGTTCCTAACATGCACACGGGGGGGGGGGGGAGAGAAAAGAAAGTGTGCAGGGGTCACATTACTGAACTTCACAATATGTAAAGTGGGTTCTAATATCCAAGTTATTCTTTAAGATGCTACCTTAATATACGAGATCGATGGCCCAGTTTGCACATCTCCTTGGTCACAGGAAGCCACATCCTCTGAGCTGGGGTCAAGGTAATCACACACTTCTGGGTCTGGTCATCAGGGATGATGACAAAGCAAGGGGGGGAGGGAGATTTATTTTATACAGATAGATGTATAGCCCAAATAACAAAACAGAACTCCCTGAGATGAACATATAAAAACTAAACCAAACCAAGGCTGGCATGGCATATTACATTCACAGGAAAATATGATAAAGCTGGTTATCTATATATTTATTATAAAACAGAGACAAGTAAGTGGAAAGTACCATTATAAGCAAGAGAGGAAGTGTGGTGCACATGACTTACAAAATACAGAAACATAAATCTGTAACTGAAACCATCAGAGGCACAAAGAGTACAAAAAATAAAAGGCCCTATATTCCATGAAGGAAATTTGTCAACCAATTAGATGTTACTTATCCCAGATTTCTTGAGGGACTTGTGGAAAAGAGAGATGTAAATTTTCTTTTTTTATATATTCAATAAAATCACACCAAACTAAGACAAAAGTGGTTATCTTTTCTTTTTTTAAAAAACGAGTATACCGGTTTTCATGTAATGCAATTTTCCATATATTAATTCACCATAATGAGGTGTTAATTTCGGACAATGTTTTCCCTCTCTGGGCGATTGGTAGATGTGCAGCAATAAGAAGGCAATTTAACAAAGGTTTTGATTTTCTATTTTTATTCTCTCCTTAAAAAAAAGACAATACCAACATAGGTGAGAATTATTTCTCTTTTTTGTGGGAGTGGGGTGATCTTATTTATTTCATAAAAAATGCATAAGGCTTCAGGAAGGACACATTCCATTCTTTCACGTGTCCTCCTATGGCTGTCAAACTTGTGGTTCTCATAACAAAGGGCTAATCCTCAAGGCCAAACCCTTGCAAGGTCAAAGAGAGCCACTGCAAGGAGATTGAAAGCACTTGCTTATTTTTAAACAGTTTCACAAGGGAAACTGTTAGTGTAAAACACTGTTGGGGAACTTCAGGCCAGAGGGTGGTCAAATGTGGCCCTCCCAGGGCTCTTTATCTGGCCTTCAACACTGCTCTACAACATCCTCAAATGCTTCAATGGGTCCTTGAACTATGAGAATGCCCCTTGTTTGCCTGGTTGGAAGATGGAGGCATGCAGAAACCTCTAGCTTTTAAATGTGGCTAGAGAGTACCCTACAGTGCATATCTATTGCTTGACCCATTTTGCCTCTGGCCATTCCCACCACTGGCAAGTGCCACCACTGCCACCTGAAGATTACTCATAAGGAAAAGTGGCTATCAGATGGAGGATAAGTTCCCCACCCTCAGCTTAAACAACAATTTATTGAAACAAGCCAGGGTTAAACCATAGCTGATTATCCAGGCTTCTTTCAAACCAGCATAATTTAAACCGACAAGGCTTTCCAGTTAGTGTAAATCGGTATGCTATCAATTGTCTCCTCACGGCTGAGGCAGAGAAAGAGAAGGGGAAGTACATGTGCCCAATGTTCTTTGAGGCCTGTAATCAGTAATGCAGTGTTACAACCAAAGCAGAAGAACTGTGAGTACAAATAAGACATTCCTGAGAACCAGAAATTGGAACTCACCTTTATGCAGTTCAGGTTTATTTCCTAGTAACTGATTGTCGTTTCTGAGTGTCTGCTCCCTTGTCGATTCCGATACCTGAGAGTGAAGGCTGATTGTGTCATCATCGGATGGCTGAAAAGAGCAGTTAAGAGCATAACCTGCATATTCCACTTGTTGTTCTGATAAACGTTGAATCAGAAAATCAGCTTCCCACCACCACCAGCAGAGGCCACTGTGGCACACTGCTGGAGGCAGGCCTGTACGTAGAGCATTTCCTACTCACTGAGACAGGAGAAGACATATTTTCCATTTAATGAGGTATCCAACAGATGTCAAGTTTTAAACGAGCTACTTAAAATGACCTAGAATCATAAAATTGTAGAATTGGAAAGGACCATGAGGGTCATGTAGTCCAAACCCCTGCAAAGCATATTTTGACCATGACCCTGAGATTAAGAATGTCGTGCTCTACTAACAGAGCTATCCCAGCTCAATGAATGTCAAAAGTACACAAGTTCAAGTTCTGTTTGCTCAAGACAAAAAAGAGAGAGAGAGAGGGGGGGGGAATCCTTCAGGGTTATTTCATTTTACCACCATGAAGCTGGTAAGATACAGATTTAATGTTGAGGGATTGTTTACTGGATGGTAAGGTAAACGTCGCCTGGACGGTTAAGTCCAGTCAAAGGTGACTATGGGATGCAGTGCTGGCATGGGTAATGCTTCAAAACACTGCTGTTAAGGATAAAGTATATAACAAAGCAGGCAAGCTATCTTATTGTACTTTACAGTCATTTTTAAACTGGAGTTTATTGAAATCAAATGGATGGAGATTTAGCCAAACTAAGAATTCTGAGACAATGGAAAGCAGTCAGAAGAGATGTTAGAGAAACCCACTGCCCCTGCTACCTCTTTCCTTTGAGTAGTTTAGAAAGGACAGGCTTACTTCTGTTGTGGATAACCTTTTATCCCCATTATCGCTGCCAATGCCAGAGTCTGGGCCGTGGTTTTTATTTGGATAAAAATCTTCCATACTGTAATAAAAGAACAAGTACCTTAATTGTGACAAATACTAAGACGCAGGTTCTGGTTCTCTGAGTGATGAACAGCCACTTCTTGTAGAGCAAGATGCTCTTTTGAAGGTGGATTATTTACAGAGGTTCTTGGTATTAAAAAGGTGTGTCCCACTGAGATGCAATTGGACATCATAAAAAGTCAAAAGGGACTGACTATATTGTCTGATAATCCTGCAAAATGTCAACACTAGAGCTGTATCAGGCAGGCTGGATGGCCACTTCTCCCTGTTATTTGTGGTTACAAGTCCTGTGCTTTAATCCCAGAGTTTTCCATACCAAATCACAACACTGACCCCAGAAAATACTCATTGCCCCACCTACTCCTTATTTTACTGTAACCAAATACATGCATCACTTATTCCCTACATTCCCACCCCTTTCTCTGCTGTTTCCTTGTGTTTATTTCATATTAGAATCCCTTTGGAAGAAGAATCTTCTATATCTCTTCTTCATAAACCTCCATATACATAAATGGTACTTTATAAATAGTTCATGTTAGGAAGAGAAGTTAGTAAACATGTGCAGAAGTCATCTTCCTAGGATTATTGAAATTTTTATTTATTATAGAAAGATGGACAAGGGATTGAGCTTAGCAGGAAAAGGTACCCTAATGTGTTTCTGCAATCACATAAAGGTTATTTTTTGTGCTGCGATCTGAACTAGTACACATATGCATAGTTAGGGAAAAGACTGGGGCAAACGGCTCCTGTAACAATTCCAAGCTTAATTTTATAAAGTCAACATAAAAAAACAAAAGAAAAAGAAACCAGAATATATGTTGAATGGAATGCAACACAACAGAGGAAAACTGCTCATCCTTTAACAGCTCATCCTGTCTATGGAGAATGATTATGTATACATTTGTTAGTTACTGAATATTTTCAGAACATTCACAACTGGCAAGAAAGGATCAGGTCTCTGCTTGTGAGGTGTGAACTGCCTTTGAAAGACAGGCAAGAACAGCTTCTGCCAGCTCAGTGTGCCCCCGATGTTTTGATACTCCCATGCTGACTCGGCCTGATGGGAGTTGTCATCCAAAATATCTGGAGGGCATCAGGTTATGAAAGGCTGGGCTAACACATGAAATGCTCACTAGGACCTCTATTTAATAATGCTAATGCTGCCCCAGTAAACCAGATACAAGTCTGGAAAAAGTTCTAGTTGTCTAGAGGCAATTTCAGGTGCCAATGGTAATTACAGTGTTGCCTCGCAAGACGAAAAGAATCCGTTCCGCAAGTCTCTTCGTCTTGCGGTTTTTTCCGTCTTGTGAAGCAAGTCCATTAGCGGCTTAGCGCTATTAGCGGCTTAGCGGGCTTAGCGGATCAGCTGATAAGCGGCTTAGTGGCTTAGCGGATCAGCTGATAAGCGGCTTAGCGATCAGCTGTTAAGCGGCTTAGCGGCTTGGGAAAAGGGGGGGAGGAAAAAAACCCCGCAGGAACTCGCAAGACATTTTCGTCTTGCGAAGCAAGCCCATAGGAAATTCGTTTTGCGAAGCATCTCCAAAACGGAAAACCCTTTCGTCTAGCGGGTTTTCCGTCTTGCGAGGCATTCGTCTTGCGGGGCACCACTGTATGCAAATGTGCTTATTACCATAGATTCTGGCGTACAAGACAACTTTTTAACCTCTAAAAAGTCAGGGGTCATCTTATACGCCGGGTATGGGTTCACTGGGCAGCAGCAGTGGGCTCCGCGCTGGGATGAAGCTGCACGGCAAAGCTGCCCAGTGATGCTAAGCCAGCTTTGCTGGGCGGCTTCTCCCAGCGTGGAGCCCACCACCTACTGGTGTGGCGGCGGCAGCTGTGGCAGCTTAGCTTGGCAGTAGCAGCGGGAGGCGGGCTCCGCTCCGCACTGGGAGGAAGCCGCCCAGCGAAGCCAGCTTAGCTTCGCTGGGCAGCTTCACCAGGCAGCTTCCTCCTGGCGCGGAGCCCGCCGACCACTGCCGCTGCCGAGTGAAGCTGCCGTGTATAAGACTGGGCGTATAAGTCAACCGGCATATTAGGCAACTGGGCATATAAGACGACCCCCCCCCCAAATTGGCAGCTACCAATTTGGGGGGTCATCTTATATGCCCAGTCGCCTAATACGCCGGAATCTACGATAGTTTGTAGGAGAAATGTTTCACATTTGTGCCAATATCTAATGAATGCACTGACTCACTGGTAGGAAAAAAAGGACACTGAACACAAGCAGTGTTCTTAATAAAGTTCATAAAACAACAAAAAGAAAATATCCTGTAATGTGTCAAATATCCTGTAATGTGTCGGTAGTGCTCCGGAAACAAGACCGGATCATTTGGAACCCACAAATACAGGAGAGAAAAATGAACAGAAGCAAAATAATAAACATTATTAATTTATAGCCAACGATAAGTGAACTTATGGAAATATGTTCTGAAAGTTATGTGAGTTTAGACTTGAAAAACTATGTTGTACTTCTGACATTAACTGAGAAGGATTTTCCACTCCAGGAAAATAATGCAATTGTTTGACAGTAGGTGGCAGACTTCCCTTTCAGTAAAACTGATCAATTTCTAGTGCAAGTAGAAGAAAGCAACTTTCACATTACATATAGACCTGTGTAGCCACAGGAAATGCAACACTTTTCATGAGTAATTCCTTGCTCCCTGCCCCTCCTTTGGTACAGCTTTGAGGAGAATATTGGAACTTTTGTTTTTAATCATGAGGGATGAGCTGAAAATACCTTTAAATATATGGCATTCTTTATGGAAGATTCTGTACAAGTGGAAACAATTTAATTCAACAGTTAATTGCTATAATGCTTAGATTACTCAGAGAACAAATTCACTGTGAGAACACACCCTACTGAGATGGGAAAGAATCTGCACAAAAATAGTAATGGGAAAGATAGCATCCTAAAGGTTACAACTTTTACTTCAGAAGTACTGAAATTATTGCAATAAAGCAAACTCAGAGCATTTCTCCTTCAAGTTTGATAAATGCTCATTTTACACATTCTGAAAAGGGGAATGCAAGTTTACCTGTCCGTGAGCGGCTGGGAAGGTATTCTTTTACCCAAGGATGGAAGATCCAAGGAATCCGGCTTTTTATCTATTCTGAGGCATGCCTGAATGCTGAGGAATTTAAATATGTGTACTTTGCCCTTTAAACATATCTGTTAAGAAGCAGATGGGGAAAGCATTCATTTAGTCAGATGGGAGCATTTACAGAAACCTTAGCACCGTTTTTATTGATTACCTCCAATCCTCCCCCCATACAGAATGCATAACACAGCACAGCACATTCCCATCTGTACCCTTGTAGTACAGATAACTGGGCAGATTAAACAGGACCAAACACATCCATCAAGTTCAGTGGCAGGTATTGCTGCTCACCTTTCCCCAACTTAGTAAGATTTTGTTGGCTAAAGAGCATGGTGAAAACATTGAAGTGCAACAACAGTGGACTGGTTTTTAATATTATTTTCCCTGCATCTTATTTGAGAAGAGTGAAACTCATCTCAGAATATGACCAGTTGATTATTACAAAGGCATGCCCCACTTCTGGCCACTTTCCCCCAGGCATATTAAAACCAACATTGAAAAGTGATCAAGAAGAAAAAGTGCTTCCACAAATGGATTTTGGTCAAGAAGCACCTTACTCCATGGGCAGCTAGATGAATACGTATCTCACATAAAGAATTGTTTCTACTTTAAAAATGAGAAAATAATGTTTTAATTGAACCTGTGCTGGTGGTATCTGCATTGGATTATTGTCCAAAATTATGACTTGCAAGCGATGTAGCTTCCTGAAACACACAGGTATTTCTGTGATTTTATTACATGAGAAGTCCAGCTTGACCAAGGGAAGGTCTCCTAATTCTATTGGTGGGAAAGGGAAAAAAATCAGAAGCTCATACAGCAAAAATATTGATATTGTTTAAATGAATTAACAAAGAGGCTAGAAGGGAATAGAAGCTTACCATCAGGTAGTATATGAATATTATTTCTTCTTAAATTTAATTCTCGTAATGACTGCAGCTTTCCAATTTGCTGGGGAAGGACTTGGATCTCATTACAGCTAATATCCTACATTAAGAAACAATGAGTCAGAATGTCAAATAGTGACTGAAATTTCAAAAGCATACATTGAAGAAGGTGGCTAAAGCAAATGAGTATGTTTTAAGAAATGCGTGTGCTTGCATTTTGGTTACAGCATTCTTGAATTTTGCAATAGAAATGAAAAAAGGAGATATCCTAAGAACAGAGGAATTTTGCTTTTATGCAAGGCATATTTTTTAATCTTAAATACTCAAATAGATTTTTTAAAATTTAAATTTTTAGCCGCCCTTCAGCATAAAGTACCAGGGTAGGTTTTAAAAAAAAAAGGTAAAGCACCCCTGACAATTAAGTCCAGTCACGAACGACTCTGGGGTTGCAGTGCTCAGCTCACTTTACTGGCCGAAGGAGCCGACGTTTGTCGCTGACTAACTGCAGCTACAAAAATCTGAAAGAAACTCTTGCAGATGTGGCACTGTCTGTGCTGGACCATTGATTGTCTTGCCTTGGTAATGGACTGGATGAGAGTCAACACACTCAAGCTCAATCTTATAAGAGTGAGGCACTGTTAGCAGGTGTTTTGCTAGATTGGATGGATGGGAGGTTGCCTGCTCTGGATGGGGTCGATCGGGCGTACTTCTGGATCCTTTGCTGTCTCTTGGGGTTCTGATGTCCTTGGTGGCATGGATTCGCTTCATCAGCTTTGGCTGGTGGCCCAGCTGTGCCCCTATATGTACAGGGATAGCCCAACTTCTGTTGTCTATACTTTGGTAACCTCTAGGTTATATTGCTCCAAATAATGTAGGCTGCCCCTAAAGACAGTTTGGAAACTTCAGCTGGCACAGAATTTGGCAGCCAGTTTGCCCATTGGGGCAAGATGATTAGAGCCTATTGCACCAATCCTGGCTTGACTGCACTGGTTGCTACCGCATTTTTCGCTCCATAAGACGCACCAGACCACAAGACGCACCTAGTTTTTGGAGGAGGAAAACAAGAAAAAAAATATTCTGAATCTCAGAAGCCAGAACAGGAAGAGGGATCGCTGCGCAGTGAAAGCAGCAATCCCTCTTGCTGTTCTGGCTTCTGGGATAGCTGCGCAGCCTGTATTTGCTGCATAAGACACACACACATTCCCCCTTACTTTTTAGGAGGGAAAAAGTGAGTCTTATAGAGCAAAAATGCGGTAATTATGTTCTGGGCCCAGTTCAAAGTGCTAATTTTTACCTAAAACCCTTAAGCAACTCAGGACTGCAATACCTCAAGGGCTAAAGGTAAAGAGACCCCTGACAGTTGCGTCCAGTCGCGAACTACTCTGGGGTTGCGGCACTCATCCCGCTTTACAGGCCGAGGGAGCCGGCGTTTGTCCACTCCGCAGACAGTTTTTCTGGGTCATGTGGCCAGCATGACTAAGCCGCAGCTTTGTCTCTGGCATGACTCTGGCGCAATGGAACACTGGCACCAGAGCAATGCACGGAAACGCCGTTTACCTTCCCGCCGGAGCGGTACCTATTAATCTACTTGCACTTTTGGGCATGCTTTCAAACTGCTAGGTTGGCAGGAGCTGGAACCTCAACAGGAGCAATAGGAGCTCAACCCATCGTGGGGATTTGTACCACCAACCTTCCAATCCGCAAGCCCTAGGCTCAGTGGTTTAAACCACAGTGCCACATGCGTCCCCTACCAGGGTAGGTTAGAGTAATATAATTTACAATTATAAACACAGATAAATTGATAAAATTATAAAAACTGGTAGAACTATACCGTGTAATTCTGCTTACATGGCATTACACTGACACTGTGGGAAAGAGTAAAGATAAGATGACTAGGAACAGTCACATATATGGGGCTTGCGGGAAATCTTTATTTACAATATTCCTTTTGAATCTTGATGACAAGGAGATTGTAGATTATTGACAAGTAGCAAGAGCTTCAGAGTTCAGATGATTTCCATCTTTTGAGAAATATCAAATGAGTGGGATATCAAATGAAAAAGTTCTATTCCTTAAATAAGGTAAGTCTTTTTATGGAATGAAATCTACTAATGCATCTTTAAAAGGAGGACTTGAGCAGTTGCATAAAAATTAATCCGTTAGATTTTCACTATTTATTCCATCCTAGAAGTACCATATTGGCCTGAAAATAAGCCTCACTTTTTTTTTTCAAATTCTGACCATGAAAAGTTAAACTGCAACTTAAATTTGTGACCTTCCAAAAATTGGCTTTTACGATATCGCTGCTGAAACAGACATGCGGTAAAACGGAACAGGTGTGAGTGCCTGTGGAATTTTAAGGGAGTGGTGTTGTCTTCTTTTTTCCCCCCTTGAATTTTAAAGGTGCATTTTATATTCGGGTGTGGCTTATATTCGGGCCAATATAGTAAACTGCAGGATCCAGATAGCATTTCAGTCACAAAAGATATAATTCATATTTTTGTTTCAAGCTACATATAGCACCATTTGTTTAAAATAAAGTTGAAGGAAAACTCATTGCACTTCCATTCAAACAAAAGGATTGCTCTGGGATATTTAAGTATGAATGGATTAATTTAAATTTGCCACTCACTGTGGTAGGGCTTACTACTAATTGAGGATTGGCCCAAACAAAGAATTAACTATAAAGATTCAACAAAGAGAGAAACTATACCATGACACTCACCAATTCCATTATATCTCTCAATTTTCCAATTTCTTCGGGAATGGACACAAGTTTATTATTGCTGACAACCAAAACTTTAAGCGGCAGATCAAACAAGTATTTTGGCAATGTTGATAAAAGATTTCGACTAAAGAGATTAGAGAAAATATATGGTTATGTCTGGCAGCTATCACCATTCAGATACAGAGATCTACAAGCCACTTAAAACCAGCATGAATATTTGCTCAAAATTGTTACTTTAGTGAAGAAGAAGAAGAAGAGGAGGAGGAGTTTGGATTTGATATCCCGCTTTATCACTACCCGAAGGAGTCTCAAAGCGGCTCACATTCTCTTTTCCCTTCCTCCCCCACAACAAACACTCTGTGAGGTGTGTGGGGTTGAGAGACTTCAGAGAAGTGTGACTGGCCCAAGGTCACCCAGCAGCTGCATGTGGAGGAGCGGAGATGCGAACCCGGTTCACCAGATTACGAGTCTACCGTTCTTAACCACTACACCACACTGGCTCTCATTCTCATAGTGAGAATCTCATTGATAGTAAAGTGGTGTGTTTTTTTTATTCTCTTTTTCCAATCTGTACAAACACAAAACTAAAAAGACACATACAACAAAAACAATTAATAACAATAATAACACAAATTGACAACACAAATTTAGATACAGCAATATCCCTATGCCTACTCCTTGTTTATCACCACTCTCTTCCCCCTCTATTTCCCACTGTTATCCACCTTGTCACTTAGATATTTGTTCCAAATTTATTCATATTTATCCATTATTATTTTGCGTCGACAAGCAATTCTTTTGTATGTAGCTAATCTGTCCATATTATCAATCCGTATTGTCAGGGAACTGACATCAGAGGGAAAGGAGGTGATAGGGCTCCCAGAGACGGGGAGAGACTCAACAGCCAAAGCAGGGACCAGCAGGGGGAGCGCGGGGTCTCTGGAGGAGGATCTCAGTAATACTGAGAGAGACGCAGCAACGCAGGCAGGAAGCAGGGGAGAGAAAGGGGTGAGAGACACGTCCAGCGAAAATAGTGGGGAGGTGTCAGAAGCAACTGCAGGGAGACCCATGCTTCGTCGGAAGCTGTCACGTCGTGAGTCCAGGAGACGTGTTTCCGTTAAGGAACTTCTTTGTTGGAGGCGTTTCCGCAAACAGCCACTGTCGGACTCTAATAGTGACTAGAGCAGACATGTCTGAGGAGCTCTGTCACACACAGAGGTTTGTGGGGCCGCACAAACTCTGAAGGGGCACCATTTTAAGCACAAGCAGCTAATCATCCCCTGATAGCAGTCCGACAGTCTCTGTACGCTGCCTGTGCAGGAGAAAGCATCATGAGCGACCCAGCCGGAGCCGGAGTAGCAGGGGGAGGAGCTGATCCAAGCTTGGAAGAAAGATACCGAGCATTGGAGGTCCAACTGGCGCTGCAGACGGCGAGGCTCGAGGAGAGGAGGGCTCAAGATGCAGACAAGAAGGGGAGAACCACTCAGTTCCCCAGAAAGGTACCAGGATTGGTGCAGAAGTTTGGGGGGGACCCCAAGGATTACCATGCCTTTAGGACTGAAATGCAATATGCCCTGAATGTCCAGTTTGATGAGTTCCCTGATGAGGAATCTCGAGTTGCTTTTGTAATTGGGCATCTTGAGAAGGGCGCGCGAGACTGGGTTCGACCCCTGATGGCAACGCACAACGATATCCTAAAGGACACTATGAAATTCTTTCGTGCAATGGATATCATGTTTTCCAGCGACATTGAGGAAGGGGTGGTGCGCAGACAGTTAATGGCTTGCAAGCAGGGAAGCAGATCTGTCCGTGAGTACTGGACTGAATTTACCATGCTGATTCACAGATTGGGGTGGGATTTATCGGCAGCACCCATTCAGATGCTATTTGAAGAAGGTCTTTCTTCAGCTGTGAAAGACGAGCTGGCCAGGAGCCCCAGGGCGGTGTCTATGGATCAGCTGACCAAATCTGCGCTGACCATTGGAGCGCGCCAGGAGGCAAGAGCCTTGGAGAGGCGGGAAGGGAGAGGGGAACGTTGGAAGGAGTTACGCATTCCAGACATTCCTGAGCCAGTTTTCCCGCCGGCAGAGCCGATGGAAATCGGAACAGCCCGCGCGCGCGCAGTTTCAAAGCCCAGTGAGGGGGCGAAGAAGGAGGGAAAGGGAGCCCGGAAATGCTATCTCTGCCAACAGCCAGGCCACTTTGCCAGAGTCTGCCCCCAGAGGAAGGAATGGCAAGGAATGGTGGGAGCTGTTGAGGGGGAAGAGCAGGGAGAAACGGAGCAGGTAAAAGCCAACGCCTGGTTGCCATCAGGGCACTGCAGCCAGGCCAAAGAGCAGTGAAAGTGCCCCTTCCCCAAGTGCCAGTGCCAGAAGCTCCTCGACCTGCTCTAGTGATTGAAGTGTCGCTAGAGCTGCAAAATGGACACCCCCTAAAAATAAAGGCACTGTTGGACTCAGGCAGCTCCTGCAATTTTATGAGCAAGGAGTTTGCTGCTGAACACCAGATACAGACTATCCCTTTAAGCAACCCCCTGCAGGTGACCACGATCGATGGCAGGGAACTGTTGGGAGGAGGAGTCAGCTTGCAGACCATCCCAATGATAATGAGGGTGGCAAGGCACACAGAACTGATAGCGTTTAATGTGGCCACCTTGGGAGGTGCTCCCATTATTTTGGGAATGAGCTGGCTAGCCCTACATGATCCGCTGGTGGGCTGGCATCAAAGAGTGGTTTCCTTCGGTTCCGCACATTGCTTAGAACACTGCAGGGGGGAAAAGGGGTCAGCAGGGGCCCAAGCCACCCTGGCAGGGACTGAAGTAATGGAGAAGGGGAAGGTGCCACCACAGTATGCTGATCTCAGCGACGTGTTCAGCGAGAAGGAAGCTGACCAACTACCTCCGCATAGACCCTTTGATTGCCAGATCAATTTACTCCCCGGAGCACAGCTTCCTGTAGGCAAGTTGTATGCCATGTCAGACAGGGAAATGCAGGAGTTGCGAGCGTTCATTGACAAGAACCTGAAGAGAGGCTTCATCAGAGAGTCCAAGGCAGCGGGGGGTAGCCCAGTGTTTTTTGTGGACAAAAAACACACGGACAAGCCGAGGCTGGTATGTGACTTTCGGGCCTTAAATGCAGTGACCGAGCCGGCGGCTTTTCCTATGCCCAGGATTGATGATATTTTGACCAGGGTGCGGAAGGGAAAGATTTTTACAAAGCTGGACCTAAGGGGGGCGTACAACCTGATACGTATAAGGAAAGGGGATGAATGGAAGACCACCATGTTCACCCCTTTGGGGGCATTTGAATACTTAGTTATGCCTTTTGGATTACAAACAGGCTCCGCGTGTTTTCAAGCTTTCATGA
The DNA here is from genome assembly GCF_965113315.1 of Podarcis vaucheri. Lineage (NCBI taxonomy): Eukaryota > Metazoa > Chordata > Lepidosauria > Squamata > Lacertidae > Podarcis > Podarcis vaucheri. Next base: position 3,605,383 of record NC_138758.1, on the reverse strand, counting down.
ACCACGTACTGGGGCCTTTGCTCTACAAGAATTGCGTGGCCTTCTTAGATGACGTGTTGGTGTATTCGGAGAATGAGGAGCAACATGTGAGAGACGTCAGAGAAGTGTTGAGCAGGCTGCAAGCCAACAGACTGTGGGTGAAACTGGAGAAGTGTCAGTTTCATACCAAGGAGGTGGAATTCCTGGGGTACCGCTTGTCAGATAAGGGGTTGGCCATGGACCCCGGCAAGGTTCAAGCGGTGCTGGAATGGAAAACACCCAAGACCAAGAAGGATGTGCAGAGGTTCCTAGGGTTTGGAAACTTTTATCGTAAGTTCATCCGAAACTTCGCCCACCTGACGGCGCCCATCACGGACTGTCTCAGCAGCAAAAAGAAGTTTGTTTGGACGGGGGAGGCGGAGCGAGCGTTTGAGGAACTGAAAAGGGCCTTCGCCTCTGACGAACAACTTCTACATGTGGATTTACAAAAAAAGCTGAGGGTCGAAACAGACGCGTCGGACAGAGCCATAGGGGCGGTGCTTCTTCTGCAGCCGGGGAAGGAGGGGTCAGAGTGGCGACCGTGTGCCTTCTTTTCGCGAAAGCTGAACAAGTCTGAGAGGAACTACACGGTGTACGACCGGGAACTTCTTGCAATTTATGAGGCCTTCCGGAAATGGAGGCACCTACTAATTGGTGCACAACAGAAGGTGCAAGTGTGCACGGACCATAAGAATCTAGAGTATTGGAGAACTGCGCGAGTGCTCAACCAACGGCAGTTGAGATGGGCCCAGGAGTTCTCCAAATTTAACTTTGAGATTTGTTACGTACCAGGCCCGGAGAACGTTAGGGCGGACGCTCTCTCACGCAAACCTGAATATTTGGAGGGAGCGGGTGCACCCGAAGAGACCCATGTCATTCCCGAGGACCGCTGGGTGTGTGGGGCGGCATTGGTGGGGCAAAGGGAACTGGTAGAGGGAACGGGGCAGGATGAATACGCCCAGGACAAACTCAGGAGTCTTAGGAGGGAGGGAGACAAACCCGGGGGTTTTGAGGAGAGAAATGGGGCGTTGTACTACAAGGGAGCGTTATACATACCTGAAGGGGAATTGAGGGAAAAGGTACTCAAGCAACTGCACGATAACCCCACAGCAGGGCATTTTGGGCAACACAAAACCATGTGGCTGGTTACCAGGGAATTCTGGTGGCCCAAGGTTAGGGAAGATGTACGGGAGTATGTGAGAGGGTGTGACCGATGCCAACGAGCCAAGGGGGAGAGGCGGGCGCCGGCAGGTTTATTAGAACCACTACCCACGCCGGAAAGACCGTGGGAGGCAGTGGCAATAGATTTCATGACTGATCTGCCCAGGTCCAAAGGGAAAACAGCCATTATGGTGGTGGTAGATCTGTTAACCAAGATGGCCCACTTTATAGCCTGCTCACATGCGGTCACAGCAGAAGAAACCGCCAAATTGTTTGTGGAAAATGTGTTTAGGTTGCATGGCGCCCCCTTGAGGGTGGTTTCGGACCGAGGGAAACAATTTACTTCCAGGTTCTGGAGGAAGCTCATGAGCTTACTGCATGTAGAGGTTAATTTCTCTACTGCCCGTCATCCAGAAACCAACGGGCAGGCGGAAAGAGCTAATGGTGTCCTCCAGCAATATTTGAGGTGTTATGTTAATGACAGAGAGAATGATTGGGTGGAGAAGCTGGCGTTGGCAGAATTTGCTTACAACAATGCAGAGAACGTGTCCACGGGGATGAGCCCTTTTTTGGCCAATCACGGGTGTCATCCCCGAGCCTTCCCAGGGGGGGAGGGGGAGAACTGGAGCGTTCCAGCAGCAGAACAGTTCGTTGAAGAAATGGAAGCGATCCATCGCCAACTCCAACTTAATTTAAACCGGGCGAAGGAGGAATATAAGAGGCAGGCAGACAAAACCAGAAGGGAAGGGGAAAGCATTAGGGTGGGAGACCAGGTGTGGCTGTCCACCCAAGGGTTACCATTTAAAGGAGGTTGTAAGAAGTTAAGACCCAAAAGACTGGGCCCATTTGAAGTCACGCAACAGGTCAACCCAGTGGCTTTCAGACTCCGGTTACCGAACCACATGAAGTTGCACCCAGTGTTCCACAGATCGTTGCTGTCACCGTATATAGGGGACAGAGAGGGGAGGGTCAATAGGGGACCAGCGATGGAGGAAAAAGAACACAGCTACCATGTAGCGGAGATTCTAGATTCCAGGTGGAAGGGAGAGCAAGTAGAGTATTTGGTAATGTGGGAAGGGGAACCGGAGTCGGAAAACACCTGGGTCAGGGCAGAGGATGTAGATGACGAGGTTCTAATTGAAACTTTTCATCAGAGATTCCCTCGTAAACCCCAGCCAGTGGCGAGGTTCCGGAGGGAATACTTCGCCACCACCGACGAAGAAGAGGAGTTGGAGGGGTTCTCTGATTCCGAGGTGGAGGAGGATTCAGCGAGTCGGAACGAAGACCGATGGAGGGAAATGTTCGAGACGTCTGAAGATGAAGAGGATTCGTTTCGGGGTTTCAGCTCCTCACCGCCCAGAGGAGAGGGAGGGGGCGGGGGGGAAGGGGGCCCTGGAGGGGAGGTGGATGTCAGGGAACTGACATCAGAGGGAAAGGAGGTGATAGGGCTCCCAGAGACGGGGAGAGACTCAACAGCCAAAGCAGGGACCAGCAGGGGGAGCGCGGGGTCTCTGGAGGAGGATCTCAGTAATACTGAGAGAGACGCAGCAACGCAGGCAGGAAGCAGGGGAGAGAAAGGGGTGAGAGACACGTCCAGCGAAAATAGTGGGGAGGTGTCAGAAGCAACTGCAGGGAGACCCATGCTTCGTCGGAAGCTGTCACGTCGTGAGTCCAGGAGACGTGTTTCCGTTAAGGAACTTCTTTGTTGGAGGCGTTTCCGCAAACAGCCACTGTCGGACTCTAATAGTGACTAGAGCAGACATGTCTGAGGAGCTCTGTCACACACAGAGGTTTGTGGGGCCGCACAAACTCTGAAGGGGCACCATTTTAAGCACAAGCAGCTAATCATCCCCTGATACGTATGCTCAGTGGAATCTTATTGCGACTCTTCCAATTCATCAAAACAAGTTTTTTTGCTTCTAATATAATGCAATACAACCACTTTTTTGGCCCCTTGAGATCTTCCAAGTTTCCAATTAAATTTGGTTCTCCTAAATAACAATTTCTTTTTATTACTTTTGCTATAAATATCCTCGCCTCACTCCAGAATGGTCTGATCATCGGGCAGTTAATCAACATATGTATTAAGTACGCATTTTTACTCCCACATCCCCAGCAATTATCTGCACTTGTTATTTCTTCTGATATGATCTTGTTGGAGTCCGTGGACTCTAAATACTATTTTCTGTTGAATAAGTCTAAGTCTTAAATCCATAGAGGCTTTTTCTATTGATTTTATACTTGTCTCCCGTATATCATTTGTTATCTGTACTCCTAGCTCTTTACACCATTTTTGACTTCCATATTCTAAATCGTATTTCTTCCTGTTAAGTAAAGTTTTATATAGTGCAAGTGTAGGATTTTTTTGTTTTTGTTGCAGAGATTAAATCCTGTAACGGCATGCATGTTTCCATTGCAGCTATAGCATCAGGGCCAAACTGCTTTTCCAACATATGTTTCAATTGGATATATTGCCAATGTGTTTCACTAGTTAGTCCATACTTTACTTGCCAAGTCTTATATTCCACAAATTTGTAGTTCTCATCAATTAATTGATTCAGTGTCAAAATACCTTTTATCATCCAGTTTTGCCAAATTATTGCTTGATTTCCAATTTTTAATTTTGGGTTGGCCCATATTGTTAATTTCTCATGCTGATAAGGGTCATCCTTATTATTTTTATTTATGTTCATCCCCCCAAAAAAATTATATCTGTTGATGAGGTCGCTGCAATGTTGTTTTCCTTTCTTATTAAAGGTATTATTTGGTTCTTTTTCTTCTGTTTTAGACAGACAGCTAGAATTTTTGTCTGTCTTTCTCCCTGTTCCCAATATGTTTGTCTTAGACATAATAAGCTGAACTCAATTTTTTGAGCTAGTACAGTGGTACCTCGGGTTACATACGCTTCAGGTTACAGACTCCGCTAACCCAGAAATATTACCTCGGGTTAAGAACGTTGCTTCAGGATGAGAACAGAAATCGTGCTCCAGTGGCGCGGCAGCAGCAGGAGGCCCCATTAGCTAAAGTGATGCTTCAGGTTCAGAACAGTTTCAGGTTAAGTACGGACCTCTGGGACGAATTAAGTACTTAACCTGAGGTACCACTGTATATTATTCAGTTCTAGTGTTTGTTGTTGTATTCTTTCATATTTAACCCTAGATGGGTTATTTGCCATATCGCCCCATAATGTTTTTAAAGAATTTTTAGGTTATTTTCTTTTAATCTTTGCATCTTGACCTTATTGGCAGAGAAAGATATTATCTTCCCTCAGATATAAGCTTTGTAGCCTTGCCATTCCATCAGTCTTGACGTTAATGATTTGGAGTTATTTTTAAAATATATTTGCGTTTCTTGCGTTATATATTGAATGAAGTTTTTATCATTTAGTAATGATATAGTAAGATACCATCTCCTCATACCTTCCTGGGTACTGAATAGATTATATTCCAATATTACTGCTGAGTGATCAGCTATAATGGGAATATCAATGTCACATCGGCTAGTAAAGGAATTAAGTAATGCTGATGTTTTTTTAAAAAATCAAATCAATTCTGTGCTGGGTATTGCAAAATATGTATAGGATTTTTCCTTAGGATGGTGCAGTCTCCATGAATCCACTAAATTCCAATATATCTTTTAATTATTAATTGTCTCTCTAACCTTTTTCATTCTTCTTATTTATGGTGTGAACTGCTGTTTCCATCACACATATATATTAATGGAGGAAAAAACCCTTTGCAAAATCAAGTTGCAGTTGGTAGTTGCATTTCCCACATCTATCCTCATTTGAGGGTGGGGAAGTAAAAGGGAGATCCCTCTCATGTGATGACTTCAAACACCTAAGCTAGCAACTTCATTTGGAACAGAACTTGCTACCTTCCTACTTTCTTTTCAGTTCATTACATGATATTAAAATTCACTTTCTATAAAGCCAGAGGGGACCCACTGAGTTGGTCAAAATATTGAAAGCTCAACAGTAAGGCAGAATGCTTCAGTCATTTGCTTTATTTCCTTAAAGGGAACTGGGGTTTGGGATTTTGAAAGGGAGGAATACAGAGTGATATGAATAATTGTAACAGGCTTTCTTAAGGAAGTTCCACCAACTGTAGAATATATATTTTAAAATAAGAATACAGTCAAACCTTGGTTGTTGAATGTAATCTGTTCCGGAAGCCCGTTCGGCTTCTGAAATGTTTGACAACTGAGGCACGGCTTAGTTGCAAGAGCTTCCTGCACTCAAGCAGAAGCTGCTTCAGACTTTTGGCGTCCGAAAAACATTTGAAAACTGGAGCATTTACTTCTGGGTTTTGGGCGTTCGGGAGCCAAAACGTTCCAAAACAGAGGCGTTCAGGAGCCAAGGCTTGACCTTAGTAAGTATAGCTATAAAGGGTCATTTAAGAGCCCCACTGCATCGAAGACCAGATCACAGGTACATGAGAAAGGAAATCTTAGTTGCCACTTTTAACAATACTGTAAATCAGGCATGTCCAAAGTGCGTTTTTGGAGGCCTAATCTGGCCCACCGGTTGGTTTAATCCAGCCCCTGTGAAGAAATAATTCCTGGGGAAAATCCTAAAAAAAACCTCAACAACTTCAATCCTAGAAAAAGGTTAACAACTTCGGTCGGCCCTCACGGCCCTCCACTTCATCAAATCTGGCCCTCTTTGAAAAAAGTTTGGACACCACTGCTGTAAACTATATCTGAAATGTCAGAATTAAAAGGACAATAGCCACTGCAAATTGACAGGTTCTTTTCTGCCTTGTCAAATGCATTCGAAACCGGACACTGACAAACTGGAACGTATCCAGAGGAGGGCAACCAAAATGGTCAAAGGCCTGGAAACGATGCCTTATGAGGAACGGCTAAGGGAGCTGGGCATGTTTAGCCTGCAGAAGAGGAGGTTAAGGGGTGATATGATAGCCATGTTCAAATATATAAAAGGATGTCACATAGAGGAGGGAGAAAGGTTGTTTTCTGCTGCTCCAGAGAAGCGGACACGGAGCAATGGATCCAAACTACAAGAAAGAAGATTCCACCTAAACATTCGGAAGAACTTCCTGACAGTAAGAGCTGTTCGACAGTGGAATTTGCTGCCAAGGAGTGTGGTGGAGTCTCCTTCTTTGGAGGTCTTTAAGCAGAGGCTTGACAACCATATGTCAGGAGTGCTCTGATAGTGTTTCCTGCTTGGCAGGGGGTTGGACTCGATGGCCCTTGTGGTCTCTTCCAACTCTATGATTCTATGATTCTATGATTCTATGATTACATATGCTGCCTAAGTAATATGGTCCATTTCTGGCCTGATCTGAGCAGTTAGAAAGCCATTCCTATTAGCAATCTCAAAATATAAAACTTTTTGTCATTTAGTCCCCTTTAACGTATTGCTCTCTCCTCCACAATCTATTTTTTATAAATCTGAGGTCTGTTGTGGCTTCCTATAATCTCCTCTCATGCCCAGGGGCCTCTTAGCTTTTCCTCTTCTTATGCAAATTAAGCATTTTTGTAGGTCTCCTCCGCAGCCACTTCTACAGTGGTACCTTTGGATACGAATGGGATCCATTCTGGAGCCCCATTTGCACCCAGAAGTGAACGCAACCCGCGCCTGTGTGTGCGCAGGTCGTGATTCGCCACTTCCGTGCATGCATGTGACATCATTTTGACTGTCTGTGCATGCAGCGAAACCTGGAAATAACGTGTTCCATTACTTCCAGGTCATGCAACCCGAAAGTGCTCAACCTGAAGCAATTTCAACCCGAGGTATGACTGTATTTTTAAAGCTAGGATCTAACTGTTGTAGAACAAGGTACCAGGTAACAAGAGGACAGTTCTCCTACTACAACATCTGAGCTCTCTAAATCTGACTACCGTATTTTTTGCTCTATAAGACTCACTTTTCCCCTCCTAAAAAGTAAGGGGAAATGTGTGTGCGTCTTATGGAACGAATGCAGGCTGCACAGCTATCCCAGAAGCCAGAACAGCAAGAGGGATCGCTGCTTTCACTGCGCAGCGATCCCTCTTGCTGTTCTGGCTTCTGAGATTCAGAATATTTTTTTTTTCTTGTTTTACTCCTCCAAAAACTTGGTGCGTCTTGTGGTCTGGTGCGTCTTATAGAGCGAAAAATACGGTAATTCAAATAAGTCACAAAGCTAACATGCAGAATTAGCAGGAAAGCCTGTCTCTCAAAGTTAAAAACTAAAAGCACAGCTGACAAGCTAACTACAGACAACAGTCAGTTTTATTAAAGAGTTTACAAAAGCAAGTTATGACAATATGTTATTTTTTAAAAGCTGGAGTAGCTGTCAGACTCACAATGCCAAAAGGCTACTTCAAATACATTTTTCTTACAGGGCTAGTCTTTGCAATTGGGGGGGGGGAATTACCCACCATGTATGTATCTATTTTGCCATGTATATGGACATGGATGCAACAAGAGAGAAAGTTGTACATTCTTCACGCTACACTTGTGTCTAACACTCAATACTCCAACTCAAAAATAATCAAACACAACACACACAAAGAGAACACTAATGTTATTTCAGAAAACATTGTCCTGTATCCAACTAAGTTTAACTCAGAGTAGACCTGCTGAAATTAATAGACCTAAGTGAGGCATGTGGCTACTCCAAGTATGACTAACATTGGATACAACCCATCATCAATCTCTCCTGTGTTGTAGTTGGTCCAGCAAGTTTTTCCACAGGCATGCAGAATGAGCAAACGTCTTTTAGCATTCCTAGAAGCTCAAACTGAAATTTAAAACTTTTACCTTTGCCTCTCAAACATCACAATCTGAAAAAAGGAATACCAGGAACAAAGTTAGACTTCCTTATGCTCTACCTTTTGACTTATTGACTGGAAAGTGGTTCTTCAGTCAACTGTCACCCACAGGAGGACGCTGATACAGTCATGAGCTAAACAGGCTACCTTGGATGACAAGCAATTACATTTAGGAAGCAGGAAAATATTACCTACCTGATATTGAGATATGTTAACATTTGCAGATTTTTAATTGCTTCAGGGATTGATTTGATGCAGTTGTGATAGAGGTTCAATGTCTCAAGTGGTGAAAACTGCAACACATCAGGAGGAATTTCAGTAAATCTGTTCTTGGAGAGATCTAAAAAAAAGAGAGGAGAAAAGACATTTCCACGGCTCAGTCTTCTAGTTTACATTTGAGAGATGTGCAAGAAATGTGCTGTTCTTAAACGATGGCAAAAGCTTTAGTAGAATTGTTAGGCAATTTTATTTTGGAAATTAAAGCACAGAGAGATGAAAAATCAAGCATCCACAGTCTATATAGATTGGAATCATCTTCTGCTCAATTCAAATTCTGGGGATAGAAGGGAACTCCCTTCCACCAGTATTTAGAAAAATTAAGTAGGTAAGAGAGGCTTTTGTTAAATGTAATATGGCACACTTCTCCTTAATTCTAAAAATATTCTCCCGCCAAGTCACTATTTTACACTTTCAGTGCTCTAGTAAAGAACAAAGGAAATCCCGCAAACCTGAAGTTTGCCTGTCCAATGCTCTTGGAGAGGAAAGAAAGGAGCCACTGTTCCCTCTCAGTAACCCACCAAACAAAGCAACTCCAGCAAACTCCTGTTCCATCAGCAATTGATTTGTCCTAAGAAAAGGCATCCACCTTTGAAAAACTAATTTCTTCCATGAAGCATTTGGATTTGGATTAGCCACTTAATCTTTCTCCCAAACTTAAGAGAAGCCTAAGAACACACAATGGAACTCACTCCTGCAGGAGGCAGTGACAGCCACAAACTTGGATGGTGAAGCCCACAACTTATGTGCATTTAATTGTGTACATTCAGCTTTAAACACTTGGCAAAATAATAATTAATAAATAAAAAGTGAGCAGAAAGGTGGGCATGGGGGGGAGAGACCTTATTCATCGAAGATCTCAGGGCGGTTCACAGCAAATAAGATAAAATACAAAATTAAAACACAAAATGCATAGTAAAAGCAAAGCAAACCAATACCCCCCTCCCTTATTTAAAAGGGTGTAGAATATCATCCAAAGGCCTGGTAGAAAAGGAATATTTTGTCTGGTGCCTAAAGATGCATAATAAAGCTGACAGACGAGCCTTCTTGAAGAGAGCATTCCAATGGGAAGCCATTGCAGAAAACACCTGTTCTCATGTTGCCACACTCTGGAACACTTGTGGAGGAGACACGTGAAGAAGGGTATCAGACGATGATTGCAGGGCTTTGGTCAGTTCATTTGGGGAAAGACAGTCCTTGAGGTAGGGACGCGAGTGGCGCTGTGGTCTAAACCACTGAGTCTTGGGCTTGCCAATCAAAAGGTTGTGAGCTACCGTTGAGGTTCCAGCTCCTGCCAACCTAGCAGTTTGAAAGCATGCCCAAAAGTGCAAGTAGATTAATAGGTACCGCTCCGGCGGGAAGGTAAACGGCGTTTCCGTGCATTGCTCTGGTGCCAGTGTTCCATTGCGCCAGAGTCATGCCAGAGACAAAGCTGCGGCTTAGTCATGCTGGCCACATGACCCAGAAAAACTGTCTGCGGAGTGGACAAACGCCGGCTCCCTCGGCCTGTAAAGCGGGATGAGTGCCGCAACCCCAGAGTAGTTCGCGACTTGACGCAACTGTCAGGGGTCTCTTTACCTTTAGCCCTTGAGGTATTGCAGTCCTGAGATGCTTAAGGGTTTTAGGTAAAAATTAGCACTTTGAACTGGGCCCAGAACATAATTACCGCATTTTTGCTCTATAAGACTCACTTTTTCCCTCCTAAAAAGTAAGGGGGAATGTGTGTGTGTCTTATGCAGCAAATGCAGGCTGCGCAGCTATCCCAGAAGCCAGAACAGCAAGAGGGATTGCTGCTTTCACTGCGCAGCGATCCCTCTTCCTGTTCTGGCTTCTGAGATTCAGAATATTTTTTTTCTTGTTTTCCTCCTCCAAAAACTAGGTGCGTCTTGTGGTCTGGTGCGTCTTATGGAGTGAAAAATGCGGTAGCAACCAGTGCAGTCAAGCCAGGATTGGTGCAATAGGCTCTAGTCATCTTGCCCCAATGGGCAAACTGGCTGCCAAATTCTGTGCCAGCTGAAGTTTCCAAACTGTCTTTAGGGGCAGCCTACATTATTTGGAGCAATATAACCTAGAGGTTACCAAAGTATAGACAACAGAAGTTGGGCTATCCCTGTACATATAGGGGCACAGCTGGGCCACCAGCCAAAGCTGATGAAGCGAATCCATGCCACCAAGGACATCAGAACCCCAAGAGACAGCAAAGGATCCAGAAGTACGCCCGATCGACCCCATCCAGAGCAGGCAACCTCCCATCCATCCAATCTAACAAAACACCTGCTAACAGTGCCTCACTCTTATAAGACTGAGCTTGAGTGTGTTGACTCTCATCCAGTCCATTACCAAGGCAAGACAATGGTCCAGCACAGACAGTGCCACATCTGCAAGAGTTTCTTTCAGATTTTTGTAGCTGCAGTTAGTCAGGGACCTGCCCTACCAGGCCAAGTGGAAAAGGCCTTTCAAGCAGGGAACAGGTCCTCCACTTGCCATTGAACCCAATGTGTTTTGACTACATGCAATTTTGGGTTTCGGTGCAATCCCAGGAACATAAGCCCCATCTATGTTGCAGGCTTACAGTACTCTGTTTCTATGGTCAGAAGCAGTTATACTTCTGAATACCAACTGCTGGAAACCACAGGAGGGGAAGTGCTTTTATACTCGAGTCCTGCTTGTGGGTTTCATACAAGCATCTGGATGGCCACTGTGAGAATAGGATGCTGAACTAGTTGACCTGATCCACTAAGTACAATTTTTGTCCTTGTATTTATAATCACATTAGGGAAAGGGACATAGCTCAGTAATAGAGCATCTGTTTTGCATACAGAAGGTCCGAGGTTCAATCCCTGACATCTCCAGGTAGGTGGAAAGATGCTGCCAGTCAATGTAGACAACACTAAACCAGTGTTCAAAATTTGCCAGGTGCCAGACACATTTTGCACATGGCTATCAGCCAGTTGTGACCAAGTGAAGATGCCTAGGCACCAGGATGGAGCCTGAAGTCTCCACCATCTGGAAGTGCATGCCTGGAGATCCTTGGATCTTGACTGCTTTCACATACTAGCAACACATCCTGTAATTCCATCCATTATATTTTATCTGCACAATCAGAACAAATGTTAGGAACCCAAAGGTCATATTGAAAAATACAACTATTGAGCCATCTGGTCCAAAAATGACAACTAGACATTCTGTTTTGGCAACTGTGACCCTGGTTTAAGGAACCATTTGGGGTCTGGCTTATATATCGGAGTTTCAAACGGTGAACTAAACTAGATGGACCATTTGTCTTGTTCAGTATAAGGCAATTTGTTGTGTTCATATTTGTTACAAGTGCTGCTCTACCACCATCATGACCAATTCTCCCTATCCTCCCTCCTCCACAGCTGTTGCTTGAGGCTAAGGCAAGCACCTAAATCTTATTTGAACATGATATTATGTAAAGATCGGTGTACACTGATGTATACAGATACATAATACTCAGCATGAAGAAGATATTCTGCAAAAACTGTTGGAATAAAATGTATGAGAGATGCACGTGAGAACAAAACTAGGCTATGAAATGCCCACATTATCTATGGAAAACTCAGCTGTGCATATCTTTAAAATGATTCTTTGTAGATAGTTCCTCTGTGTCTCTTCTGGTTTAATAGTTCTTTTCAAAGGGTGGGAGAAAGCATCAGCAAGAACTATGGGATCAAGTATTGCTGCATACTAACTTTTACATGTGAAATAAATAAGAAATACTTCTTTGACTTCATCCCTTCGTGTTCTCCAATGACACATAACCTCAAAAGCTTGATTAATAATTATTAAAGCCACAGTGTTTCCTTCCTTGTCTGTAGACTACAGACATCATTCTATTCTGCCAGAAACACGGAAGTGAGAACAGATAAGTACTCTCCTGTTTCACACAGAAAAATCACAGCTTTGTACAGAATCAGAAAAGTCATTTGCCTGAGGCTATATAGGAAGACACCTTGGAGTGTAAATTCAAAGAAAAATATTTTTGCAATAAGTCTAGTATTCTACCATCAAATATGATAAACCTTTTCACTAACAATCTCAAAGATTTATAGGGTAACTTTCTCCAGGATAGCTAGGTATGGTGTTGTTGTTTTTAACAACACTGTATTTTAAATAGTCATAACTAGCCGTGCAAATAAGCCCAACTAGCTTTCACGAATGTCACATTGCCTGCAGGAGGGTGGCTGGGGAGGGATGGAAAATCCTGTTCCACCTGCCTATTTCGTTTTTATTCTATCAGCCCACTTGGTCTCCATGCTGGGCGGGAAGAGGATTGACGGAGCATTCTACCTTCCACCCCCCAGCGCCCTCTAGCGTGCACACAATTATTTTATGTCAGCCCACTCAGTTACCTGCATGCAATTATTTATTTTATTTGCATATTTATAAACTGCTTCATATCAGTTACCAAGTGCTGTACAATAAAATAAAATATGCAAAATTTCTAGTGCGTACTAAGTACACCTCTGAGGCAAGCAGTACCCTGGCATTGCGTCATCTGAGCTCATTTGCCATGCATGGACAGATGGCACAAGGTGGTGTCTTTGATCCCTTGTCACTAATGGCTGCCAGGCCAGTGCTTAAATATAAAGCTAGTCATAGTCAAGAAAACAAATCAGCTGCAGTGCAAAGTATAAAACCATAGCAGCAGGATAGAGAGGTTAAAACTTCCCAGAGAATAGCTGATGCCAAAAATACCTTCTCTGGAAAGGGAGCCATAACCAGAAAGGCCCTTTTCCTTTATTTGCCACTTTAGCAGGTTCATGTGGCAGACACTCCTCCATGTACTATGGATGGAAATGCTTTTATAATGCTAGAGGTCACAGGAGTGGGTAGCCACATTCAATTATTTTCTTCTATCCTCCCTGTTCTTCCCCAACCTTTATTCGTACCATGTGTATTTGAAACCATGTGTATCATAAACCATGATTATAAAATTATCAACTACCTGCAAGACAGAAATTACTAAATGCATTGTGTGTGTGTTTCCAACCATTCACACATTAGCAACAGCAACGTATGTAAAAACACTTCACAATGTATCGTTAAGAACTTTAGTCTAAAAATTCTATATACCGTATTTTTCGCTCTATAAGACGCACTTTTTCCCTCCTAAAAAGTAATGGGAAATGTGTGTGCGTCTTATGGAGCGAGTGCAGGCTGAGCGGCTATCCCAGAAGCCAGAGCAGTGAGAGGGATCACTGCACAGTGCTCCCTCTTGCTGTTCTAGCTTCTGGCTTAGCCCCTCAGTCCCTTCCCCCACCTCCCAGAAAAGCCCCCAAGAGCCGCGCTCCCTTTAAAGAGCACGCGGAGTGTGTATGCAGCTCTTGGGGGCTTTTCCCCAAGGAGGGAGAAGGGACTGACGGGTTGCCCTTCTCCCTTCTCAGGGAAAATCCAGCAAGTGCCGCACACATGCTCCACGCGGCTCTGCTGAGCAGAGCCTGGGATGCATACAGGCTCTGTTCAGCGCTCCCTTTAAAAGAATTTTTTTCCCTTGCATCCCCCCTCTAAAAACTAGGTGCGTCTTATGGTTAAGTGCGTCTTATGGGGTGAAAAATACGGTGCACTGACAGTTAAAGCCACTCCACTGGCGGATCAACTTGGGGCCTGGTCAGCACATTTCTTTAAATATCTGTCAGACCACAAGACATGTGTGCGTATGTGTGTTCCTAAAGTGGAATAGGGAAACTGCAAAACTGCAGTTTTGTGTGTTTGCGCATGTGTGCACCCACCCCTCTTCGCTGTGGAAGGTGATAACCAGATACCCATGAATTCAGGTTTTCTTCCAAAGTGGGCATCTAAACAACTTCGTCAAATATAACTAACAGAAATTCTCAGGCACCTTTAATTTAATTTGTCAATACAGTCATACTTCGTGTTAAATATGCTTCTGGTTGAGCGCTTTCAGGGTTGTGCTCTGCGGTGACCCATAAGTAACAGAATGCGTTACTTCTGGGTTTTGTCGCTCGCGCATGCGCAGACGGTCAAAATGACGTCATGTATGGAAGAGGCGAATCACAACCTGCGCACACGCGGGTTACGTTCACTTCAGGATGCGAACGGGGATTCGGAACGAATCCTGTTCATATCCAGAGGTACTACTGTATTAGCTGAATGGGCAACAAAACTGCAAATGGGTGTCAAATAACTGGATAGCTGTGGAGGGAAATGGTCCAAACTTCATATATGGAAGCTGATGGGATCTGAACAGGCAAGTGACTTACAGCGGTACCTCTGGTTACAAACTTAATTCGTTCTGGAGGTCCGTTCTTAACCTGAGGTACCACTTTAGCTAATGGAGCCTCTTCCACTGCAGCTGCGCAACCGCCGCCCGATTTCTGTTCTCATCCTGAAGCAAAGTTCTTAACCCGAGGTACTATTTATAGGTTAGCAGAGTCTGTAACCTGACACGTCTGTAACCTGAGGTACCACTGTATTAGGCAAGATCTTGTGGGTGTAGTGGATTAAAATAATAAATTCCATATGAGAGAATTGTGCAAAGGCAGATTCCTTACTAGGGATTATTACAAAGTTGCAGTCAGAACTGCCCACATCTGTAGGCCTTTGTATCAGTCTATTGGTCATTTTGGAGTACTGTGTACCACTTTGGTCACTGCATTTCTAAAGAAGAGAAACCAAAATTATCAAAGGGTTAGGAGCAATTGGGGTCTTTACTAAGGTGGCTGGGGAAACATACCGTAATTGGGGGGCTTATAAAAGTATGCATGAACGAAATAAATACCCGCCCCTACATCTCTTATAACCCTACGTTCCTGGTTACTCAATAAAATTGGATAGGGAGTATTTTCAGACCATACAACAGAAGCAGAACAGACAAAAAAAAGTACTTCAGAAGGTAGAATTTATGGAATTTTCACTGTCACACACATTGTGGAGATCACCACCAGCTCAGATCACTTTAAAGAGGGGTTAGACAAATGAATTGATCTTATAATGAGCCACAATGGCAAAATGGATCTTGGATGTCCAGGCACAGCATGACACCAAATTCCAGCTGCTGCATAAAAGCCAATGGAGGAGGCCTGGTCTCTTTCACCCCTTGTTTGGAAGCTCCAAAAAGCATCTGTGAAGTCTGTTGGGGACAGAATGCTGAGCTAAATCAGCAGGTCTCTTCTTATGCTCTCACAGTTACAAATCCCATGTTTGTAATAAAAACACTGCACATAGCGGGGTAGGGGTGGGGTTTGCAACACAGAATCAGCTAACCCATACTGTGCCAGACACGGGATTATAACTAAGATGGTGTAAAGGTCATTTAGACACAATGAAAGGCCTAAAAGATGAGATCATAGTAATCAATCTGCATTGCAGGAAGCCACACACTAATTACTTTCTGCCCTGAATGTTAAACCTCTTAATAAAATAGTAGAGTTAGCGCACTGACACCATACAAATTTTGCATAAATTATCCCAAACATTTCCAAATACCTGCTACTGTAATGAGGCACACTGGCTATTATTAACCTATCTATAAATGTGCATGTCTTTGTTCTTCAGGTGAACTACAGTATGCAACTACCTCCAGCATACAAATAATGATAGTTTGCTTACAGCATGTGTATGTTGCAAAGAAGGTCAGAAGAGCAACTGGGTAGTAGGGGTGTGGAACTCTACAAAGTAGTTATCCAGTTAATCTAGCACTCTTCAGGAGTTCCTCAGGAATGCAGGCGTCTATTCTTATGCTACACAGCCCATGTGTGTCATGAAAGCATTACACATGTGTGTAAGTAGGCAACTGTTTTGTTTAATGAGACAGATACAGCTGGCTTAGGAAAACACCAACCCAAATGCTATCGTCTATTCACTTGTCCCAAACCCCTCGATGGTGCTTCTTAATCTGATCTTCCCCCTTAAATCCAGACTCAGCAAAAGTCTCTTCAAAGCCACAATCCTTTCCGCTCTCAGGCATCCCCAGTAGCAATAATCAAGTTACTTCAAAGCAGCATGGATTTGATTTAAATCAAATCAATTTAAATCATGATTTAAATCCCTAGTCAGTAAGACTTGATTTAAATCCCTAGTCAGTAAGACTTGATTTAAATCTTTCTTTCTTTTTTACATTCTTGCTGGTATAATCTTAATATTTACAACCAGGGGAAGGTTTCATTTTTGGAGTAATAAATTTTCAGAGTAGCTTTTACAGTTATATCAAAAATTACTGATTTGGTCATACTATTAGAAATACCGTACATAGACAGATAATTATGAAATGATTGTGAAGTTTAATAAGTTAACTCTTTATATTTGGACAACTTTTCTGCTGTACTTTATTGGAAGGAAAAAAGTAATAATTTCCTTAATAACAATTTAAACAATTTATTTAACTAAAGCAATAACATTATAGCATACGTATCCATGTTCATTAACTGATGTGGTTAAACGTGTGTGTTTTTTAGTTTTAGTACACATGAAAAACTTAAAACAAATCCTTATCTCCTGATGAATAGCCTTTGGACTATGATGTAGCTTAAATAAAAAACTATCTTTAGAAAGATTTGTCCTCCAAAAGCATTTTATTTTAAAAATCTGATTTATATATATAAAAAATCCGATTTTTAAAAAATAAAAATAAAAAATCATTGATTTTTATCTACTCTACTTCAAAGCCTTGGAGGTCCACCATCTCAGTGCTGTCTGAAGGCCAGTGCTCAAGCATATAAATTTTGCATCCCTCATTACAGGGGCAACCTCCCAACTGTATGCTTGAACAACCCTCAAAGTGGCCTCATGTGCACAGGAACACTAGCACCAATTTAGGACTGCATTCATTAATACAACCACGAAGCAGTACTTCCAAATGTGTGCATGTCTTCCCATTTCCTCAATAAAACATTTCCATGATGATAGATTGGGCAAGAGATGTAGGACATGACATAATGTTTGAGGATTGGGAAAGATTGTGGAATAAAGGGGTCAAGTTCACTGCATGTACAATGTTAAAGGAAAACATAATGAAAATGATGTACAGATGGTATCTGACCCCTGCTAAATTAGCAAAGATTTATCATAACTGTGATAATCTATGTTGGAAATGTAAAGATAAAGAAGGTACCTTCAATCATATGTGGTGGACCTGTCCCAAGGTGAAAGACTTCTGGTAAAAGATTTATAATGAATTGAAAAAAATGTTGAAATATACATTTATAAAGAAACCAGAGGCCTTTCTCCTTGGAATAACAGGTTTGGAATTGCCCAAGAAAGATGTTAAATTATTTTTGTATGCCACAACTGCTGCTCGAATCTTATTAGCTAAGAAGTGGAAAACGCAAGAAGTACCAACAGTGGAAGAATGGCAGATGAAGATGATGGATCTTTCAGAGCTAGCCGACATGAATGGAAGAGTCCGTGACCAGAAGGAGGAGTAGTACCAGGAAAAATGTACGAAATTTAATGATTATTTAGTTAAATATGTTAAGTTAAACTAATCGGAAAAAGCTTGCAATTACCAGATAGACTTAGGATTTAAATATGTAACATGATGAATTAATATGTTTAATGCTGAATTGGAAAGAAAGAAAGATGTTAAGTGATTAAGTTAATTTTATAAGAATACTGATTTGGAAAACTGTTAAAATGATATGCATTGAAATTTAACCGGGGGATACGAGGAAGTCACTTAACAATGTTAATAAGATTAGTTTTAATAAGGTTATGATTTATGTTTGTTTGTTTGTTTGTTTGTTTATAATTTTGTGAAAATCAATAAAATTTTTGAAATAAAATAAAACACATCCATGGAACACAAAAAATGGCAAGGGTTCATGTTCCACACAACACAATCTCTGGATTTACAATTAAAAAGCCTATCACTCAAATGGCAGCAAAAGTGTTCCACATTAGTAAGGTTAACTTTCTGACTGCTAAGGGGTTTGGAGTTTCAGAGCATGAACACACACACATACACACACACACACACACACACACACACGAATTATGTCAAAATATGCTGCTTGCTTATCACTCAAACTGAAAAGTTCCACTGTATATCTTTCCAAGTTGTCAAAGCCACAGATCAGGATTGGGCCGCTAAAGAAATCCATTCAAACTGAAGGAAGAAAAGATATTGCTGCATTTAAGGTGGTCATCATAGATGTGCACTAAGGAGTATCCTGCTTTGCATATTGACATACAGACCATATTCTTTTCGATACTAATCCTATCTTTCAGTTATTAAAAAACTTGCAATATACTGAACGTAGTGTAAATTCCAAGGAAGTCATCAAAGAGGGGTTTCTGTTCTTAAGCAGGTAGTTATGCCCTGCTGAATTCCATTTCTTGTAAAGCTTGGCTATTTGTCAAGTGATGATTAGCTTAGCCTAGAAATATGATCTGGCAATCTTTATCAGAGTTTATATACTACTCTAGCAAAGACTTGTTATGATGTAAAGCAAGTTTGCTATTCAGTTGCAGGGGAAAGGCAGAGGGGTGAGTTGAGGTGAAGTTTTACCCTTCCGGAAGAATCAATATGGTACTTTTTTATTCTTTTTAGATAAAGTCTTTTGAGGCTGCTACAGAAAAACAGTGCCACACACAGTTTGCTTACCTTGAGTCCATTTCTTTGTTCTTTAATGAGGGTTAAAAAGAACGCTCAAGAAAGAATCTTAAGTCACTAGTGGGTCTGGCAACACATAAACCCTATTGAAGACTGTGCAGAAGATTGGTTATCCACAATAAGGGATGAGAGGCATGTACCTATCATTCCCCGAATCTGATATTTTAATGGTAAACAAATATAACTTGGTTCCAAACGAAGGGTAACAAGTCCTATTGAAAAGCTTCTATAGTATGAAGGGGTTGAATTTTTTTTCTGTTGTGAACCATCCCGGGATCGTCAGATGAAGGATGTTATGTTATACCATTACTATTACTACTACTACTACTACTACTACTACTAATAATAATAATAATAATAATAAAGTAGCTATACATTACAGTATGCCTGGCATTCATGGCTTCCTCATACTGCTGGAAGAAAGAGGAAGTTTTGGGCACAATTGTATAGTCTTTAGGAGAGCATCCTAGCAGTGTTCGAAATTCCTCAAGTGCCAGGTGTGTTTTGCAACTGGTGCAAGTCCAATTGTGACATGGAGATCTCTGGATGCCAGGTTGGCAACTGACATCCCATCTGGCAGGCCCCTCCAGCTTTCTTAAGCAGGTAAGCCGAAGGGCTTATTTATAGCATTTATATCCCACCTATTCATCCAAGAAGTACAAGTTCACCCCGCTCCTTGGTTAAACCCTACAATGACCCTGTGAGGTTAAGATACTGTGACTGGCCTAAGGTCAGCCAGTGAGCTTTATGACTGCATGGGGATTTGAACCCTAATCTCCTAGGTCTAAATCCAACACTCTAACAACTGCACCACACTGGGTACCTAGAGTACTTCTGCTATGGGGAAGTCATATAAATTTAGTAGGTAAATAAATAAATATGGAGAAAGCAAAATGTCACTTAGAGAAGGATCTGAAATATTCTCCTTGAAGCCTGAATTTGTTTTATTCTGGATTTTTTAATTGGATGTTTTTATGTGTTGTAAACTGCCTTGAGATTTTTTCCTCACTTTAAAATATAAAGCAGTATAGGAATGAAATTAATTATAGTAAGAAATTTCACTGGCAACCGTAACCCAGGTTTAAGGTGCTGTTTGGCAATAGATATATGAATGATTTTCTAACACTCCACCATAGGAGCCATGGGATACTACAGATCTCACCCTCTTCAGGTAGAGAAGGGGATGCCCTTGGAAACTCATTTCCTGCCAACATGCAATGAACCATTGCTGGTGCTTCCCAGCATTTAGAGCTCCAATGGTGGAAAGGGCAAAAATGGGCCATTTAGGATTGGGGTTCCAAATCCCTCTCATTCTCTCAAAATAGTCCTAGAATGTTGAGGAAGTATGTTGGCCCTGAGATCAACATACAGATTTTCCTCCTCATTAGCCCCAACAGGAATAAAATCTATTTAAAACAAAGAAAGAAACAGGGGAAGAATAAAAATTCCCTCCCCACAACTTCCACCTTGGTGGCAAGAGCCCGACAAGGTTTTGGATTTGGTGGTTCATCCACCTCCCATCCTCATCCCTGCTCTGGCTGGCTGGTTGTTTTTTCCTGCCTGTGCTGCAGTAGATTCTCATGGCATTTGGGGAACACTATGTTTGGGTCAAGAGGGCACTTTCAAACACAGACATTCTTGTAGCGGGAAGTACACAACTAAATCTGAGGCTTCTTGTCATCCAGCACTGTTCCTTCCTAAAGAATTGGAAGAACTCACATTTGAAAAATCTGTCTATTTCTTTGCTGGCTTATCTACCCTGGACCAGAACAGAAGGACCTTGAATAATGATCTATTCTATGTGCTTATGCTCAGACTGAAGCCGTAATAGTTCATTTGTTGACATCTGTCATTTTCACAATATTCAGTTGCAATGTCAGAGAAAGATATTAATTCATTTTCAAAGAAGGGAAATTATATTTTCTTGTTGCTAAGGGATAGGGCTTATGTTTCTATGTAAGGGGGGTGGGGTGTTGAGTATGTAAGCACCATGTCAATGATTCAACTAATCTCAAGAAAAAGCCCATAATGCCAGGTTCTATTGTTGCTGTTACTGAAGGCATCTCCCTTGCACCAGTGCCAAAGCCAGCATAAATTATATTTTATTGACAAATTTTATTGGCATATTTACAAATTTGTCCAAACATAAATAATAAAACATGACTTAACTGACAAAAAGTGAATTATAGGGGGGTCTTAAATACAAAATATATAATTTTAAAATACATAATAATGAAGTGACTACAGTAAACCAGTTCTATGGATTCTTCAGTCAATCAACTTGGAAAACACAAATAATAGAAGTGAACTAAAGGGTATTGCAATATACCATATTGCAATATATGTTGTGGGTATTTCTCTTTCATTTGTTCTTTCATTTGTATATTTAATAAAACTGTACCATACAGTATAAAGATTATACTGGTTTTCTTTCTCCCCTCTCTGAAAAAAACAATACTTAAGGGAATCTTACATACTTTTGGTTTGCTAGGCTATACTCAAAATATGTCAAGAACCTTTGTAGTAAAATGCTGGCTATCATAATAACATATTTGGCTTTTCCAAGTCCATGGTGTTGCTATGCCTAATCTTACAAAAAGAACATTACCACACCCAACGTTTTTATAGAAAGGCAACATGCCTCGGAAAGACCTTAGCAAAACTTCTTAGTGCTTCTAATAGGTACAATTCTGGCAAAAGTCTGTCTGGACATTATACCTAATGAGGGCCATTATATCTAAGGAGGCTGATAATGGAACAGTTTATTTGCCAGTAATTTGCCAAAGAATACGAGTTAGAGAAACCAACTAAAAGACCCAGCAGAACATAATTAATGTGAACATGATCCCCAAGAAGGCTCCTTAACAGAAAAAGGTACTAGAAAACAAAATGCTATTCAACGACCACCAGCGGTCCGAATTCCATTAATATTTAAAATAAGGAGAAAGAATCTAAACAGAAAAGTATGCCTTGGGCCAGACGTGAGGATCCAGCCTTCTGGGGCACTAATTATACTACTTCTCAGCAGATGAAAGCAAATCATGACTAAAGCCTTTGCCTTAATTGTTCACAAAGAGGAAGGAGGCTTTAAGGTCCACTGAACAAAGACATAAATGGATATTATTATTATTTTATTAATGCAGGGAGAAACATGTTATATAACCTCAAAGTGTTCCTTTGAAAGATGGCACAAAAAAACAACAGGATGGCAGGACAGCAACTAAAGAGTACTTGCACAAAGCCATGAAGGATGACTAATGTCATGAGAAAGAAAATGGGAGTTGTTAATTCACCGGGGCTTCTTGGTAGCTTTTGAAACGATTATCTGAGGTGGGACTGGAAGTACTGCATAGCGCTGGTGGAAAACTATACAGTGGTATCTCGGGTGGTACCTCGGGTTAAGAACGTAATTCGTTCTAGAGGTCCGTTATTAACCTGAAACTGTTCTTAACCTGAAGCACCACTTTAGCTAATGGGGCCGCCCACTGCCACCGTGCCGCTGCCGCGCGATTTCTGTTCTCATCCTGAAGCAAAGTTCTTAACCCAAGGTACTATTTCTGGGTTAGCAGAGTCTGTAACCTGAAGCATTTGTAACCTGAAGTGTCTGTAACCCGAGGTACCACTGTATGTGTGTGTGTCCTCTACTCTGGGTCACTGAAGGGACTGTATACACATGAAGGTAATAGATGGCTAATGAAAGACCCTGTGTGAGAGTCAGGGATTCTTTTTATTTCTGTTTTCGTTTCTATCTAGATTTGTTTCTTGTATCTTATTGTACTATGAAAGTACTATGAAAATAGAATTTTATGGGGAAAGAGAAAAAGAAAAGGGGGGGAGCAGTATAGATTAGTGGCCTTTAACTGTTTTAGGGACGCGGGTGGCGCTGTGGGCTAAAGCCTCAGCGCCTAGGGCTTGCCGATCGAAAGGTCGGCGGTTCGAATCCCCGCGGCGGGGTGCGCTCCCGCTGTTCGGTCCCAGCGCCTGCCCACCTAGCAGTTCGAAAGCACCCCCGGGTGCAAGTAGATAAATAGGTACCGCTTACCAGCGGGAAGGTAAACGGCGTTCCGTGTGCGGCTCTGGCTCGCCAGAGCAGCGATGTCACGCTGGCCACGTGACCCGGAAGTGTCCCCGGACAGCGCTGGCCCCCGGCCAATAAATGTGAGATGGGCGCACAAACCCCACAGTCTGTCAAGACTGGCCCGTTCGGGCAGGGGTACCTTTACCTTTAACTGTTGGGTTGGGACCACGACTGCAGGGTTAGGCAACCTAAGGCCCATGGGCCGGAAGCGGCCCATGGAGGCTGTTTAACCAGCCCAAGAGCCACCCCTGAACCGAGCCGCCTGCTCAGCAAGTCCCCGCACGCGGCGCTAAACTGGCACAGCGTGGCACAGGGATTCTCTTCTGCAGCTCCAGAAATCGCTTCTGCACATGCCCAGACACCGGAAATTGCATCTGTGCATGTCCGCGGCACCGGAAATCGCTTCTGCACATGCCCAGATAACGAAAATCGCTTCTGCACAGGTGCAATTTTTGGCATCTGGGCATGCATAGAAGCGATTTCTGGTGCCACAGCCATGCGCAGATGCGATTTCCAGTGTCAAGCTGCACCGGTCCGGCCCATGGAAGATTTCCGCGGGAATGATCCGGCCCATGCCCGGTAAGCCTTGTCGACCCCTGCACTACTGCGTCACGGCCTGATTTAAAGAGAGTCACAACAGCACTACCATCATGCAAATAAATGGCAGAGGGTCTCCAAATACATGTTTGGTTTGAAGAAGATTCCTAAGTTTGAAAAAGTTAAAGACTACAGATCTAGTTTATCTCTGAAGCTGCTGCTGAATACAGTGTAAGCATGGAATTTAGTCTGTTTTTCTGTAATGGCAGGAGTCCAGATTTTTCTTCTCATATGGTTGCAGCTTACCCCCATTCTTTTGCATGTTCCAGAGTGAAAAGAAAATACTTAAGATTATTTATTTAACAATTATATAGTTTGCTATTGATAGCTGACAAGACTGAGGGTAACTAGTCAAGTGTCTGCAGCACTGAAGAGGATTCCAAGCCTCAAAATCCTATGACTGCCATACAAGGCTCTGAAGAGGTTTATTTGAACTTATTTCTCCTGGCACATCACACAAGCAGGGCAATCCTCCAAACAAAAAGCAAATGAAATAACTTTCAAGTTTTGGCATCCAAAACATGCAAGATGCATCGTTAAATTATATTTCACCACTTCATTTCAAGAGCCCTCTAAGCATGGGCAGCCCAAGCTACGTTTTGCTCCTTGCGCCCTAAGCCAACATCACCCACGCATCACATTTTTTCTCTTTGCAATTATGAATATTATAAGCCTAGTTTTAAAAAGCAGTACTCAGGAAGCCACATTCTATTCCTGTTAAACAAGAAACAGGGAGAACATGAACTCAGTGTATCTGCCTGTATAATAAGCTGAAGCTTTCACATTCTGCTGGACTCTACCTTAAGGATTTATGCCCTATTTTAATAAAAATGTATTCATGAAATATGGAATATCCTGGAAAAAACCAGGGGAAAGATGCACACCCTTCTCACAACAGAACACAGTGTCATTTGTTCTCCACAACATCTCCTGCTTGAGAGCAGTCCTGGGCTACTGCAGAACCAGGGAGTGACCCCGTTATGAAATACATATAGTGACCTAATATGAGCCTTGTGTCCACATATTCTGTTCTTTTGCCACCTCAACCCTCCTCAGCATACTGTGATTAATCCAGGAAGTCTTTAATCAAAAATCAGCATCCCGTTATGTCCAAGTCAGGAAACTATGCTTGCCAAGATAGAACAAGCCAAGATCTTTAACCAGCTTCAATCCTGACACTTCTGCCTTTTAAAAGATTATAAACCCTTATTTGTTGCTGTTACTTTGCTGAGCCTGATGTGTCAGGATAAAAGTAAAAGATAATAATATTCCGCAATTATTTCATACTTTAAAAAGTATTTGGGATGTGCTATTGGTCCAGAAAACAAAACCAACCATGTTACTGACATGCACCAATGGGAGCATGTTATACCTATGTTGCAACACCTGCACTGGTTGCCCATTTTCTTCTGGGCACCCTTAAAAGTGGTTGTGACTACTTTAGAAACCCTATATGGCCTGGGGCCGGGAAAATTGATAATAGACCTATTCCCTTATCATTCTACGCTCTTCCTAAGATCAGAAAGAGATGCCCTTCTCTGTGTCCCTCCTACTTGGTGTTGTGAAACAAGGCCAACCCTTTCCTTGGCTGTCTTTTGCCAAGTTTTTGCAAGCTAAGTATCTGCTAATTTATTTAATAGCAGTTTCATATATGCTCTCAACCGTTTCTATATTTTTAGCGTATTTTACAGTTAACTTATGTAAAACAAAATTTGTAATTATCTAATGTGATTATTAAAGTACATTTTCTACTACTGCAATAAAGTTTCTGGGGTTGTTGTTTTTTTAAAAAATCATCAATTTGACCAATCAATCAAATCTTTTTGGTCAAGAAAATGTCCAACCCTGCCACTCCACAACAAAGTTGAACTAGTACAAATCAAAGGGTGTGATCCTAACCTAGGTTGCTGAGGGTGGAGGGAGGCTTAAATGAACATCGGAACCAGAGCTATACCTACAGCCTTGTCACACACACACAGGGGTTACAAATTGCTGGGCTACCTTGGAGCTGGCGCAGCAATGGTCCCTGAATCAGCCCAATGTGACAACAGCAGGACCAGCTCAGGATCCAGCAGAGAACCTGCCAATGGCACTTCTGCTTATGCAGCACAAGAATGCGTTCCATGCTGGCTGAGTTACACTGGCACCAACCTGCAGGCAGAGGCTAGAAGAGCAGGGCAGGATCATTCTGCCCAATCCGAAGTACAAATGCCACCCCCACCCTCAAAGAGGGTTTGGACTGCTGTACCCTACATTATAAAATGGTAGGTGAAACACTTAAAACTTTCGTAACTCAAGAGTATTGAAGCTTGAAAGGTAAACCAGCAGCTCCTTTAAAGGTAAAGCAGCCTACACAAAATACAACCAAGAAACCAGGGTGGACATTTTATTGCTGCTTTCAAATTTGCTCTCCGCCCCTGCACTTGTTTTCTCTGACAAAGAGCTTTAAACAAAATTTTGTGAGATTTTGACTGAGAGGGACTCATTAATATAAATTTCATTACGTTTTCTTACTTTAACACTGCTAAAGCCAGGTAAAATCAATCAATCATTTTATTTGTAAGCAGTCTTTCCAAATTTTAGACTATACTCAATATATTCAAAATAACGTAACTACCAACAAACAAAAGTAGTCATAAACATATAATCAAAAAGTACACAACCAAACTGGACCAATTCCACATAAACCATAAGATCCAAAATAAAGATCCAAAAAAATTAACAGCAACAACAGCAATAGCCCCCTCCCAACAAAATCCTAAACAATTCTCTAGCCCGTGGGTAGGCAAACTAAGGCCCGAGGGCCGGATCCGGCCCAATCGCCTTCTAAATCCGGCCCGCAGACAGTCAAGGAATCAGTGTGTTTTTACATAAGTAGAATGTGTCCTTTTATTTAAAATGCATTTCTGGATTATTTGTTGGGCTTAGGATTTTTTTCTTTTCCCCCCTTCAAATTATAGTCCGCCCCCGCCCCCAAGGCTTGAGGGACAGTGGACTGGCCCCCTGCTTAAAAAGTTTGCTGACCCCTGCTCTAGCCCAAGATTCTTTTCAGCAGTCTCAGCTTTCATAGCTGGAGTCATTCAGGGCCCCACCCTCCCAGGCCAGGAAAAGCTTGCAAGACAGGGAGCAAGCCTTCAAGGACTCACTGTCAAGATGGTCTTTGATTTTAAAAAAGCAGATTATCACTTCCTGATATGTTAACTGTACATGATTAAGATGTCATTGTCTACATGCATTGTTGTATAAAGAAAAATTAGTAATGAGGCACCTTAAAACCTAACAAATTTATTGAGGAATAATAGCTTTCATAGACCACGGCAGGAGTAGGGATCTTTCCGCAGAGACCATTTTGACAGGTAGGTGAACCCAGCTACCTGTCAATTCCCTGAATATCACTATTATGTCAGATGAAGTTTTTCTTTGATGGTAGGGCAAAGACACAAAGCTCTGTAAGTGCCATGAACCAGCTGATCAGCAGTGCCTGCCAACTTCGCTTTAAGTAGGGAGCAGGGTCCTTACCTGCCCCACACCTGGCCTCATATATGACATCAGGTGCAGGGTAGGAGAGCATGAATTGCAGGGGGGGTCCTTGCAGATCAAATAACGACCCTGACTATATCTAATTAGGCCCACAGGCCAGAGATTCCCCATGCCTGGCCTAGAGTCCACACAAAGCTGGGAGGATTGAAAATAGCAAGGAAATGAAATGCAGAAAGTACTAACAGTGATAATGTTATTAACAGCAGTTATTCACAAACCACCTATTATTAATACTAAACATCTTGGCATATTAACTATGTATGTGCCAAGTTAATGAACTTCTTTAGGGGACCTAAGCTTTGCTATATGACAGACATTTTATACAGAAGATCTTTATATTGAAGAATACTGATAGCACTATATATAGCAATGATCTTAGTGTGTTCAATATACTTAAGTAGAATCTGTTTATAGGCAGGAGACATTCATTAATTTTATCTCTTGCTTTAATTGTACTGTTTCTAAGGCAACTAAAATTTATATGCAATGGGTAAACAAACTCAACAGTTATTACTCCAAAATACTGTCCAATTTCACATCTGCCCTTCCAGATTTTCTCCTTCCAATAAATAGAGAACTTAACAGAGATCCAAAATGCAGCCCTCAACAGAGATTAATGGAGAATGAGGACTCAACAGTGACCATGGGATCACAGAATAGTCACAGGTGCTGTAGTCTTGCATCCAGAATGATAAATCAATTATCTAACTCTGCACTCTAAGCCACCATCTCAATCTCCAAGCTATCATTAATGTTCAGTTTTGAGAAATGGAAGAATACCAAGCAAGATTTCATAAATGTTTACAGCTCTGATGGATAGTCCTACAAGACTACTCCTGAAGCTTATGAATCCCATTAAATTTACATTGGTCCCAAGAGTGCCTCAAATAAGAACTCTGCATTATAATTTAATAAGTATCTATATATAGCCAATATGCTGCTTTGCTTGTATTTATAAACAAAACCACAGCATGTGTATTTCTTAGTGTTCTAGAAGCATTGTGGCATTGTACCTCTCTGGTTAGCATATTTAAACATCAAGCCAGTGCCCCAGTCAAACAAATCATTTATAAAAGAAGCAACCCATTAAAAGCAGTCACTTGTATCTGACATTCCACACTCAAGACACTAATCTGTCATGATTCTCCTACAATCACACCTATCGTCCAGCTTATTTTTTCTCTTGCAAGTCTAACCAACTAACCTAATCCCTATTATGCTAATTCCCCAACCCTTCTCTCAACCTATCCTTGTGCCTCAAAGTTTCACCTTGCAACTGTAGTGCACCCAGTTCCTATCCCATTTACACACACGTGAGCACGCATGCACACACACACACACACGCAGAGAGAGAGAGAGAGAGAGAGAGAGAGAGAGAGAGAGAATCTCTCTCTGGCAAAGTCTGACTTGCAATCTATCTCACTGTAGCATCCCTGTAGCAACTCTGTAGCATTTTGGATTAACCCTAGCCTTAATCCACAAAGTACCAGGGTTTTTTCTCCCATGAAAACCCATCGCCCGCCCACTCCCACACACCTTGTGTATCCACTACAAAAGAATATCAACCCACCCCACAGCCTCTCCATCTTGTGCTGCTACAATGAACTTCTTCTCAAATGCTCTGCGACATTTCAGGCCAGTCCTCCTTCTGGCAGCAAGCTGCGCTCCTCTTTTTTCCTCTCTACCCCCAAATCCATTATCGCATTCCCCACACATACTTCTCAATGCAGCCCCATCCCCCTGCCCTGTGCTTCAAAAGTGCAGCTCTAATCCCAACAACATACCACAAACTGTAGAATATCTTGCTCCACTCTCAATCCAACCTTGTCCTCACATCCCCACAATGTCACCCCGCCACACACACCCTGTCTCCCTGCAAGAATGCCAGCCCCGCAGGTATGCTCCTGCCTCCCACTGCAGCTCTATCAGCAGGGCAGGCCTAACCTAACAGCCCAACATTCCCATGCATCCTACATGGTACCTTTGTGATAGATTTTAAATTGCTCCAAACCATCTCCTGAAAAGTAAACAAATAAACCTCTCCTGAAAAGTAAACAAATAAACTCGGTCCCTAGCCCTGTAATCCAGCCACATGCTAATCCTGTCACCCTTCCATCATACTCAGTCACAGAAAGGCAGCTTTGACCTTGCTCCCCAAAACACCACTTTTCTCAAGTCAGCATCCATTACTCTCTTTAACTTCTTCTCCTAAAGAGAAAAATGGATTCCCCTTTACAAGCTTCTTCCCCACCCTTGGCAGCAAAGCCCTCTGCCACCCTAGTTTCTTCTCCTGCAGAAGCAAACAATAAAGCCAATTCAGCCCCCCTCCCCTTCATACGCTGCTGCTTCCCCAAGCATCCCCAACACCTTCCTTGCACATAGCACCCTCCTCCTCATGGATCTTCCTGGATCTTCCCCAGCCCCCCTACCTGTCTCCTACTTTGGAGGTCTTTAAGCAGAGGCTTGACAACCATATGTCAGGAGTGCTCTGATGGTGTTTCCTGCTTGGCAGGGGGTTGGACTCGATGGCCCTTGTGGTCTCTTCCAACTCTATGATTCTATGATTCTATTCTATGATTCTAACTACTCCCCCCTTGTCACCTTCACCTTCCTCAGCAGCAGCCGCCTCTCCTTTAATGTACACAAGCCTCCTCCCACTTCCCCTTTTCCACCTCCAGCAACATTTTCTGCAACCAGCTCTAGCTGCCCCCATAGCAAACCCCTAAATCACAAATACCATTTCTGAAGCCTGTGCCCTTTTATACAAACCCTGCTTCCATCTTCACTCATTCACACACAAACACACACCATTTCCATTCCTTTCCATCCTTTCTTTTTTGCAATCCCCTCTCCTTGCATGCAGGCACCTCTCCAACCGCAAGCCCCCAACTCTTCTCCCTTCAACTCTTCTTTTTTTATCTTTCCCTCATGTCTGATGCATCCTCTTCATTGACTGATTGCATTTACAGTGGTACCTCAGGTTATGTACTTAATTCGTTCTGGAGGTCTGTTCTTAACCTGAAACTGTTCTTAACCTGAAGCACCACTTTAGCTAATGGGGCCTCCCGCTGCCGCTGCGGCGTCGCAATTTCTGTTCTCATCCTGAAGCAAAGTTCTTAACCCGAGGTACTATTTCTGGGTTAGCGGAGTCTGTAACCTGAAGTGTCTGTAATCTGAAGCGTCTGTAATACGAGGTACCACTGTAAAGCCCACCTTTCCCCCAGCAAGCTCAAAGTGGCACACATTCATTCATTCATTGATTATTTGGAGCACTTGCACCCCCAATTCGTCTCCCAAAAAAGGCTACCAGAGCAGCTTGCATACATGAAGTCAAATCATGACGCTCTCTACCAGCAGACTTACATTCTAACAAACAAACGAACAAAAATACAGCATACAAGGGGGGAAAGGAGGGAAGAGGGAAATGAAACACAAGAAAACTCCAATGTGGCACTGAGGAAGCCTGGTGGAATGACTCCCTCAGATGACAGCTGAGCGCAGTGCTCTCCTCCTGCCCATTTCACAACCCCGGAACCCTGCGAGGCAGGTGAGGCTGAGTGACTGGCCCAAAATAAGCCCACCCCACGGCGACCCCCCACTCCATGCCACGACCGACACACACCCCCCACTCCCACATCCGTCACCTTCTTCTCCCCCCCTCCTCCCCGCGGGCTCCTATTCTTCTTGTTCCCCCCTCCATTCCACCCATTCATTCATCCGAAAACTCCCCCTCCCCTCGCCCCCTCACTCCCCCGCCCACCCTCCCCGCGCCCTTCTCCTGCGCGCCCCTTCTGCCAAGGGACACCCCCTGCCCAAGAGAGAGCCCTGGGCCCCCTCCCTCACGCGCAGACCTCGCCCCCACCCCGCCCCACCTGCCTTTCCTCACCGGCCTGGGTGGTGTCGCTGAGGTCGTAGGCGGCGGCCCCGGGCGCTGCTCCGGAGGCTTGCGGGAACTCCCGGAGCTTCCTGCCGCTGAGGCAGAGGATGCCGGAGCTGCCGGCTTCCTCCAGGGCCTTCTCCAGGCTGCGGCCCGAGGGAGGCGCCGGGGAGGACGACGACGAAGACGACGCGGACGACGAGGCGCCGCCGCCCGAAGCGCCTCCGCCGCCCGCCGCCCAGGCCGGCCCCGTGCCCGGGTACGAGAGCGTGAGGTGCGCCGGCAGCCCGAAGAACCCCGAGCCCGGCAGGCCCAACTCCGAGCAGGGCGGCGGCGGCGGCGGAGGGAGAGGCAGCGGCGGGGGCGGCGGGGGAAGGGGCGGCAGGGACAGCGGGGACGAAGACGGAGGGCCGGCGGGACCCGAGCTGGGCCCGGAGCCCCCTGCTCCGCCGCCTCCGCCGCCGCCCGTGGTGCCTCCGCCTTGCCCGGCCGCCATCGATGCCGCTGAGGAGAACCGACGCCGCGCGACCCACAATAATAACAAACGGCGGCAGGAGGGAGCAGCGTCGGCGCGGGTACTGCGCAGGCGCCGGGGAGGGGCCGGGCCGCGCGAGAGAGAGAGAGAGAGAGCAGGCGGGGGGGGGGCAGCGCCTCCGCCTGCCTGAGGCGGGAACGGGCGGGCGCGAGGAGAGGCCGTTTTCTCCTCAGGATGCGCCTCAGGGATTCCGGGGCGGCCTCCTGATTCTGCCCTCAGAACATCTGAGGAGCCGGGCCGAGGAGCCTTAGGGGGGGCCCGTTAAAATATATGGCGGGGGCGCAAGTTGACGGGCATTGCTATTCAGAGGGTGTGTGTACAGGCCGCCTCATGTCATCAGGGAGGGGCTTACCTGACCCGCCCCCACTCTCCCATGGGTGCAGAGGTCCTCTCACAAATTCCCCCGAAACAAGTTAGAGATGAGCTTGCAGTATCTCCAAATCTGGGAGAGCTGTGTACAGCTATTAACCAAATGAAGAACAACAAAGAGAGTGGACATGATGGGATACCTGCTGAAGTCTTCAAAGTGGGCGGAATTGAATTTACACAACTTCACAAGCTCATCAAAATAATCTGGGAAAGAGAAGAAATCCCAGCAGACTTTAGAGATGCCACAATTACCAATCTCTTTTTTAAAAAGGTGACAGAACTGATTGCGGAAACTATCAAGGCATCTCTCTATTAGCTGCGGCCGGCAAAATTCTTGCAAGGATCTTAGCAAACCTTCTCGTAACAATATCCGAGGTGACCCTTCCTGAATCCCAAAATGGCTTTCGGCCTTCTAGGGGGATAGCGGACATGATTTTCACCACTTGACAGCTTCAAGAAAAATGGAGAGAGCAAAACCAACCGCTGTATATGCCGTTTATTGACCTGACTAAGGCTTTCAACACCGTAAATTGTAATGCCCTGTGGACTGTCCTTCTGAAAACTGGATGCCCAGATAAATTTGAAAACATCATTTGGCTCCTCCATAAGAATATGACAGCAACAATTGCAGATAACAATGGCTCTCAAAGTGAACCATTCACAGTGGGATCAGGTGTTAAAACAGGGTTGTGTTATTGCCCCAACTCTATTCATTATTTTCATTGCCATGATCCTACACTTTGTCGAAGGGAAACTCCCCACCGGAGTAAAAATCATATATCGAACAGATGGAAAGCTGTTCAGTCTGAGCAGGCTGAAAGCAAAGAGTAAGGTTACCGTAACTTCCATCATAGAGCTTCAGTATGCTGATGACAACGTAGTGTGCGCATGCTCAGAGGATGGCCTCCAAACCATCCAAAATATATTTGCAGAAGCTTACAAAAAGCTTGGCCTATCACTCAACATCCAAAGTGCTGTACCAACAAGTGCAAAATACGATAACCCCTCTGCAGCGCTACAAATCCAACTCAATGGTAACGTTGAAAAATGTGGATCACTTCTCCTACCTAGGTAGTTATATTTCCACAAGGGCCAATGCTGATGCTGAAATCCAGCATCGCCTGAGCTCTGCGAGTGCAGCTTTCTCGCGATTGAAGTGCAGAGTGTTTGAGGACCGGGACATTTGTAGGCAAACCAAAATGCTTGTTTACATAGCTATTGTACTACCAACCTTACTATATGCTTGTGAAACATGGAGCACTTATAAACACCATCTCTAACCCCTTGAAAGATTCATCAACGGTGTCTCCGAAAAATTTTACACATCACTTCGGAAGACAGGCGAACTAATATCAGTGTACTGGAAGAAGCAAAGATCACCAGTGTGGAAGCAATGACTCTTCAACATCAACTTTGTTGGACTAGTCATGTGCAGATGCCTTGTGATCGCCTTCCAAAGCAACTACTCTATTCCAAACTTTAAAAATGGAAAGCGTAATGCTGGTGGTCAACAAAAGAGGTTTAAAGACTGTCTCAAGGCAAATCTAAAAAAATGTAGTATAAACACTGACAACTGGGTGACAAATACTGGCCTCCAGTTGGAGAACAGCCTTTACCAAAAGTGTTGAACAGCCTTTACCACAAAAGTGTCTTTGAAGACACTCAAACTCAGGACGCAAGGACTTGTTAGGAGGAAGGCATGCTTGGCAAATCAACACCATGATCAACTCCCACCCAGAAACCAATGTCTCCACTGTGGAAGGACGTGTGGATCTAGAGTTGGCCTCCACAGTCACTTACGGACTCATTGTTAAAACCGTGTTTATGGAAGGCAATCTTACTCGGCTACGAGTGATCACCAAAAAGTAGAAGAAGAAGAAAGAAAATTTCATTCAAGTTGGCAAACCGACCAACCAAATCCCCCCCCCCCCGCAATGTGGGTTTTTGAAGAGAAAATGCATACCTCCCCCCCAAAAAAAAAATATTTCCCATTCACACACACATTTTATTTCATTTTATTTTTAGACATGGGTTTTGTAGCATTTCCATATCCAGCCACTAGCCATAGCAATAAAAAACAACTACTTCTGAATATAGAGGTAAAAACTTAACTATACAAAATACATTCTGGTGGTTTGTAATCAAATGATAGATCTTATTCTAATTGCCCCTAGTAAAAAATGTTTTGCAATTTTTGCTGTTGCCTGATTGAAACCTCTTCAGTGTTTTCTTATAAATGGAAAGTGCTGCATTACATTTTTTTCATATTAATTTTTTAAATAACAAAGCAAAAACAAAAAGTCATATGGCATTACTTTTTTTATAACAAAGCAAATAAAATGTTATTACTCTTTTTTTCCTTGCTAGCTTATATGAAAAATCATCACCATCCATCTCTGCTGGTAGTCAGCGCTTGGGGATTTAAGGAGAACTGTCATCTTCACAACCATCATCTTTACCTTCTGCATAGATGGAGAAATACAAGACTTATTGTCCTTTCTGCTCAGACAGAGCTTGTGGATTTATGTAGAAATATAGAAAAGGCTGTGCTAATCCAGAAGAAGAAGAAGAAACAACCCTCCAAAAAACCTATCTGGAAACCAGACATAATACTGGAATCTACACACATATAATAAAAACCATTCCAAAAATCTTTTTAAAAGTGTTTTTTTAAAATACATTGAATTTTCTGTAAGGCTCGCCATCTAGTGTCACATTGTATATTGCACTTAAAACACAAAATGTTTTATTTGCAGCTGTATAGCTGAAATGTCATAAAAATAGCAAGATTCCAAGTCCAGGGCTCTCCATCAAGCAAAGCAAGGGGGCATCTCCTAGAGGCTGAGCCCTTTTGGGTCACCCCAATATATATTTTTTGGGGTTGCCCCCATGTTCAAAAGTGGAGGAAGAGACCAAGCAATGTGCCGCTTCAGTGGCCAGCTCCTTCGGTGGTGGCAGGAGGAGGAGCCGTGGACATTGAAGCTGCATCTGCCACTGCTTTCAGCTCCGCACCCAGCTTCTCTGACATCCTGACATCACACACACGATATTGGGGCGCCATGTGCACAACGTCATGTGCCACGCAACATCGGCTCCCCCATTCTCCTCTGGAAGCTGGCGCCTCTGGTTGGAATCATGAAGTGGGGTGGTGGCAGTCCAGAAATTAGGCTAAATGTTGTAAGCAGCAGCCATGAGGTCAGGCTGCATGTTAAGTTTCATGATGCCTGCAACTTTTATAGAATCATAGAACTGTAGAGCTGGAAGGGATATTGAGGGTCATCTAGCCCAAAACACCCTGCAATGCAGGAATCTTAAGTGGTTGCCCAACTTCTACTTAAAAACATCCAATGAAGGCAAGTCCACAACCTCCCAAGGGAGACTGTTCCACTGTCAAACAGGTCTTAGTGTCAGAAAGATTTTGTGTATGTTTAGTAGGAATCTCCTTTCTTGTAACTTGAAGCCATTGGTTTGGGTCCTACCCTCTAGAGCCGGAGAAAACAAGCTTGCTCCCTCTTCCATGTGACAGCCCTTATGGTATTTGAAGATGGCTACCATATCTCCTCTCAGTCTCCTCTTTTCCAGGCTAAACATATTCAACTCCTTCAACTGCTCCTTATTAGGCTTGGTTTCCAGACCCTTGATCATCTTAGTCATGCTCCTCTCATACACCATCAAAAAGTAATCTCAGGATCTGCCGATATAACATGTGCCTGTTTCTACTAGTGTGTTCTGTGCATTCCGCTGAAGTCATATGATGAATATGTGTGACACCTGGGCTTCCATTTCAAGCAATGTGCAGGGACCTTCACTTCTTTATTCCAGCATCCTGGTGTGTAATCTGGTGGGCTGGATGGGGGCAAACAAACTGACTTGGAAAGGCAGGTGGGTAGTTCTTGAGTCTGGTGGGCATGGTTTGGGGGAAATGGCTGCAAAGGACAACTGGGACACTCTGGCCAATCAAGACTAGCCCATTTGCTGGAGGCTCCCCACAACTGTGCAAAGGTAGAAGAGCTTCTGGAAGAGTTGTGCAGAGGCCAGGAAATGAACTATGGGTGGAGGGGGTGCCATATTTGCCATCCTTGGTACCTCTGAGAAAACTCATTACACCCAACCTGCTGTAGCCTGAAATTGTGTGTGTGTGTGGTGCGCAGAAGGGGACACTGTTGTAAGCTGCCTGCCTGAAAAAGTTTTATCAGTCCTGGGCGCCTACCCATCATCCCTAGAGCGAGAGACTAGACTAGGGAGATGCCAGCAGATTGCAAGAACCCTCTTCTTTGTGAGATTTTATTTTTTTATTTTGAGGGTGGTGATCTGTGAGTTTGCTTGTGTGAGAGCCAGGATGGATGAGTGAAGACCTGGGAGAGAGTCAGGAGACTGAGAGGTGGTTTGTGGGAATGGGTTTCCAAATTTATTGCTGTATTGATTAGTAATTCACATGAATGGTTCTATGGGTTCTTTTTGAAACTTATGTCATTGCTGCTATTTTACAAACTGCTTAGAGATATCTTTTCATATACAGTGGTGCCTCGCAAGACGAAAAGAATCCGTTCCGCGAGTCTCTTCGTCTTGCGGTTTTTTCGTCTTGCGAAGCAAGCCCATTAGCGGATTAGCACTATTAGCGGCTTAGCGGGCTTAGCAGATCAGCTGATAAGCGGCTTAGCGGCTTAGCAATCAGATGATTAGCGGCTTAGCGGATCAGCTGATAAGCGGCTTAGCGGCTTGGGGAAAAGGGGGGGAGGGGAAAAACCCCGCAGGAACTCACAAGACATTTTCGTCTTGCGAAGCAAGCCCATAGGAAATTCGTTTTGCGAAGCACCTCCAAAATGGAAAACCCTTTCGTCTAGCGGGTTTTCCGTCTTGTGAGGCATTCATCTTGCGGGGCACCACTGTAGTAGATTGTATAGTAATTGCCTTAATAATCATCATCATAAAAGTCAATATTATCTCACTAAATTTTGAGAGTTTTTCGGGGTATTGACAGGCATGTGGGTAACGTGTGGGACAGTATTCATTCATTCATTCATTCATTCATTCAACTTTTAAAACCACCCTTCATCCAAAGTAGATCCTCCAACTGCCTCCAGACACTCACACAGGACCTTCACCGCCTTCACTGGTTCTGATTCGAAAGAGAGGTAGAGCTGGGTATCATCCGAATATTGATGAACACCCAGCTAAAACTCCCTGATGATTTCTCCCAGAGGCTGCATGTAGATGTTGAAAAGCATGGGGGAGAGGACAGAACCCTGAGGCACCTCACAGGTGAGAGCCCAGGGGTCTGAACACTCATCCCCCAACACCACTTTCTCGACAAGGCCCAGGAGAAAGGAGCGGAACCACTGTATAACAGTGCCCCAGCTCCCAGCCCCTCTAGACAGTCCAGAAGGATGTTATGGTTGATAGTATCAAAAGCCACTGAGAGATCCAACAGAATTAGGAAACAGCTCTCACCTTTGTCCCTAGCCCACTGGAGATCCTCGACCAGTGAGACCAAGGCAGTTTCGGTCCAATGATGAGGCCTGAATCCCGACTGGAAGGAATCCAAATGGTCCGCTTCTTCCAGTTGTGCCTGGAGTTGTTCAGCAACCACTCGCTCTATCACCTTGCCCAAGAATGAAAGTTTTGAGACTAGGTGATAGTTGGCCATATCGGCCAGGTCTAGAGATGTTTTTTTAAGAAGCAGTTTAATGACCTCCTCTTTCAGCAGGTCTGGGAAGGCTCCCTCATGGAGGGAAGCATTCACCACCCCGCGAAGCCCATCGCCCAGCCCTTCCTGGCTAGCTTTTATAAGCCAGGAGGGAGAAGGATCAAGGAGACAGGTGGTCGGTTTCACTCGTCCAAGCAGCCTGTCCACGTCCTTGGAGGTAACAGATTGTAACTGATCCCACGCAACTTGAGTAGACAGGACTCTAGCACTCTCCTGCCCCGGCCCTGCTCCCACGGTGGAGTCTACCTCTTCCCAAATCTGAGCAACTTTATCTGCAAAAAACTTTGCAAAATCATTGCAGGAGATCATGTGGCCTGTACTGGGTCCCAATGGACCAGGTGGTTCTGCTAAATTGTGAAGCACCTGAAAGAGTCTCCTGCTGCTGTTTTCTGCAGATGCAATAGAGGCAGTGATGCCGTCACCATCGCCACTTGAGGCTCAACATTGAGCTCTAACCCAGTCAGCTTCAGAATGAGCACAAGGTCTAAGGTATGTCCGTGACTATGCGTTGGGCCAGACTCATTCAGGGACAGCCCCATGGAGGCCATGCTTTCCATGAAGTCCCGAGCGGCCCCTTGTAAAGTCGTGTCGGTGAGGATGTTAAAATCCCCAAGGACAACCAAGCTAGGTGTCTCCAGGAGGACATCCACCATGACTTGAAGCAGCTTGGGCAGGGAATCCTTGGTGAGACGGGGAGGTCAGTACACCAAAAAGAATCCTGTACTGCCTCTATTGCCCAACTTCCAGAACATGCACTCAGAGAACTGGATCTTCCCAATAGGATGCCTGGCGCAAACTAATGACTTCCTAAAAATCACTGCAACCCCCCTCTCCACCCACAAGGCCTGGGTTGCTGTGCGTAAGAGAAACCTGGCGGACAAGCAGCGGCAATGACAGGCTGATCTGCTTCATCCAACCAAGTCTCTTTTACACATGCCAGGTCAAGTCCTCCATCCATGATCAAGTCATGGATGGCAATGGTCTTATGAATCATTGACCTGGCATTGCACAGCAGCGCCTTCAAGTCATGTGGGTATCCCTTGCTGATTCCACTATTCGTCTGGACAAGACCAGACCCAGAGGCAGGGATAGTCCTCAAATGATGACTAAACATGCCTCCTCGGTAATGACATGGTCTGGTCTTAGCATAACTCCTCCTTCTACCCATGATTTATTTTTTATGTATACCACTTACAAACACTAATGATTAAGCGACATATAAATGCTTTAGCTAAACGAACAATATCTGGAGGAGACCTTGTAAACTTCTCCCAATCACTAGTATCCAAACCAGCATAGAGAGTGACACATACCCAACTTATATTCCTGGGCAGCAGCATCCAGGTGTGTGCTGCAAATGATGGGTGTGTCACACCTGGAGCCGGGGGTGGGGGTGGGATGTAATCTTCCTTGCAGTAAAACAGTACTGGATCCTAGTGGAACTTACACTTTCCAGCTTGTCAATTCTGTATCCTTCTTAGATTATGGCACTCAGAACTGGACACAGAATAGAATAGATATTTATTACGGCCATAGGCCCATACAGATAAAAACAAGACATAAATAACAGCTTGTGCACGTGGGAAGAAACAGCCGCTAAAACATCACTATAACAATAAAATACTGTAAGATGGAATGACATACTGCGCCTTAATTAGCTTGTAGTGCTCCTTGGCAGCGCTTTTGGGTAAGGACAGCGACCAGAAACCTAGCCACTTTCAGGGTCGTATGGATATCCTTATCCTGCAGGATTTGGGCAAGGTGGAATTTTGGTGGGGTACCTTCTAGCTTCTGTATGATTGAGCCCAACAAATTTGCCCGTGGCACATTGAACAAGGGGCAAGTGAACATAATGTGCTGAAGCGACTCCGGCGACTCCCTATCACATTCGCACATTGCGGAGGCTTGTCCCTTTGAGAATCTATGTCTCAGGACATTGGAGGGAAAAACGTTAAACCTCGCTTTGGTGAAGGCCAGCCTATGGGCAACAGACGAAAGGGAGGAGAGGTATGATGGAACGCGGTAAGTTAAAGTGATACCAATGTTCTGGGGCGAACAAACACCTCCCCCCAGCGTATAGTTTCGCTGTAAATCGATGTCGTCCAGTCTTTGGCGGATCAGTCTTTGAGCAGTGATTTGATCTAGATTAAGGGAATCTAAGGGAGAGATTCCGTAACTCAGGAGTTTGGCATGAATTCTACTAGTCCAAAGGCTGGAGAATTCATCTCGCCATAAGCATTGGACAAGGTAATGGTCTGGTAATCTGTGCCACAATGATAACCAATAATTGAAGACTTGCTTCCACAGGCAAGTTTCTAAGGACGCGATCTTCAATTCTAATTGCATGGCTGCGTTGCTTACGCACAGGGGGAGCATTAGGAGCCGACGTAGGAATTGGTTTTGCAGAGTCTCAAGAGGAGTAAGATCTGTCATCACGGCCCAGAACGGGGCAGCATAAGCAAGCACGGGTACCACTTTTGCCTTGAACACCTTTAGGGCCGAGGGAACATGCAAAGCTCCATCCGAAAAGAAAAATCGGAGGAGCGCATATGACAGAGTTTTGGCCTTGTTAAGGAGGTGTTGAATTTGTGCTTTCCACCCCAAATTGTATTGAAAAATAACTCCTAGGTATTGAAATTTTAGGACTTGCTCTATTTTTGCTCCACCAAGCTTCCATTCGTATAATCTCCGACTTCTGGCGAAAATCAGAATCTTAGATTTAGCATGGTTGATGGTTAATTGGTTGAGTTGACAATACGTGGCAAAGATCTTCAGAGCTCTGGTTAGTCCAACACGTGTATAAGATAGAATTACCGCGTCGTCCGCGTATAGAAGGAGTGGACAGCGGTAATCCGCTAGTCTAGGCGCGTGTGTACTTGGAGATGAGTTGACTAGGGGTGCTCGCATGTGAACTGGACACAGTATTCCAGGTGTGGTCTGACCAAGGCAGAATAGAGCAGCATTATGTCTTCCCTTGACCTGGACACTGTATTTCTGTTGATGCAGCCTAGAATAGTATCAGCTTTTTTGCTGCTGCATCACACTATTGACTCATGTGAAGGCTGTGGTCCCCCAAGACTCCAAGATCCTTTTCACCTGTACTACTGGAAAGCCAGTTACAGATAGGTAGCCGTGTTGGTCTGCCATAGTCAAAATAAAAATATTCCTTCCAGTAGCACCTTAAAGTCTTTAAGGTGCTACTGGAAGGAATTTTTTTACTGGAAAGCCAGGTCTTCCCCATATTATATTTGTGCTGAGTAGCTTTGCAGAATGCCATGTTCTCCAGCAGTGGAAGTGCTGGTGCAGGGAGAGCAAGTGGTGGCAATTCCAATTTTGCCTCAGGTGGCAAAATGGGAAGAGCTGCCTCTGGTTACTATCCACTGGTCAGAAGCAGTAATGTTTGTGAATACTGGTTGAGCCTGCTTGAAAGTTTCCTGCAGGCAGGGGTGCCAACTTGAATAAAATATGGGGGGGGGGGGGCAGATAAGCCCTGTCCTGAATCATCGATAAGGTGATGCGGTGTACACACACTATTTGAATAGCAATGCCCACCAAATATTTTATGAGGGTGGGGATGGCGAAGGGTCCTCGGACTCTTGGAATTGACTCCTATGCCTAGAGGCATCTGGTACAGGATGCGAGACTAGATGGGTCACTGGCCTGCCTGTTCCAGCAAACGCTTCCTATCCTCTTGAAACACTCGCTTTGGGGTGCAGAAAGATAAGGGTTGCTGTGCTCTACAGTAACCTTCCTGAGTGCGAGTTGCTGGAACCCTCAGGCGAAGAGAGCGCTGCTCCCGGGCTCGGGTTCTCCTGCTCGGCCACTGTGAGAAAAACATGCCGGACTACACACGGCGCTGCCTTCGGCGTGATCCAGGCTGTTTTGGGATTTGAGAGCGGTGCAGAGGCCATGGAGAAGAATGGGTCGGCAGGTGGACCCCGCCCGCCTCCCAAGCCGCGCCACAGGCCGGGGCCGGCCTCCGCAGCAGGCGGGCGGGCGGGGGCGACGCTGGTGGCGGCGCCGGGGAATGGGACAGCTGGCCAGGGGGCGGGAGCTCGGAGGGCTCTCCTCCGGCCGGCCGCCGCCACCCCTCTCTTTCCTCAGAGGCCATGGCAGCGCCGGGGGCCGGGCAGACGCTCGAAGCCGCCGGTGCTGGGGCAGGATCGGAGCCGGCGGTGGCTGCTGAGGAGATAGATCTGTCTCTGGGTAGGTGCTGCTCTCTACACTCGTCGGGTGTTGGTTGGGTGTGTCCTAGAGTCTCGGGTGTGTCCTAGCGTCCCACCCCACCCTATGGACTTGCTCCGGAGCCGCATAGGCTTTATTCCCGCGGAACCAGATCCACTCTGGGTGCCCTTCTCAAAGTTGGGGTGGAGGGGGCTGGTTCCAGGTGAGAACCGCCCCTCCTCCCAAAAAATATGCACTATATACCTTCCGTATATGGGGCGGGGCAGGCTGCCTATGAACCTCTCTGAGGCGCAGAAAATGTTCGGCCAGGGAAGGTTTGGCAAAGTTTGCAAATTCCTTGCAGCCTTCTTAGGTGCCCAAAGTTGGGTCCCCACGGGGTCTATACCTATGCCATTCCTGATTCCACAGGCCAATTAGCTTAGCTGAACCCAAGAGGGGTCTTCTCCCACATCTTCTGCTTGACACCCCCCCCACCTGCAACTTCCTCTCTTTTTCCCGTTTGTCAGTAACTCTCCTTTCACCATGGACAGCCTATTTTCAACCCAAACACTTCTCCCTCCTCCATCCAGAGAGAAGGGAACCATCAGGGAAAAGCAGATGGCTCAGTGTGGACTGGTTGTCTGTAGTTAAGTCTTACTCAGAGTAGACCAATTGAAATTAATGACCCTTACTTAGCCATTCTAATTAATTTCAGTGTGTTTACTCTGGGTATATCTAGATGCAGCCTGTTAGGTTCAAATCACAGCTACATTTTGGCTCACCTCATCATACCCCACAGCAGTTTTTCCAAGCTCAAAACCCCACAGTCCAGCACAGACATGATAAACTGGCCCTCTCCAAAAATAGAAGCTTGATGTGATGCCTGGTCTATTTATGGCATTGACGGGCAATGCAAATCATCATTTCCTTGGCACAAGATCTGTTTGTGCACACAAACATCACACTCATTTATTCAGTCAGTGATCTGGAAATATGCCCCTGCCCCGTCCAACGGAATTACAATGAAAGAAAGAGGAAAATCTCTCCACTCTCTATTGGCTTGCCTGGCTAATTTGCCTCCCTAAAGCCC
Source organism: Podarcis vaucheri (assembly GCF_965113315.1). Classification (NCBI taxonomy): domain Eukaryota; kingdom Metazoa; phylum Chordata; class Lepidosauria; order Squamata; family Lacertidae; genus Podarcis; species Podarcis vaucheri. Next base: position 3,562,603 of record NC_138758.1, on the reverse strand, counting down.
CCTCTGAAAATAGGAATGCTGGAAATGTGCTCTCTGTTGTTCAGGGTTGGCATTTGGGCATCCACTGTTATTTGATCAGACTTAACTTAATAACCAGCACCCAGTATTTAATGATTCCCTCTCTGATGTTGAGTATTGGGAGTTTATGTTTGATACTATTACTGAAAACCAATTCCTGGTTTCCTCTCATCCCCACACCCCAAGCTGAAGGATATACAGCTTCCTTCATTTTTTCCCCTTGAAGGACTTGCTTTTTTGGGGGGGGGGGTCTCTTCTGAATACTTTCAAACTTTCTTGAATGGTGGTAATTATTCACTTCAAGGATCATGCTTGGCTCAATGGCAGAGTAGCTGCTTTGCATGCAGAAGATCCCAGGTATCAATCTCTGATGGCATCTCCAGGTAGGGCTAGGAAATTCTGCCTTTACCCTGGAGTGAGAGTTCCCGTCAGTGTTGACAATACTAAGCTAAAAGAATCAGTGGTCTGGCTCAGTACAAGGCCACTTCTTCCTATGCTTCTATGATTATGCAAATCAACTCAGTTCTCCAGGTAAGGAGCCCTTGCGTTCAGAGTAAAGCCATACTGATCGCTTCTATATTGGTTAGACGATGCTATTAATACAGCTCAGAAATTGCCACGCCTGTTCAGTTTGTTGCTCACTCTGCTATCCTTGCCTCATTTAATGCAATACATTTTCCCTAGTTGAATTAAAAGAAAATCAACCCTAAGATAAATCCAGATTAAAACACATGCCAACACTTTACATATTTGGATTAGGTTGTCTAAATAAAAATATTTTTAGCAGGTGCTGAAGAGTATAGTGAAGGCGCCTGCTTGATATGAGCAGGCAGGGAGTTCCAAACTGTAGAGGCTGCGACACAAAAATATGCATTTCTTACAAATGCAGAATTGGTAGTATGTGGCACCTGTAATTGTGCCAGTTCTGCAGGTCAAAGGGGTCAACTGGGCACATATTGCAGATAAACTGGTCCCAAGTTATTAAGGGCAACTGGAAACTACCCTCTGTTTTGGAATTCTGTTTTGGAATACTGGGATTCCTTAAAGCAGTATTCTATGCCACACTCTCCTTGCCCCACATACTGAGGGTTAGCTTCCCATCCTCTTGTGTTAAAATGCTGGGAGGCCAACATGAAACAAAAGAGAAGATTTCCTTGGCGTATTCTGTGTGTGTTGGTTTCCCTAATTTAGATGACATCATAAAGCGCAACAAGAAAGGGCAGACAAATGCAAAGGAAAACAGATGGAAGCAGCCGCTCAAGAACTGGAATCCAGCCTATAGCAACAGAAGACGTCGATTTTGGGGCTGGGTACCAAGGAACCTGCAAGGTATGTGTGAGAAGCAATAGCAGGAAGAGAAGGGTTGGGAGTTGGCAAAATTCAGGAAATATGGGGGTAGGGCTTTTTGTAACGGTTGGCATCCTGAGTTATCAACCCCCCCTTCAGCTTCATGCAAGTACCTTTAGCTTGGGGTGACCAGAGGAGGGTACATAAAATGAACATTAAAATGAATATTAAATAATGAATGAATTAATATTAAAATGAAAATAATGAACATAAAAAGAGACAAAACGTTTAAGTGATTTATAGCATGAACTGGCTCCCAGTATGACTTGAGCACAGCTCTTTCAAACTGGAGCACAGAACTAGGAATACAGCACAACAAAGAATCTCCTTCTTTTATGGTTAATGGGCCTTTGATGAAGTGGGAAAATAATGTATCAAGGTAGGGATCAGTAGTGTTGTGGGAGAACAAGGATCTGCAGAGGAGGGGTGCTCCTGAATTGAGATAGGCTTTTCATGTTGGAGATAGACAGATGGGGCTTGTCAACCTGGGACAAGCCATCTAGGAAAAGGAAAACTCTGATCCTAAACATCATCATCATCATCATCATCATCATCATTAAAGTTTGTATACTGCCCTGTACCCGCAGATCTCGGGGAGGTTCACAAAAACAAAGACAACCCAATAACCCCCCTCCCTTCCATAACATATTTTAAAAGGGTATCAGATGTCAATCAGCCAAAAAGGCCTGGTTGAAGAGGAACATTTTTGTCTGGTACCTAAAGGTGCATAATAAAGGTGCCAGCTTGACCTCCCTGGGGAGAGCATTCCACAAGTGGGGATCCACTGCAGAAAAAGCTCATTCTCAAGTTGCCACCCTCCGGACCTCTCATGGAGGGAGCACACAAAGAAGGGTCTCAGATGATGATTGCAAGGTCTGGATAGGTTCATATGGAGAGAGGCGGTCCCTGAGCTATTGCAGTCCTGAGCTATTTAAGGCTTTATAGATTAAAAACCAGCATTTGAATTGGGATTAGAAACTAGGTGGTAGCCAGTGCAGTTGGACCAGGATCCAACTTCAACCAGGCCTCTGGCTGATTAATATTCTACAGCCTTTTAAATGTGTTTGTGGGGGGAGGTGCTATTGTTTTGCTGTTTTTATTTTAACTATTTATTTGTGCTCTACCCTTGTGAACAGCCCTGAGATCTTTTAATGAAGGGTGATATATTATTATTAATAATACAATAGCAAAAGTGCAGGTAATCTCACATACTCATCCCCCTTTGGAGGAAGGCGCAGGGGAGAGTCAGATGTGGCAAATAGCAGAGAAACATTGTTTTTAATGATAAATTGTCGACACCTGAGGATTGATGAGGAATCACATTCTGCATGGTGTGTCTCTTTAGGACCCAGCAAGTTCAGAGGAGAGTTTCCAAAGCAGCAGAATTACAGGAAGCCTTTCTGGAATGGGGTGACCAGTCCCAGGAGGAGAGCAGCCCTTGGGCCAAAAGGCATGAGCCCCCTAAATCGGCCCAGCTCAGCTCAACAGGTAGGACTATGGCAATCTTTGCCAACTGATACCCTCCAGGAGTTTTGGACGGCAGCTCCTATAAACCCAGACAGGACAGGATGGATGGGAGTTGTAGTCGACAACATTTGGCAGACTCCAGGATGAGGAAGGCTGGGCTTCAACAGCTGTTCCCCTGCCCATGATGCTTTATGTTCAAGAAGCCAATCCTGAGGCAAACTATGCTAATTTGTAGGTGCAGCAGGAAGATGCTACCTTGGTTGGGAGCAGGGATGGCACAACACCCAGTACCCAGCAGAGGGATCCCACAATGGTCAATCGCTTTCGAAGGGCAGGAGCTGCTCCACCAACCGCCCAAAGGTAAGGAAGCTTGGTTTCGGGAGGAGTAGACTTCTGTGCAGGGGGGGAAACCTGAATAAAATATTGGAGTGGGGAGGTAAGCCCTACTCTGCCCCATTGATCACAAAACGCAGCACATGCACACCAGTTGAATGGCAATGCCCATCAACTTTTGGGGGGAGGGGACGATCCTCTCAAATATTTTATTGGAGGAGCCAATGGGACCTCAACCCCTAGGAACTGGCTCCTATGCTTCCCTGTTCCCACAAAAGTGTGTGTGTGACTGCCGGCCACTTTGCAGGACACGGTGTCAGTTTTCGCCTCCCAATCCTGGGGAATCTGAACATTTGCAAAATCAAGTAGCAAATGGCTGGACAATTTTTCAACTGAGATTCCAAATTCAGCAAATGTATTTTTATATGTTTGGGGAGGGGGTCAGGATCCAGATCACCTGCCACCTACTTGGACACGACGTCATCGCCTTGTAACGTAGAAAAACAGAGCCAGAGTTTTGTGTGGGAATTTGGCTGATGCTGGAAGCTGAACTGTAAGGCTGTGATTTGCCTGGAACCCCAATGAAAGACCTGCTGTGGTGTGAGTGCTCTGAGCCCCTCTGTCCTATGCTTTGTAAGAGTAGCCATACTTACTAAAGACACCACAGCCTACTCTGACCTTCATTCCCTAGATACGGAGCCCTGCGTAAGAATAGTCACTCCCAGAGTCTCGCCACTTGGAGACTGGCGTATCTACCACAGTATCTATGGCTTGAGTGTGCGCAGAAATTTGTGTTAATATAGGGTCCTTTTATTTCCCCCCAGTAACCAGCCTTTCCGGCTAAACCGAAGACCAGCTTTCTTCCAGAGGCAATCCAGATTCAACTTCAACCGAAGGGTGAGTTCTTCATTGTCTTTTATATCATGCTTTTGAATTCTGGTGCTGGGGGAGACTCTTGAGAGTCCCATGGATCAAACCTATCCATTCTTAAGTAAATCAGCCCTGAAGATCAAACCTATCCATTCTTAAGTAAATCAGCTCTCAGTGCTCACTGGAAGGACAGATCCTGAAGCTGAGGCTCCAATAGTTTGGCCACCTCATGAGAACAGAAGACTATCTGGAAAAGACCCTGATGTTGGGAAAGATTGAGGACACAAGGAGAAGGGGACGACAGAGAATGAGATGGTTGGGCAGTGTTCTCGAAGCTACAAACATAAGTCTGACCAAAATGCGGGAGGCAGTGGAAGACAGGAGTGCCTGGTGTGCTCTGGTCCATGGGGTCACAAAGAGTCGGACATGACTAAACAACTAAACAACAACAACAACTATTTTTTCCCCCATCTGTACCCCAACCATTTCTCCAAGGAGCTTAAAGTGGTTTACATCGTCCCTATTGGGAAGACCTCTCTGAGTGCATGGTCTGGAAGTTGGGCAATAGGGGCAGTACAGGATTCCTTTTAGTGTACCAACCTCCCCACTGTGCCAAGGATTCCCTGCCCGAGCTGCTTCAGGTCATACCAGATGTTCTCCTGGAGACGCCTAGTTTGGTTGTCTTAGGGGATTTTAACATCCATGCCAACACAAGCTTACAAGGGGCCACTCAGGATTTTGTGGAAAGCATGGCCTCCATGGGGCTGTCCCTGAATAAGTTTGGCCCAACTCATAGTCGCGGACATGCCTTAGATCTGGTGTTCACCTCTAGTGACGTGGGTGATCTGACAGTAAGTAAAAGTGAAACAAAAGAAGTGCCATGGTCAGATCACTTCCTAGTGCAACTGGACTTCTCTGCGACCCTTCCCCTCTGCAGGGAGGTGGGACCGATTTGGATGGTCCGCCCCTGCCACTTAATGGATCCAATTGGCTTCCAGAGAGTGGTAGGGGATGTTTTATCCCATGTTGATGGCCTTTCAGCTGATTCCCTGGTGGATTCCCTGGTGGAATGCAGAGTTAACCAGGGCTATCGACTTTCTGGCTCTGAGTGCCCTCTCCAATTGCCTGGAGCCCGGACAGTCCTGTGGTTATCTCCAGAACTGTGGGCGAGGAAACAATCACTGAGACGGCTAGAGTGCCAGTGGCAGAAAACTCATTCTGAATTGGACCGGACATGGGTCAGAGCTCAACGTCAAGTCTACCAAGTGGCAACGGTGACAGCAAAGAGGACCTTCTTCACCGCCTCTATTGCATCTGCAGAAAACAGCAGCAGGAGACTCTTTCAGGTGCTTCACAATCTATCGGAACCACCTTCGTCACTGGGGCCTGGTAGGGACCCCAAGATCTCCTGTAATGCTTTTGCATAGCTCAGATTTGGGAAGAGGTAGACTCCACCATGGGAGCAGGGCTGGGGCGGGAGAGTGCTAGAGTCCTGTCTAGTCAAGTTGAATGGGATCAATTCCAATCTGTTACCTCCGAGGATGTGGACAGGCTGCTTGGATGAGTGAAACCAACCACCTGTCTCTTTGATCCTTGCCCATCTTGGCTTATAAAAGCTAGCCAGGAAGGGCTGGGCGATGGGCTTCGCGGGGTGGTGAATGCTTCTTTCTGTGAGGGAGCCTTCCCAGACCTGCTGAAAGAGGTGGTCATTAAACCGCTTCTTAAAAAAACATCTCTAGACCTGGCCAATATGGCCAACTATCACCTAGTCTCAAATCTTCCATTCTTGGGCAAGGTGATAGAGCGAGTGGTTGCTGAACAACTCCAGGCACACCTGGAAGAAGTGGACCATTTGGATCCCTTCCAGTTGGGATTCAGGCCTTATCATGGGACTGAAACTGCCTTGGTCGCGCTGGGCAATGATCTCCAGCGGGTAGGGACAAAGGTGAGAGCAGTTTCCTAGTTCTGTTGGATCTCTCAGTGGCTTTTGATACCATCAACCATAACATCCTTCTGGACTGTCTAGAGGGGCTGTGAGCTGGGGGCACTGTTATACAGTGGTTCCGCTCCTTTCTCCTGGGCCGTGTCGAGAAAGTGGTGTTGGGGGATGAGTGTTCAGACCCCTGGGCTCTCACTTGTTGGGTGCCTCAGGGTTCTGTCCTCTCCCTCATGCTTTTCAACATCTACATGCACCCTTTGGGAGAGATCATCAGGGGGTTTGGGTTGGGTGTTCATCAATATTCAGATGATACCCAGCTCTACCTCTCTTTCGAATCAGAACCAGTGAAGGCGGTGAAGGTCCTTTGTAAGTGTCTGGAGGCAGTTGGAGGATGGATGGGGGCTGAGGTTAAATCCTGACAGGACAGAAGTACTGTTTTGGGGGACAAGGGGCGAGCAGGTGTGGAGGACTCCCTGGTTCTGAATGGGGTAACTATGCCCCTGAAGGACCAGGTGCACAGCCTGGGAGTCATTTTGGACTCACAGTTGTCCATGGAGGCACAGGTCAATTCTGTGTCCAGGGCAGCTGTTTATCAGCTCCATCTGGTATGCAGGCTGAGACCCTTCCTGCCTGCAGACTGTCTCGCCAGAGTGGTGCATGCTCTAGTTATCTCTTGCTTGAACTACTGCAATACGCTCTATGTGGTGCTACTTTTGAAGGTGACCCGGAAACTACAATTAATCCAGAATGTGGCAGCTAGACTGGCGATTGGGAGTGGCCGCCAAGACCACATAACACCGGTCTTGAAAGACCTACATTGGCTCCCCATATGTTTCCGAACACAATTCAAAGTGTTGATACTGACCCTTAAAGCCCTAAACAGCCTTGGCCCAGTATACCTGAAGGAGCGTCTCCACCCCCATTGTTCTAACCGGACACTGAAATCCAGTGCCAAGGGCCTTCAGGCGGTTCCCTAACTGCAAGATGTGAGGTTACAGGGAACCAGGCAGAGGGCCTTCTCAGTAGTGGCCCGGCCTCCCACCAGATGTCAAGGAAATAAACAGATATCAGACTTTTAGAAGACATCTGAAGGCAGCCCTGTTTAGGGAAGTTTTTAATGTGTGACATTTTAATGTATTTTTAATATTTGTTGGAAGCCGCCCAGAGTGGCTGGGGAAACCCAGCCAGATGGGTGTGGTATCATCATCATCATCATCATCATCATCCCTTCCCCTCCTCATTCAATCTCAGCAGCAACCCTGGCCACCCACTCAGCTTCATGGCTGATGGGGATTTGAATGCTGGTCTCCTGGGTCCCAACCCGACACTCTCCCCTCTACACCACATTGGCTCTCAGTGATCCAGTGAGGGATGTGTTGCCATTGCCCTCTGGCTTCAGTTGGCCCTGCAACCCATTCTTAAAGGGGCAACTGTAAGACTGACCAGATTTAAAATTGCATTGTGTTTTCCCTAAGTAGTCACAGTATTCTACAAACATTTTCTCTGTAATCCTTACAACAATCATGTAAGACAGAGGAGAGGATCTTAAATAGTTTTTAACAAATGTGGTTTCTTACTGATAATTTTATTACTTTATTCTTTTTGTAATCTGTTTAGAGGTTCTAAGATTTTGCAAAATAAACAAGGAATCCACTTTAAGCTACAGTCTGTGGAGAGCTTCGATCCATACTGTGGAACAAAGTCTCCTTGCTTTGGGAGTTTTGGTTTCTGTCATGCTTGTTGTTCTCTACCCTCTTACAGCAAACAAAGTCCAATGTGGAAGGGAAGCCTTTAAAGAGGAGGAGGTAAGTTGTGGAAAGAGCCCCCCTTTTCTGAAGGAAGAAAAAGCAGTGGTGAAGGAGAGAAAGTAAGGATTGGCAATATGCCAGAGCACCTGCTCTGTTTTTCCCCAGGTGGGAGGTTCTAGGGTTGCACTGACCTTACTTTGTAGGAGAATTGTAGAGGGCACCTCAGTTGGATCTTGATGAGTGTCTGACCTTTGGAGCCTTCTCAACCTCCTCCAACGCTGGCATGTCTTCATCAGTCTGTGCTCCATTCACTCCAGTCCTCCTCCTCCTCCTGCTGCTGCTGCTAGGAGTCTGGTTCTTTGCTTCCTCTCCCTGTCTCTCTTTCTCTAGGTGGCAGCCAGAACCCAATCCTGGAGGTGTGCTGACCGTTTCTGTGTCTAACCCCCAAGCAAGTCAAGCAAGCATGTACGTTATGTTGCCTTGAGTGAAAACAATGCCCATTCTCTATTGTGCATCTCACCTTCCTGCTCTATCACTCTTTCTTTCTTTCTTTCTTTCTTTCTTTCTTTCTTTCTTTCTTTCTTTCTTTCTTTCCTTCCTTCCTTCCTTCCTTCCTTCCTTCCTTCCTTCCTTCCTTCCTTCCCTTCCTTCCTTCCTTCCTTCCTTCCTTCCTTCCTTCTTTCTTTCTTTCGCACATTTATCTCCCTCCTTTCCCCAAGCTACTCAAGGTGGTATGCAGAGTCCACCCCGCCCCCACTCACACACATTTTATGGTCACACAACAACCCTGTGAGGTTGGTTGGGCTGAGAGTGAGCCCAGGAAGCTTCCTGGCTGAGTGGGGGCTTGTACCCTGGTCTGCCAGTTCCTAGCACAGTACTCCAACAACTGTGCCACACTGGCCCTCGCTTTGGATTTCTGGCCCACCAGGCCTGTGACACTTGCAGCCAGCTCCCCTTTCAGAGCCAGGGGCATAGGCGAGGGGGGCCACAAAATTAGCTAGAAATATGTCCATAAATATGTCTATAAATAAATAAAAATATTGATTGCCTAATAAGGAAAGGTTTTTAATAGAGAGTGAATTGAATTGGAGGGGGGGTGTTGGAGGAGAGAAGGAAAGAAGAGCTAACTTGTCTGTAGGTAGGGGGCGCAATCTGGATGGTTCTGCCAGGAGTGCAAGATCACCTAGCTACGCCTCTCCGCCTCTGGACCAATGCAGGGGTGGATGGTGCTCATTGGGACTGGTAGGGTGGAAGGCAAAGAGGCCAACAGTAGGTGGCGCCAGAGGCAAGGAGTGGCAGAGCCAATGTGTTCTGCGCCTGAGATGGAGTGGGAAGGGGCAGGCAGCCCTCATGGACTGGCCAGAATCCACTGGGCAAATGCTCATCTTTCAGAGTGTGGGTCTTCTGCCCTCAAAGTACAGAACTTCTGCTGTTGCTCTCTCTGAAACCATGCGCAGGTGGGATGTTTCGTTTTTCTTAGCTGCTTGATCCCTGAGGAAGTTGTAGGTGACGCAACTCCGGCATCTCTTACTTGGGAAGGTTTGGGAGATTAACAAATTCCACCCTTCTTCCTTGGCTCCATGGAAAGAAGGCATATTTATATTCTGCGTGCATTTCACAGGCCAGGAGCCAAGCACCCCTTCCTGAGGGGGAGAAGAGGCCCAGAAAAGATGAGCCGTTCCCAGCCCAAAGGTGTTCCCCTGAGATTCAACTTCCGGGCTATGGCTAACCAGGTTAGGAGCAGGAATATTGGGAGGCTTTTGGAGCAGGAATATTGGAAGCAGGAAGGAACTGATGTCATCTGCCAGAGCAGCTGGCTAATTGAAGGGAATGAGGTGATAACAAGGCTTTCAAATCTTAACTCTTGTTTGTAACCAGGATAGAGGGAGGGACACGGGTGGCGCTGTGGGTTAAACCACTGACCCTAGGACTTGCCGATCAGAAGGTTGGCGGTTCGAATCCCCGCGACGGGGTGAGCTCCCGTTGCTTGGTCTCAGCTCCTGCCAACCTAGCAGTTGGAAAGCACATCAAAGTGCAAGTAGATAAATAGGTACCGCTCCAGCAGGAAGGTAAACGGCGTTTCTGTGTGCTGCTCTGGTTCTCCAGAAGCGGCTTAGTCATGCTGCCCACATGACCCGGAAGCTGTACGCTGGCTCCCTTGGCCAATAAAGCGAGATGAGCGTCGCAACCCCAGAGTCGGTCACGACTGGACCTAATGGTCAGGGGTCCCTTTACCCTTTACCTTAGGATAGAGGGAGGTGGAGAAAGAGGGCAATATGAAGCAGACTCTGGGTAGTTGGTTCCTTTTCTTTTTTCAGGTTCCTACGTCAAACCAGCAATTTAAATGGCAACACTCCTTTGCAAGATTGTCCGCCTTTTTAATTGTTTGTAATCAAGAAAATGATCAAGAAAATGATAAGTTGATCAAGAAAATGCTAAGTTGCCGCTGCCAAAGCATTGTATGTCATCTGGCTGAAGACTTTTTGTTAAAGTTCAATTGTGCTAAAAGTTGAACCTATGCTGGGGGTGCGGTAGGGGGTGTTCATGTGGCCACCTCTAGCCACCTGCTGAACTTAGGAGTGGGGAGGAAAGCCCTGTTCTTACCTTCTGAGCGTTCTCATGCTTCAGAGGACCCACGTAATGGTGCCCTGGGGGGCGGTACTAAAGTGTTCAGTTTAACCTGGAAATTAGCCAAGCTTCCCCTCAATTCTGGGGACATTAGTTTGTCTCCCTTCCAGTCCAACCCCCAGCTTGAGCTGGGGTTGGGTGGACTCCTCATCTCTTAACTCCTGGGCTTCAAAATATAGAAGGTGGGTTTTGTACCCTATTACACATGCCCTCAAGGAAACCATTCCTTGCCATGGGCAGTTCGTGCAGGAATGTTTGAGTGTGATGGATTTTTCTCACTTCAGAGCAGGTTGTGTTTAAGCTGAAGGTCGCCAGGAACTCACATGAAGATAGTGGTCATACATGTGTTGTCTCCAAAGCTAAATCTATCTGTGTTCAGCAGAGCTGTGTATTCACCATTCCACCCCCTCCAAAGAATAACAAGAACCTTAGTTTTCCTTTCACAGTGCTACAGTTCCCAGCACCCTTAACAAATCATTGTTCTCAGGACTTTTTGGGTGTGTGTGGGTGGGAGGAGATGTGCTTTAAATGTGCTGTGTGCAGACATCTCCCAGCACATGTGTGTGGGGATTCAAGACTAACTCTTATGTTTTTCTTCCTTAGACAAGCTTGACGTTGAACGAAAGGTTCTCTGGGTTGAGGAACACACGCCATTTCACAGCGAAGCAGAACACAGGCCGCATGGTCACTCTGCCATTGCACTTGGTGAAGTCAGACTGGCTTTGCAAAGGAGCTTGCCCCTGAAGCCAGTTGGTTGGTTGCCTGCCTCTGTCTGGGTGGCAGCTTGGCATCACCAAAACACAAAGAGACAGCCCCATGCAACCTCACACTCAAAGATTTCTGCCCATGCTTCAGACATGCAGCCCTAAGAGCAGCTCTGACTCCCACTCTAGGCCCCTCTGCCCCAGACTTCCTCCTGATGTAGCCTACTGTCTGATCCAGCTTTGAGGTGTGATTCCGTATGGCTGCTAGTACAGTTGTGTTTTTGCCGGAGAGCCATGTGTTAAGGAAGATCTCCAAGCAAGCTTCATAGGGGCCTTCTTTAATCCTCAGATGTGCCCACAAAGGCATGATCCAGCACCCTCATGCCACAGCTGCCTCTGGAGTGACCCTCCCTCCAGTAAGAGGCATGCCTCACAGCTGAGTGCCTGGTTGTTTGTGTAGGGCGGGGGCAGGGAATCTTGTGGGCTCCCAGATATTGCCAGACCCAATGGCCTTCTGCCCCAGCCAGCATGGCTGACCGTCAGGGGTGATGGAATCCAACAACATCTAGAGGGCCACACAATTCCTCATCCCTGGTCTAGTGAATTTGAGGTTCTTTGTTTCTCTCCCTCTGCCCCCTTTTGCCTGGAAAAGCACTTTGGCAGATTCCTTTGAAGGATTTGGGTGTGACAAGCTGTAGCAGTGCACTGAATAAAACAACTTTGAGAAGCTGAAACACCGGGCTGTTTTCTTTTCTAATAAAAATATTTACTATGGAGTTCACAGGCACAAAACACAATGTTGATATTGTCCAGGAAATGGGTTTCAGTTGGAGTGCATGGGTTGCATGAGAGCATGTTGTGTGGGATAACCAGTCTCGTATAACCAACATCTCATATAACAACATTCTTCAGTCTAATTAATGCTGGAAGGGGTTAACGTCATAGAGTAAGCTGTCCTGCCATCTTAGCCATGTCACTTCCCCTTACCTTGGGAGGAAATAGGTAATCAAGGCTATTGTCCCCCACTCCTGGTCTACCTGAAAAACTCAGTGTGTGGAGAGAGTTGAGCTACTTGCTCCAGCTCAACCACATGGCTCTCACCAGACACTCTGGAGCTCCTATACCAATAATCTTTTGGAGGGATTTAGATAAGTAGGAGAAGATACTTTATTTAGCCATTATCCTTCCTCTTTCTCATTTGTGTGAGAATGCAAATGATCTGTTTCAACATAGTTAAATATCACCATGCAGTTTACCTCTGGAAGCTATGAGGACAAGCCTGCAATCTTCTAGAACAAGGCAGTCCAACTCTTCATACCAAGTGGGTCTCAAGAGTACTTCAGTGGGCTTCTGGGAATTGGACTCCAGACTGGGGGGGGGAGGTCTGGCTGTGTGGTGTAGTGGGTAGAGTGTTGGGCTGGGACCTAGAAGGCCAGGGTTCAAATCCCCACACAACCACGAAGCTCCCTGGGTGACCTGGGGGCCAGTTCCTGCCTCTCAGCCTAACCTGCCTCACTGGGCTCTTGTGAGCATAAAATGAGGAGGGGGGAGACCCTTGAGCTCCATGGAGGAATGGGGGCAGAATATGGCTTGGCCTCCACAAGGGTTGCTAACATGAATAAAAATGAGGGGAGGGGAGTAAGCCCCTCCCTGCATAATCAATCACGCACACCAATTGAAGGGCAATGCCCATCCACTTTGGGCTGAGAGCCACCTTTGGAGTGAAGTCTAGCCATTGGAGATAATGCAATAAACACATCAATCTCCTGTTCCACACACTGGCTGACTAGATGCCTCTGGGAGGCCCACAAGCCAGGCAGGAAAGCAACCTCCCCACATGCTGCTTCTCCCCAATTTTACAAGGGTAAAATACAAAGGTACCCAAGCTGCCTTTAATTTGCCCCCCTTTGAAGCTTGGTGATCCAGGGAGGCAAAACGAGAAGCCGTTAACATCTATTTCACTTACGCTCCAAGTCTCCTGTAGAAATACAATGTCATACCCTTGGATGAATTGGACAAAAGACACGTCAGATGCCTTTTTAGACCATCCTGCTATATTCCATGTTGTAAAGCTAAGGTTGGGTTTGGCTTTGCTAAAATTTAGTCTTTGTCAATTATCTTCTGAAAAGTTTTTGGAATTTGCCTATTTATGTGGCAGCTGGGTGTTATTTATTTTAACAGTATCTTTGCACGGGGAACAGCCCAGGAGTTTGATGAATTCAGACAATGGATATAAAGTACTCACACTGAAAATTGTAGAGCCTTTGTTTACCAGGGCACCCACCGGAGGATGTTCCATCTGCCTGGAGCCTAGTTCCTCCTCATCTAAGTATCTCATTTTAGTCCTGAAACCCGGTGAGGTCACCATGGTGGTGGTTTCCCTTTTTGGGGGGGCAATCTACTACATTCTCCTATGAAGGCAGATTTATCTCTGTCATTACCTGAAAGTTGTGAGGGTGACAGACTGCCAAGTTGTGTGCCTGAGAAGGAAACTCTTCCACCATGGGAACCTTTTTGGAGGGAGTCTGGTCGTCTGCTAGATCCTCCTCTCTGGCATCCATACATTCGTCCTTTTCAGTTAATCTGTTTCTAAGTGTTGTCTTTCTAAAATTTTGATTTGTGCTAAGGAAGGTAATGACTTATTAGAGCATTTTCTTCTGGAGAGAGATTATCCTTCCACTCATTTGCAGGATGATGCAAACCATATAAGGGTGCACCTTTCCTTTTTGATTTTAGAGTCTCTTGTTTATGATGGTCGAACAGGGCTTTTTGGGACCAGTGCCCCTTCCTAAATTTTTCCTGTTCCTCATTGGTCATTGATTTGTCGCTCTTGGTAGCAGAGAATAGGGTCATTGGTAACCTATTTTCAAAAAGTCTTGGTATTATTATTCTTTTCTTCAGGAATAGATGTCTTAATCTGTGGATAAGTTTAGCCAGGTTCTGATCTTGAAAGGTAATAATTGTTTGTACCGAATAACCATCATAGTATAAATTATAGAAGCAATGTCGTTTGGCTTTACTACATGTGGCAGCATATCATTTAGGATGTTCAGAAGACGCATTATGTGGTCTGTCCATGATAGAAAGGACGTCGGTTATGGGTAGTTGACAAATACAAGCTTGGTATCAACATCTAATTCTATCCTTTTCCCTGGGCCAAAGTTTGCCAGGCAACTGAGTTTCCCTGTAATATGTCACAATCAATGTTATGGGTCATATCTTCTCTGATATCTGTACTTCCAGATGTTTTCCTTCCAGGGTTCAGGGGTATTGCTTCTATTGCTTCATTTGTTTCGATACCCTGCTTCAGGATAGTGGCTTGGCATCTTCTACACTTGAGGGATTGCCTTACGCCCTGTGTGCCTACGCAACCTGCACAGCTGGGACTGTTACGGCTGCCACGTCAGACACATTCCACACTTGCAAGAAATCTCTATTTTAGGGCAACAGCACTAACACTTTGGAACTCCCTGCCTTCACTGTACTCTCCCCCGTAAAGCCTCCGTAAAGCCTTCAGGTTCAGGGGCCTTTGGAAGACATGTGGAAGGCTGCAGGGTGTGGCAAGCCTTTTGCTTACTGCTGAGTTTAATGGTCATGGCAATATTTTGAAATGTGTGCCTGTATTTCACTGCTTCATTAAACATTTCCATGAGGAGTTTTTGTAAACTTGCTTTAAGTTTTTTTGACAATCTAGTGGGGTAGAAATGATATAGGATGAATATACATTAAATTTAAATGAACTCTGTTGAAATTGAATCCAAAGTGGTGAAGGTCTAACTCTCTGCTTGCAGCATTCTTGTGCTTCTGCCTGATTTTGTTTTGTCTGGAAACTGAGTGAGATAAAAACTTCTCATGCTACAGCACCCGTCCCCCTGCAGATGTTCAGGACCTCAAGGACGCTAACCCTTTCTCCAAATTCTTTTTAAAAAATCAATTTTTATTAAAAGATTTCAACGTAATACACAATACACGGCTCTGCTGTGCCTCATTCTGAAGGAAACGGGAATCCTGGGAAAGTGCCTGGAAGCCCTGGAACCTCGTGTTGCTCAGAGATTGGGGTAGCCTGCAGCATGTGTGCATATGTGCTTGTGTGCATGAAATAGAAATTTGGGTCTACTTCTGGGTGTTAAGGAAGAAGAAAATGCAGGGAGCTCATTTCCCATGGTCTCTCCAAGTAGAGCTGGCCATTAGATTAAAACATTGCACCCTCTGCCACAGCCACAGATGTAAAGATGAAGTAGAGCTGTGAATCAGCAACATATTGCTGACAAGGTACTCCAAAACTCTGGATGAACCCATTTAAACAATGACTGTGTTGCCTAGACTCACATATGTGTGTGTAACATAGAAGTTCAGGGGACAAAGTGCATGCAGTATGCTACTTGTGAGGTGCTCAGAAGGAAGAATATGCAGAAAGATCCTTCCAGGTGACCTGTTTATTGAGCATTCATCCTGATTTGTTTGTGGGGTGGTGATACTACATGCAGTCAAGCTTTCCAGGGCTATCGCTTTTCTTCTTGCAAAAAGCCCAGCTGGGGTGACCTGGAAGTGTGCGGGGAAGAGCAATTTTGTAGTGGGTTTGTTGCACAGGAGCACCAAGTTCACTAACTGGCTGATTCAGATTGAATCCCATTCAAAAAGAGTGCAATGGTGTGTGTTTCAGCCAGCCATCCGGCTGCTGCAACTATTCCCTGGGTGCCACCACACTATCCTGTCTGTGTGTTTGGAAGGGAATGGGAGCTATGCTCCCCCTGGAGACACTCCACTCCTTCTTCCTTAGCTGTGTTGCTCAACAGTTGAGGCAACCTTCACAGTTCTGGGATGCCAATGCCAACGACCTGGAAGTGTGCTGTCAATATATTTACAGTGCAGGGGTTCCTCCGGAGGAGACGACCACTTGTTTGTTTTGCGTTCATGTCTTGCTTGCCCAAAACTTAACACAGTGGTTAGACTCTACTAAGGGAATGGTCAGAGTGCTTTAATCCATTCTCATTGGAAAAGCTGAAGTTCTGGGCTGGACCTGAATCAATCCCACAAAATACTGACAGTCTGAAAACACCCTGGGTGCAAACATGTTTTACTGGGGAAAGGATCTTTGCCTCTTCCTCCTTCCTAATCTGCAAATCACAAAGTGCAGGTTCCCTTCATGGTACTCACAGCCACACCGCTTCTAAGATTATACAAATTTAATATATCAACAACAAAGAAACACAATAAGGCTATAATGATACAATCTGAATCATTAGGGGTGCATTGCAGCAGTCATTGCAAATCTCCATGAGTCGCCTTTCAGCCAGAAGCTCTGCAGCACAGGTGGTTCTGATGATTCCCCTGTAAGGAAGGCTTACAATGTAGGAGGCTTTGGGGCTTTGCGAGAGGGGGGAAAGTGGGGACATCATAGAAGTATACATGATGTGGGAAAGGTGCAGAGCAATGCTTTCTCCCTCGTAATATCAGAACCTGGATCTCTTTAAGAAAGCGGAATGTTGGAAGATTCAGGCCAGACACAGAGTGCCTAGTGACACTGAAATTTCCTCCTTCCAGAGGCACTGACGGGGATGGCTTTAAGAGAGGATTCGTCAAATTCATGGAGGGTTAGACCATGTTGCATCTCCAGCCGCAGAGGCAGTCTACCTCTGCCTACCCGTTGCAGGCGTCCCCAGTGGGGAGAGGGGGGCTGCATTTGGAATCTGCTTGGGGCTTCCCTTGGACATCTGCTGGGCTGCTGAGAGCTGGACTAGATGGGCCTTGGTCTGATCCTGCAGGGCTGTGACAATAAGAGCCTGGAGTATGGCTGCTTTGCGAACAATTCAGGGAACAGTAGTGCAGAATTTCATCTCCCTGGGAAGGAGCACATGCTCAGTAAAGCTGTCTCTTGCTTCTGGTCCTATGAGTTGGGGTGGGGACAGGGAGGTAAGGGGTGCAGGCTTCTGTAGAGGCTGGAATCTCTTTCCTACCTCTCTCTGCCACCTCTGATGTGCCCTAAAAGGCAGTTGGCATAGGAAGCAAACTAATAGTCAGGTCCATCTGTACTGGCTCAGTTTGACCTATTCTGCCAGATGCTGCCTTTCATATTCACGCCCAAGAGCCTTTCCGCTCCAGAGATCTGGGCCTGAACCCCAGGAGTCACTCCCCCCCCCTTTCCAAATGCGGTTTGGTTCTCCTCATTCTTTTTGTGCCCTCCAGGGTGCCAACTTGAATAAAATATCCCCACCCGACATAATCAATCACATGACATGGTGCATGCACACCATTTGAATGGCAGTACACATCAACTTGGGGGGGGGGGCGTCCCCCTCAAATATTTTATTGTGGAAGGGGTCCAAGGGGACCTGGGCCTGTGAGAGCTGGCTCCTGTGATGCTCTCTCGCTCCTTCCTTGCCTGGTCTCTCCTCCTCTCTCTGCCATCCTAAAACTCTCTCTGGGTTTTGCTCCACTCTCTCTCCCTCCCTCTCTCTTTCTGTGTCCATGTTGCTTCACTTTCATTGTCCTCCTCCCTTCAGTCTCCACTATGGCATTATGCCCCCTCTCCTGGCCCACCCATGGGCATTCCACTGCCTGCAGCATGCCAGGGTTCTACACATCCAGAAGCAAAGCCTCAGGTGTTTCCCCTGATTGCATCTTCACCACAACCCTGAGAGGAAGGCTAAGTGGTTGGTAAGGGACTGGCCCAGTATAGCCCAGTGAAGCTGCCAACGCCAGCAGGATGGCGGTTAAGATTAAACACACACACACACACACACTTTCCCCTCAGATGAGGAAGCCGGGATGAGTTATGCCAGCAGCCTGTGGCCTTGATGGGCTTAGAGGCAGCCCAGCACACCTGGTATTCCACCTCTCCACCAAGGAAGAGAGAAAGAGCCAAGCGCCACCAGCGCAATTAGCAGCCACCTTGATGAGGAGCATCCAGGACCCTTTCACACAAAAAGCAGCCCGTTAGCAAGAGCCACGCGGCAAAGGGCACGGGCAGAGGCGGGCACCCCAAGGCCAGGCGGTATCTCTGCCCGCCCCCGTCTCTGCCCCCTTGTCTGCAAGCAGGCTGCCTCCTGGGAGGATCAGCGCTTTTCTCACGGGACACCAGCGCACGACTTCCCCCTCCCACTTGCCGCCCGCCCCAGTCTTTCTCCGACGCCTCAGATCGGTGCGCGCAGAGACTCGTCCCAGGTGGGAATTCGGGTGGCGTTGCTTGCAGAAAGCGACAGAAACTCCAATTCTTCTTATTCGGTAGGTTTTCTGTGATCCAGACAACTTTTTACCAAAAAGTAGGGGTTGGTTACTGATTTACCATTTAAACGGCAAAAAGACCTAGGTTTGTAGGGCAGGTGAAAAAAAACCCATGAATTACATTTAAAGTTCTGCGAGATGCGAAGGAAAGCTTGCGTTTTAGACTTCTGTTTTACAGCTTGTTGCTTGGTGCGGTTAACGGAATGGGGGATATTGAGAAATAAGAGACTTTGGGAATTAGAAGGTTGGGATTTAAGGGTTAGATGGCTTGGATATTTGTGGTAGATAAAATTAAAGTAATTGCGCACTTTAAGAACCACTCTGTTAGACGTGCGTGGCGTGTTAAGAATCTGGAAATAAAGTTCGTTTATGCGCAAAGGCTCCATTTTGGGTTTCACCAGAAGCCGCTTTTTACAGAAAAGGGGTGACGGATAAAGAGAAATGGTTAACCTGTCGAGAGTTCTTAAAGTCGAAACGAGGAGATTGTAAAATTAAAACAAGGGAACAATTAATACGGGAAGGTTACAATTTCCAGTGGTTTTCTCTTTTACAATTTATAAAAGAGGGCTCGGTTCTTTTTCGGGGGAGGGGGTGGCGGGGATGTTTGCTGTTGCTGATGTTAATTTTTTACCTCTTTATTTTGGATCATATGATTTATGTGGAATATTATGATTTACGTGGATTTTTTCCAGTTTGGTTGTGTACCTTTTGACATTTTGTTCATTGTTTATGACTAGTTTTGCTGTGTTTGCAGTTATGTAATATTTTATTTTTTGTAAGCTGCCTTGCACATGGTTTGAACTTTGGAAAGGCAACATACACCACTGGGTTTTTCAGGTATCCAGAGAAATTGTGGATTTTAGGACTTAGAAATGGGCAGTAGCTTTATTTGGCACTGCCAGAAAAGACTGTCCCTTAAAATTCTGTTTCTAACGCGTAGTATTTAAACTATATAAAGGCAAATTTTATCCTGTTTTAAGGCAGGAGTTGGGAATTCTAGAATTCCTTTTTACACGTTCTTACTTCCTGTACTGCTTGAATGGAAGAGTAAAAACTTCACTTACTAATTAATTATGTTAAGCGAGGCAAACGTTAGGTCAGGAAGCGAAAGAGAGACTATGGAAAGAGAGACTAGAAAGCCGAGTAAATGGGACTGTATTGCCTTCGCTGCCCATTTCTGCCTTCAGGCACAGAGCACAATAATATTTCAGGTGTTCTAGTGTATAATTCGGAGACAGGAGTTGATTTTACTTATTGTAACATCCTGGTGAGCACAGAGAGAAGTACGGCTATGATAAATGGAGAAAGAGAAAGCTGATGGGTCTGTATGCATTTTGAGCAGAGGAGGAGGGTCTGTGGAACTGCCCACCACTGCCGTGTACTGTTCCCAGGATAGGTAAAGATCATTAAACAGTTTTCAAATTGAAAAAGGTGTTTCATTTTTTAGATCCTTAGTAACACCATCCAGTTCATTTAACCACAACCTACGACCCTTGAGGTTTTTACTGAAGCAAAAGGATTGATTCCATCCCTGTATTGTGATTTGAGGATCGCCTGTTTCAAAACCTTGGCCTACCCCCATCCCCTGTAGGTTCTTCTTCATAAAACTCCAAGAAATATTGTCGAAAGCTTTCTCCACGTCCACAAATATCAAAACTGCATTAGTATTTATGTTCACTTGTAATTTTTCTAAAATATTGATTCTATTTCTCACATTATCAGATAGATGTCTGAGGGAAGCTTTTAATAATAAAAGGGAAGCTTTTAATATCTGAAGGACTTTTGTATTTTAATATTTTGTTGGAAGCTGCCCAGAATGGCTGGGGAAACCCAGCCAGATGGGCGGGGTATAAATAAATTATTTTTATTCTAATTGCAATTTGTTTGAGATACATGGCAAGGAGTATAAGTAAGACTTGTTTTGATGATCCAACTCCCTTTGGGGTGATTTTTTTTCAATGTCTCCGGGGTGTTGACTGAATGGTCAGTTTATAAAACTGTGCTGTTGTGGTTGGTCGCTTTTCTGAATAATAGATTTAAGTTTTATATTGGTTGAGCTATTTTTACATAAAGTTGCTCTGTTAGGTGGATTATTTAATCGTATGTATATATTGTGATAATTTCAATTCTTTAAAAAGTGTTTTACAGGTGTTGTTCAAATAGATAGATAGCATTTCATTGTTTTAAATAATGCCCTTTCCTCTCAAAATGCCCCTGGCCTAGTACCCCGCTTTGGTACTGATCTCCCCACTCCTCTTCCTTTCTTTCCTTTTCTTCCTAATGATCTGATTTTAAAAGCGAATTGGAATTTAATTCAAACATGTTGAAGACCACACTTAAAGCTTTAGCAATGGAGTCATTGCTACTTTTTCCCATTGCAGAAAGTATCTTACCAGGCTGAGGCATTTTTCTGCTGGAGAGGTGGCTCCACAGAAACACCCTCGGTCATACAAGCAGTCCTCTGCAAGGAGATCCTTGGGCTGGGAGGGACCATATTCCAGATGAGGGGGAGCATGAAGCCTGGTTCTGGGCTTTCGTTTCATGTTGGAATGGAGATGTAAAATCACCTCTTTTGTGTTCAGGTCAGGACAACAGATCCACATCTGGGAGCTTGATGGAGGGTGAAGGGATCAACGGTAATCCAGGACAAGCTGCACTTGCTGCTCAGGTAAGGCCAGAAGGGCAGTTGGCAGATGAATGGTTTCTATAATAACTGAAATGTGCTTCATTTGCAACTAAGTAGAGCCTGTGATGCCTTTAGCACCCTGGGGTGGATCTCCTTCTCAGTAATAGCACTGTCTGCTTATTCCCAACTTCTTCAACCAGTGCCTCTATGCCTTCTGTAAATGTCTGGAGTAAATGTCTACCAGGAAGTGTCTGTCCTCTCCAGGTCATCGCAAACATGAAGGAGGTGCTCAATGGCCTTAAGACGGCGGTGAAATCAGTATTAAAGCAGGTTGAAGCATTTTTTGGGAAGCTCCAGGAGCTTGAAGAAAAACTCCAGCAGATGCTAGCAACACTCCAGCAAGCAAGAGGTATTTTTGAGAATCCTGTCTTCACAAATTCCAGGGACATGGCCCTCCCAATGATGTTGGGTCTCAAGTCCCATCATCCATGATGAGCGCTGGCCATGTTGGCTGGGGCTTAGGGGAGTCCCACCACAGTCTGGAGCACATTTCAGTGCGCCTTTGTGGGCAGCTGGTAGCCATGCCAGGGCTTGGCATTGGGTCTCTAGATCAGGGTTGAGGTGGTGGTTCCAGGAAATGGGCTCCAGTGATTCAGGCCCCTTCCATGGGCACTGCCATTACAGTCCCTCAAAGGGTTTTAAAATATTGATAAGAAATGGACTGAAAATAAAATAAAATAAAACTTGTCTTTTTGCTGTGGCCCCTGCACTAGCAGAGGAGGGCCCGTGCCTTTCTTTCCCCTGGCTGGTTCCTCTGTTCTTTTGCTCCAGTTGCTGGGGATATGGGCTTGGGGTTGGGCCTGGGCTGGGTGGTGCATTCCCTCATGGCTTCCCTGTCTCTCCCGATTCGCTCCTATCATTCTCCTCCTCCACCACATGTTAACTGTGGGTGCACTTTACCAACACAGTCATGCCTTGCATCCCAGAAGTGACTGTTCCAGTTTGCAAACTATTTTTGGAAGCCAAATGTCTGACGGGGCTTCCACAGCCAATCGGAAGCCGTGCCTTGGTTTCCAAATGTTTTGGAAGTTGAACGGACTTCTGGAATGGATTCCGTTTGACTTCCAAGGTACCACTGTATATGTTCTCAGAGCAGGGGCAACCCTATTGCCGCCTTCAGTTCTGGTAAAGCTAAGAACTGCTTATGCAGATCTTGATGCCCTCAAGACCGAGGCTGTCATCTGATGCGACCAAGTACTCCTATTAGAGAACCAAATCCTCAAATAGTTGAAATGCCTCACTTGTTCAATTGATTGTCCATTTAGGAGCCATTTGTGCTTCTTGGGCTGTGCCCCCAATACAACGGCTTTTGTCTTGGTACAATTTGTATTCAAATGTTTGTTATGACCCAGTGTCCCAAAGTTCTTTAGTACCTCATACCCACTTGTGTTTGTGCTAACAACACTGTATCGTTGGCATGTAGCGAAATGGATACATTATGCTATGAAACTGAAACAGGGGAAAAATCTGGCCATTTTGGTTCCTTTATTGCATCATTTACATAAATGTTAAAAAGCACAATTTTAAAAAGAATTTAAAAGTATTTAAAAATATTTAAAATTATTTAGGAATTACAAGGTTAACCTTTTTAAAAGATATTTACAAAGTTTTAAAAGCCTGTATGTGTAACTGATGATGATGTTGGGGGGGGGGTGGCGGCAGGTGTGGTTGTAAGACTCCCTTAAAACTGATTTACAATGCTGGCTCTTGGGGATTGAAAGGGCACATAAAAAGGCCTTACCCCAAATTAAAGAAAAAAACAGCAAACAACCCAGTCAAACAATTAAAAAAAAAACACCCGTAGAGCTCAGATGAACAAGTCCCACTTCGGTGCCAACTTCACCCGAATGACATGCACAGATGCTCCTTTCCTTTCCTGAGTTATAGCAGCTCTTTTGGCTGAGGTGTGGCATGCATGCTTGCCTAGAGAATTCGGGGACGGCCACTTCCAATCTACCAGGAAGCCTTTTTTCTGCTGGAGAAACAGCTTGCACCAGCAGAGGGAGGCAGCACTCCACAGAAAAAAACTGTCATACAAGCCGTCCTCTACGGCTGAAAAACATGAGGTATCCTAGCACTGCATGACAGAGGGGGAAACTGCTTTGGCTGGGAGGGGACTGGAAGTGACCATATCATAGCTGTCAACTTTTCCCTTTTCTTGCGAGGAATCCTATTCAGAATAAGGAAATTTCCCTTTAAAAAAGGGAAACGTTGACAGCTATGGACCATATTCCAGATGAGGGGGAGAATAAAGCTCTAGGCTTTAGTTTTATGTTGGAATGGAGATGTAAAATAACTTGTTTTTTATTCAGTTGAGGCCATGAGATCCAAGGTGACAATCAATGGGGATCATCCAAGTTTTGCTGTGATATCTGCTGAGGTAAGCCCAGAAGAGTTGCTGAGCTTTGGGGGGAAATCGCAAAAAATGGACATCTTTGAGCTTTTTTATAGTAAAATCACCCCAAACTGCACTGCTGACATGGGTTGCCATACGTCTGGATTTTTCTGGACATTTCGTCAATTTCTGCCCAGACATTGCTTCCTACAGCAGTATTCCATGTATGTCTGGGAAATTCTGGATGTATGGCAACCCTAGGGTGGGTGGCAGGTTAACTTAATCTGGTTGGATCATTTAAATTGCCAGAAAAAGGGCCAATTTAAAGCAATAGCTGCCTAGTTCACATAGTTCCTGAGCAAGCATACATGGAAAAATGGTTTCTATAATAACTGAAATGTGCTTCATTTGCAGCTAAGTAGAGCCTCTCTGCTAATGCAGAGCACAATCCAAAACTTCAGGCAATGCCATTTATGTACCCAGAATCCAGAGCAGCTCTGAAGTACCACCGCTGTAACACCAGCGCTTGGCCTTCTGGCACCTGCAGGCTAGGGAAAGAGCTCTCTGGGCACTACCTGTGATGCCTTTAGCACCCTGGGGTGGAGCTCCTTCTCAGTAATAGCACTGTCTGCTCATTCCCAACTTCTTCAACCAGTGCCTCTATGCCTTCTGTAAATGTCTGGAGTAAATGTCTAGCAGGAAGTGTCTGTCCTCTCCAGGAAGTTGCAAACATGAAGGAGGCGCTCAATGGCCTTAAGACGGCGGCAGAAACAGTATTTATGGCTGCGCAAATATTTCTTATGAACCTCCAGGAGCTTGAAGAAAAACTCCAGCAGCTGTCAGCGATACCCCAGGAGCCACAAGCAGGAGGTATTTTTGAGAATCCTGTCTTCACAAATTCCGGGGACATGGCCCTCCCAATGATGTTGGGTCTCAAGTCCCATCATCCATGATGAGTGCTGGCCATGTTGGCTGGGGCTTAGGGGAGTCCCACCACAGTCTGGAGCACATTCGAGTGCGCCTTTGTGGGCAGCTGGTAGCCATGCCAGGGTCGCCTTCACTGCGTGGAAGGGGTGGCATCCCTCCGCCCAGGAGTCCAGAGGCCAGTAGCAGACTGCGCATGTGCCTCTGAAGGGCACAAAGGTTTGCTGTCTTCCTTGTGTGTCCATTTTTTGCCATAAAAAATGAAAGTACAGCATAATGAAAACATACCCTCCAACATTTCTCTGATGAAAATAGGGTGATCCTAAGGGAAAATGGGACATTCTGGAATCTAACTGGAAACTGGGATGGCTTCTCTAAATCAGGGACACCCCTGGGAAATAGGACACTTGGAGGGTCTGTGAAAATACAGTTTATGGTTGTACATGCCATATATCAATTTTAACTGGTGGTTCTTTGGCTTTTCCCTCAGCTATTCTTTCACTTGAGGAAGAAGAGGAGGTGGAGGAAGTGGAGGAGGAAGAAGAGGAGGAGGAGGAGGAGGAAGAAGAGGAGGAGGAGGAGGAGGAAGAGGAAGAAGAGGAGGAAGAGAAGGACGAGGAGGAAGAGAAGGAGGAGGAGGAAGAAGAGAAGGAAGAGGAGGAGGAAGAGAAGGACGAGGAGGAAGAGAAGGAGGAGGAGGAAGAGGAGGAGGAGGAAGAAGAGGAGGAAGAGAAGGAAGAGAAGGACGAGGAGGAAGAGAAGGAGGAGGAGGAAGAGGAGGAGGAAGAGAAGGACGAGGAGGAAGAAGAGGAGGAAGAGAAGGAAGAGGAGGAAGAGGAGGAGGAGGAGGAAGAGGAGGAGGAAGAGAAGGAAGAGAAGGATGAGGAGGAAGAGAAGGAGGAGGAGGAAGAGGAGGAGGAGGAAGAAGAGGAGGAAGAGAAGGAGGAGCCCCCGAAGAAGAAAAACAAAGAAAACTGAGGGAATATATTTTCATTTATATTTCTCTTATCAGTTATATTCCTATAATTATTTTAAAAGTTTAGCAATATGATGTGTATTTATACTGAATGGAGATTAGTCTTCTGAGCACACTCTGTGAAAATGTTTCTGAAGATCAGCAGCACTTGGCTTTAGCTTGCTGCTAAGAAATCACTTGTTGCTCTTGCTTTTCATATATCACTGTTTTATTGCAGTCCTTGCCATAGCTGTCCAGAGAAGTATTCTCAGGATCCTGTTGAGGTTTCTGCCTTCCCTCCTTCCCCCCGGACAGAACCGGTTCTTTGGAATCTGGTAGCCACTGTCCTTTAAAGTTTAGCCTTTTGAGACGCAGGACCCACTTTTCACCCAAGCATGCACCTGAGAGCTCCTTTCTTAAATTTCTGGGGCACGCATTTATATTCCCTGAATTGTGGAGGCTCCATTGACAGCAACGAGAAACCAAGCCTTTAGAGTCATCAGCCCAGACCTGTGGAACTCCTTGCCAATAGAGATTAAGAGGGCGCTTTCTGTGCCAACTTTTAAACGCCTGCTGTTTCATTCCACCAGGCCTATGCGGGCACACCTCCCACAATGGTATATGGGTGCACTTATACATTTTGTCATTCAGTGGTATATATTCCTTTATTAATAAATAAAATAGTTAACTGAATATGTTGAGAGTGCTTCTGTTGTGACCCTCCCTGACCCCAGCTGAAAGCAACACTTTAAAGCAGGTGTGGGGAACATCATCCAGATGTTGTGAATCTGTAGCACCCCAACCTCTGGTTATCAGCTGGGCTCCTGGAGCTGTTGGGAGTTGCAGTTCAGCACCATCTGGGGGGTTGCCTTGGGTTTCTGCCTTCGGTTTCTGACACTGTGATGGAAACCCACAATGGAGATGGCGCAGCAGAGGAGGATGCACAGACCGCTTTGCATTACAGTGCAGAACATGTCTGGGTTCACTGGGATTAGAGATGGCAGCAGTGACCAACCCTTTTTCCCGCAGCCAAAGGGCCCCCCTGCCTCTCATCTGGGGCTAGTGTGTCAGTGATGGCTGTGGCCACTGCCAACTCCCACCTCACATGCACCCATCAGAGCACCACAGTGACCAGCTGGCAACCCCTCTCCTGTAAAATCCTCAGCAAAGGACAAGGGCGGGGGGGGGGGCAATTTCCTCCCCATCACAGCGCTGGGATGGGCAGAGTGCTTGAAATCTCTTTGCTCAGCCCAGTGCCAAGATGCGGAGGAAAACTGCAACCGCTCTGCTCTTCAGATGAGAGGCAACAGGACTTGGTGTTACCTATGAGATACTCAAGGCCACTGTCGTCCACCTCCTTCTTCCAAAATTCCTGGATCTGGGCAGTGCAAGGATTCTTCCATGAATCATTCTTTTAATTTCCCCAGGCAGTTTCAGTTTTTGATTGACTCACATTCCTGGGAATGTTGAACCTTCCTCTTGTTCCTGTGCTGTTACATAAACAGCCGTTCAGTAGTTGATGGGGGAAGTTTCTCTAGGGTGTCTCAGTCCAACCATCTAGTTTCCAACACATTCCCATCTAATTGGGGGGTTGGGGTTGGGAATGTGCCAAAAAATACTTCCAAAGCCTTTGGCAGCAGAATGGGGCTTCCTAAACATTTCTTGAGCTTTATACATGCTGCTGAGGTCTTCCAGGTTTCACTGAAGGTGAGGAGCCAGCCTACCTTCTCCTGGCGAGCGGCTCCAAATCTTTGCTTTCAAAGAAACAATAAATGTCATAATTCACGAGGAAATACTCAAAATGTAAGTCATTTTCAAAGGAGGTTGAATCGGTGCACATACGCTCTCTTTGACTTGCTCATAAATTCTGGTAAAATATTGCGGTGGCACATCAGCACAATCTGTTTCTTTTTTGAAACCTTTGTTTCCTGCTCTTCTGGTGCAAAAAACCAGCACACCGGGCGGCTTATGGCTTTTAACATTGCAATGACATTTGAAGCAATATAAAAAAATTGTGCAAGGTGACAAGGTTGGTGTTTGAAAAAAGGCTAAAACGTATCATCTGCCAGTATCACCTACATTGATGGGCAGCAGCTCTCCTGCATCCCAGGCAAGCAGAAGCCCCTGGGAGGACAATAAACACTTTTTGGGAACTGTGCAGGAGAGGAGTTTTCCCCTTAACTGAGGACTCTGGAAGAAGCTATTCTGGCAGCAGGACATCTCTGAAGACTCAGCTGGGGTTCTGTAAAGCCTGGTGATACATCGCATTGGTTGAAGTGTGGTGAGCTACAGACTGACTCCCACAAGTCACCAACTGAGAGTTCCATGGTCCCGATCCCATTACACCCAGAAGTACTGAAAACTTTAGCAACTTTAATGGCTTTGAAAGGAAATCAGAGAAATTCAATGTTGATATTTATATGCTGTCCATCAGACTGCCCCAGCCATTCTGGGTGTTCCCAGCAAACTAAAACATCAAAAACAGTAAAACATCAAACATTTTAAAAAAACCTTCCCTATACCGAAGCCAATTGGATAGACTGTTGAATCTTATTCCAAATACTTTGGAAAGGACAGGATCTTTCCCTGCACTTGAGAGCAGTCAGCTAATGTAGGGGTATAGGCCAGGCCACAGGCCACTCACAGGTTGGTCCCCTCACCTCGGCATCTGCTGCCTGAGGCAGCTGCCTCACTCTGGCTCATCAGAGGTCCGGCCCTGCTTGGGAATATGAGTGGGAGAGGGCCATTGCACTCAGGTCCTGCTTATGGGTTTGCTGTGAGCCTCTGCTGGGCAACTATGGGGAACAAGGTGCTGGATTAGATAATCCATTGGTCTAATCATAGAGTTGGAAGAGACCACAAGGGCCATTGAGTAATCCAGAAGGACTGTTCTTACATCCGGGGTGGAAATGGACTGGAGTCAACTCCAACTTGCAGAAATCCCTGGAACACCAAGACTTGCAGCCTCCCACACTAGCAGAAGCTGGCTGAACAAATGAGCTATTGCTTCACTTCTTTAAAAAAACAAAAACAAACCCCTTTTGCCAAGCTTGGCGATCACTTCTAGTAGCAAACATACAAATTAAAGTTGCATTTTTGCGTGGGTAGGAAGGGTGTCATTGCGTGTCAAAACCCCTCCCCCAGAAAGAAAGACACAGGACACAATGTTTAAGTTTAATGGGCATGAAATGGCCACAACTTTATTGATTAGAGAATTGAAGGTATTGGCCCTAGGCATTGGCTCCTATCCGCTACCCGGCATGATGTCCGGGAAGGGTTAACACTAACCGTGGGAGGCCCCCGTTGGAGTACGCCAACTAGGATCCCACGGGTGTCACCGCTTGGGGCGTGCCGGGGGCCCTTACCTAGGTAGGTTTCGGACAAGACAACGCCCCTCGGAGTCCTGTACCGGACTACCCCATTTCCTGGGGGAAGGTGATGGCGTTCCTTCCCCCCCCATCCATTTGCATAACAATTGAACCCCAGCCAATGCCTAACCGCCACTCGAGCAAAGCTCGCCGCCAATACCTTCAAACCTGTAACCAACTCCTACGCCCTGCTATGGAAACCCCTGAACCCAGGACCTAATCCCCGCTATGATATCACCCAACCATAGGTCGTTCCCTGCATCTGACAGATGCACGCCATCCCTTCTGTAGAGGGCCTCGTTGCTGAACTGGATGCCCGGGTGTCTGATGACGAACCCGCCCAGAGCTGCCACTCTACGTTCCACCACTCGTTCTAAAACCTTTCTCGCCTTGTTGACTCCTACTGGGCTCACGCAATCTCTCCATGTCCTCCTCTCAAGCAACGAGGACCAAATTATTGTGATATGTGGGTATGCAATTACCAACTCGGTCAGATCATCAAAAATGTGCCACCTCAGATCGATCGCCTTGCGATAAGCGAGATCGTTTTCCCCCAATTGAATCACTAGGGCGTCAGGCGGACCCTCGGCCGCAGCCCTGGCCATCACGGCTGGTTTGAATTCACTCCAGCGCATCCCTCTACGCGCTATCCAAACCAGCTCCACCCTGGGATGTAAACTCAGGTTGCCGCCCAGACTGCTTCTCAAGGCATGAAACTTGGCCCAGTGCACGATGCTGTGGCCCACCAACCAAATGCGCAATCTCGTGGGTTCTGAAAGGCAAATAGAAAAGTGGGCGGAGGTCAGGGGTGTAACACACAGTCACAAGTTGCTTCTCACATAGGCCTTGTACGCGTTAGATTTCCACCTCCCCAAGTCTTTAATCCTCTCCGTGGGGAGCCCCATATGTACTGCAGTGGTGGCTGCGCCAATACGGAAGGAGTGAGCAGCAAATTCTGATGCCGGGAAACCACAAGCCGACAATGCCGACCGCATAACCCTAGTGAACTGGTGTCTAGTAAGGCGGGATCCGTCCGCATGTATCAGAAGCGGATCGGGTCCGCTAGGCCTTAGGTAAAGAAAACGCCTCGTGTCCCGAACCGGACAAGGGCCCTTCCCGAGAGCTGCCGGCAGCCGGAGCAGGGCCCCCTTGCCCTGCTGATCTGTCTTTGAGCTCCGCACCCGCACTATGAGATCAGTTCTAGAAAGGGTCAGGTCGCTCATCAAAATTCCCCTCTGAGACTGGGTGGCATCCCCTTCACATACTACCTCGCCTACACGTAGGGCGCCGAAGAAAGCTATGGAAAACGCTGCTGAGAATAAACGCGCTTCGTGCTTTGACCAGCAAATTTCACGAAGAACTTTGTGAATCTTAAACAGAATTTCATAAGTTACGGGCTGCCTCCTGTCCACACATGGGGGTTGCTGTCTGCGCCATCCCTCCAGAGTTTTGCGCACAATGAAGGCTGCGCATGGGTCTTTCTCGAAAAATGTTTTACAAAAATACGAGATCCCTGCTGAGTGAATATTGAGTGTCTTAGGAGCCCGGCCTAACTCCCTCATGTGTGCCAAGTAGCGGAGGACCTCCCTGGTTGAGGGAGTGGTGTGACTACTAGAGAATAAAGCTACGAGCCACTTCCCTGCTAGAAGGTCCCTTTCTGTTGATCCACGTGGTCGCAGCGATGAGAAGGACGACCTGACCTCTCAGCTGGTCGGGAGTGAAGAGGGCGGACCCTGGGCGTGCCCGGCTTAAAATACCTTAAGCCACGCCTCCCCCCGGCCCGCCAAGGTTAGCCCCCGCGCTTGGGGAGGAGGGGCTAGACCGCAACCCCCTCTCCTCCCCATAGTCGGAAATGGCTTTTCCCTTTTGCTTATTTATGTCCTCGGCTTTTAGTCTCCACAAGTGGCACAAACACAACTGGAAATCTTGAAAGGGAGGTATGGTTTACAGGCAAGGTGACACAGCCAGTTATGTTTCCACAAAAAAGGAAGGGAGGAGGAGGAAGAGCGAGGAAAGAGCTCTCCACCTCAGCTCAGAATTATTTTGGAAGAGAGGAGGGGGGAAGAGGAAATCTTTCTTCCCTTTCAGTCTCTCCCCCCCCTTCTTCTTTTTTAAGAATATGCCAACTCACCCATAGAGGTAGAATAGGATGCAGGCCCTCCAAGACTTGCTCCTCTGCTGTAAACATAGTTAAAATTGAGCTGCAGCTAGTAAGACCAAGCGCTGGGCGCCTCTCACAGAAAGCATTCTCTCCAGAATCTCTTTACAGGATTATAGCTTCACATGTCTCCTTCTAATTGCAAATTCATCTGGGAAGACCTGATAGACGGTAGCCAAACACATGGAAAACACATTTGGGGGTGGAGAATAAGAGTGCACTGCTCCACAAACCTTAAAAAGCACC
This sequence comes from Podarcis vaucheri, assembly GCF_965113315.1. NCBI lineage: Eukaryota > Metazoa > Chordata > Lepidosauria > Squamata > Lacertidae > Podarcis > Podarcis vaucheri. The sequence goes on along the minus strand of NC_138758.1, from coordinate 3,531,653 downwards.
CTGTTGTGTCCCACCCCCCCGCCCCCGGCCCGGGGCTGTGGGTGATGAAACAATTACTGAGACAACTAAAGTGCTGGTGGTGAAAAACCCTTCCAAATGAGACCAAACACAGGTTAGAGCTCAATGTAGAGCCTTACCAAGTGGTGATAGCGACGGAGGAGGAGCGAGGAGGACACTGTTGCTGGATCTGTTGGTGAAAACAGAACCAGGAGACTCCTTCAGGTGGTTCATAGTCTAACAGAACTACCTTCACCATCAGGGTCTGATAAAAACTCCAAGATCTCCTGTAATGACTCCTGTAATAAGTTTTTTTGCAGATAAAATCACTCAGGTTTGGAAAGAGGCAGACTCCACCATGGTAGCAGGGCCGGGGTGGGAGGGTGCCAGAGCTCTGCCTAGTCAGAGACATAATATGGCTTGCCAGTTCCCGGGGCCACGTGGAGGAGGGGGTAGGAGGGAGGGAAACAGACGGAGTATGCATGCGCATTCAACTGCCTAATGGCATCCACATCACCCAGGGGATCACAGCCACAGAGATAAGAAAAGAAGAGTCATCCCATTGTCTGGAGAGGTCGCTTACTTGTTCTCATGGACAAGCCATTGTCATTGCACCCCAGTGATGGAAGAGTGCAGCTGTACTGAGGCAGCACCAGGTGCTGAAATTTTGCACCTCTAACAATTTTGTGCCTGGGGCAACTGCCCCTGTGCCTCCGCACCCCACTATGCCACTAGGTCTAGTCAAGTTGTATGGGATCAATTACAACCTGTTGCCTCTGAGGATGTGGGCAGACTTGAATGAGTGAAACCTACCACCTGTCTCCTTGATCCTTGCCCATCCTAGCTCATAAAAGGGAACCAGGCATGACTGAACAATAGGCTCTGTGGGCCGGTGAATGTTTCCCTCTGTGAGGGAGTCTTCTCGGACCCCCTTTAAGAAGTGATTATTAAACTGCTTATTAAAAAGACATATTTGGACCTGGCCATTATGTCCAATTATCGTCCAGTCTCAAACTTTCCATTTGATTGAGCAGGTACTGAACAACTCCAGGCATGTCTGGAGGATAATGCAAAATATAGATGTTTTTGGCAAAATCTCAGGATATACCATAAATAGGTCCAAATCGGAGTTGATGTTATTAGGAAATTTTTTTTTTTGTTCAACTGTTTAAACAATACCAATTTCATACTTGTACAGAAAATGTTAATTATCTAGGCACATTAATACCGTGAGATTTATCAGCAAAGTATTCCCCTCCTGACTAGGCTACTTCTGTGGGAGAAGAGAGCTGTCACGTACCTTGCCCACCACCTTTCTAACAACCCAGCTGACCTCAATGCATTTTGTCCTTTCCCTCAGGCAGCAAAATGTCTTAGGCTGGCCTTGGGCTGGGAGGAACACTGAGCATAAGTACTCGCCACATTGCAACATTTTGTTTCAGAACCCACTTGCATAAATTAAAAATGGGAAAGAAGGGAATGCTTTTTTAAAAAATGATTCGCTGAGAACTCCTTTCTCTGATCAGCGAGTAAGTCCAAACAGCTCTGTTATGTACTGAGTTGAATAGGATCCAAAAGGCAGCAGTCTGATTGGTCCTAGAACAATAGGATTCAGAACGCAGCAGTCTGATTGGTCCTAGAACAGTAGGGTCCAGAATGCAGCAGTCTGATTGGTCTACAGGAGCCACCCAATCCAGCTCCAGGTGAATCCACATGACAAAAAACAACTCTGCAGCTGAACCAGAAGAGATACTTTCAGAACTAGAGGAAGAAGGAGCGGAAATACTGCTGGTGGAAAGGGCCAACCAGAAGCCTACAATTGTGGTATATAAAGAAAACAAGGAAATTGTGGATTACAAAGAAAATAAGATTCGGATGATGAGAATTTGGACTGAAATTGAGTATGAAGTAGGGAGTGATCCCTTTATGGAGATGAAAGGGGAAGCCTTTGGGACATTTGGATCATTGGGACTTAAAAGAAGCAAGAAATATGATTGGGGCTCCCTTTTGGAATATGGAGGACTGGTTGGAAGAAACTTGGATCCTATTGGGAAAGAGCTCCTTCGAGACCCGATGACCAACATAAAGGACTATCAACAAAATCGGCGGAGAGGAACTGATGGGGACTTGAAGGCCTCGGACGTGAGAAATCCAGGCTAAGAACTGATATTGTGGACATATTTTGTTTTGTTTTGTTTTGTTTTGTTTTGAGGGATCGTAACCGGGAAAGGGGGGGGATGAGAGCTTTTGAATCCAAAAGGAGGAGAATTTTATGATGTTTAAGTTTAGGGTGTTTAGTAACTAATATTTAAAATTGGGAAATTTGTGGAAGGGAACTTAGGTCGACTTTAGAAAAGGATGTTAAGATTAGAATTGATGTAGAAGTTAAAATTGGTTAATTAAGAAGAATCAAGTAAAAAAAAAAAGATTATAATAATATTTTGAAGATGAGAGTAAGAACTTGCTGAGCCAACTACTGGAATTAGGATGTATGAGGGGGTGGTGCGGGGAAGTCAAAGAATGTGGTTAAGAAAGTAAGGTTTTGAAATTATGCATGTTTGTCTTTGTCTCTGTGTGTTTGTGATGTCAATGTAAAATGTGAAAACTCAATAAAAATTTATTTTTTAAAAAAGGAAGTGAATCCACAACCTGATTGGCCTACAGGTGAATCCCGGAATTAGCCAATCACGTGGGGCCCATTATGTAAATAATGTATATAAAGCAGACATTCTGGGGGAACTTCCATTCCTCCTCACCACTATGAGCTGAATAAAGAGCATGAAATCCACTCTCGACTCCGAGTATATTTCAAGCTCCCACACATCTGGGCTTAGGACTTCCAGAGTAGATGTGTGATCCCAAGCTATTGTTTGACATATTTTTCACTTCAGAATAGGAGCACTCTTGCAGAGACTGTCCCTTTGTTCAGAATGTCACAGGCCTACAGTGAAAAACTGACACTTCTGATTTCAGGTTCAGGCCCTCCAGGTGTTTCTGGACTCCAGATCCTATAATCCCAGATCATTGGTCATGATGGTGATGGGCGCTGGAGGCCAGCAAAATCTGAAGGGGGACAGATCCCCCACCTCAGCTGTAGAAAAATAAGCTTCACTGTCTTCAGGCAGGCTTTGAAATGTGGATCCAGCAACTCCCAAGTTAAGGGGCAGAGCAGTGATAGCTAACCCTAGTTCAGGATGAGGGCCACACTGATTCGTGGTCAACATCTGGGTGGGGGGGCACATGTCAGAGTAAGTGCCACTGAAGTGTAAAAGTGGGTGCAGGCTTTTTTTTTAATGACCACATTGTTTGGGGCTTGGTGGAGTCACAAAAAGCTTTGTACCTCACAGAATAACAGCAAGGGATCCTCAGGAGAGGTCAGTTATAACAGTACAGTGGTACCTCGGGTTACATACGCTTCAGGTTACAGACTCCCCTAACCCAGAAATGTTACCTCGGGTTAAGGACTTTGCTCCAGGATGATAACAGAAATTGCGCGGCAGCAGCGGGAGGCCCCATTAGCTAAAGTGGTGCTTCAGGTTAAGAACAGTTTCAGGCTAAGAACGGACCTCCAGAACGAATTAAGTTATTAACCCGAGGTACCACTGTATTAGGGACGCGGGTAGCGCTGTGGGTAAAACCTCAGCGCCTAGGACTTGCCAATCGTTAGGTCGGTGGTTCGAATCCCCGCGGCGGGGTGCGCTCCTGCTGCTCAGTCCCTTCTCCTGCCCAGCTAGCAGTTCGAAAGCACCCCCGTGTGCAAGTAGATAAATAGGGACCGCTTTATAGCGGGAAGGTAAACGGCGTTTCCGTGTGCTGCTCTGGTGCCGGTTCGCCGGAGCAGCTTTGTCACGCTGGCCACGTGACCCGGAAATGTCTCCGGACAGCGCTGGCTCCCGGCCTATAGAGTGAGATGAGCGCACAACCCCAGAGTCTGTCAAGACTGGCCCGTACGGGCAGGGGTACCTTTACCTTTACCTTTACCACTGTATTATTTTCCCCATATGTGGGGTGGAGTGGGGGGGCAGGGCTTATAAAGTGAAGTTGATCCTCCACTGTGGGCACTGGTGGAGGAAGAGGAGTGCGGGGGGAGCGCACTGCTCCTGGCAGCACAATCCCAGTAGGGTGCCATGGTGGCTGCCCCCCTCCCCCGTGCTGGGTGTCCCGCAGATGGTGCGCCCTGCGCCCAGGACGCGCACCAGCCCTGCTCCCGTCTGCTCTCCGCCCCCCAGTGCCAGAGCATGAAGCTCCGCCACTGACTGTGGGTTACTTTTGTTCAAAGCAAGGTTCCTCTGGGGGGGAGAGGAAGTTGCAAAGTAAGTCAGAGGCAAAGCAGCCAAAAGCCAGGTTCTATATTTGCACACATGATTTGCAGTGAGCCAAAGGCTCAATTGCTGCTGTTGTTTCATAGCCTAGAATAGCAGGTGTAGGCGAAAGGTCTAAAGTTAGACAACCAGGTCTTTGTCAAGGCATTTGCTGACCAGCAGGTCATAGAGAAGAGGAATATCAGCATTTCAACTCTGAGCCAAAAGTTTGGCTTTTGCTATTTTTTGACACCCTTGGTCATGAGCCAAGTGTGATTCTCGAACTCTGAATGCTGAATTTGCCAAATCCATACAGGCCCTTTTCATCTCTCATGCTCAGGAAGTAGCAGCCACAGCTCAGGAGAGGATTTTTCATTTGCTCCTTTTCCATGGGGTGGGGAAAACCCAACACTTTTAATCTTTTCTTATTTTTATGCAAATTGGGTGATCCAAAACAAGGAGGGTTATATCTGCACCCTCTCGTTAGCACAGATGGCCTGCAGGAGAACTTCCTGTCCTTAAAAGTAAAACTGAGCTTTTTTGGCTGGGAAGGCATTGTCTGCCACATTTGCAGTTGGAGGCAGAGCTGGGGTTTTTTTTTTTGGGGGGGGGCAGGAAGGTTCAGCAGAGGGCAACCAAAATTATCAAGGGGCTGGAGCAACTCCCAGAAGAGGAGAAGCTGAAACATTTAGGGCTTTCTAGTTTAGGGGGGAAATGAGTAACAGAGGACACAGTGAGGGTACATGCATAGTGTAGAGAAAGTGGAACGTAAGGAGTTTTTCATCCCTCCATAATTCTAGAACCCAATGGCACCATCCAATTGTGGGTTACTGGGTTGTTGTTTTTATTTTGATTACAGGTGTACCTTGGAAGTCAAACGGAATCCATTCTGGGAGTCCGTTTGACTACCAAAATGGCCAGAAACCAAAACACGGCTTCTGATTAGATGCAGGAAACTCCTGCAGCCGATCAGAAGCTGTGGAAGTCCCGTCAGACATTCAGCTTCCAAAAATAGTTTGCAAACCAGAACACTCACTTCTGGGTTTGCAACGTTCTGGAGCCAAAATGTTCGGGAACTAAGCTGTTCAAAAACCAAGGTACGCCTGTATTTATTTTATGGCTTTATGTTCTCATTTTTCTCTGTGAACCACCCTGAGACTTGTGGGTATAGGGTGGTATATAGATTCAATAAATAATAAATAATTAAATAATATATTGAAAAGCAAAAAAAGAGGACAGCCTGAGGCGCTGCCAGCCCATGCTGGGAATAGAGGTGTGCAGGGTTGCCACTGCCATGCCCCTTTCCCCAGCTCGGGCTGGCAGGGGTGATGGCGGGCAGAGCAGCCCAATCCCAATCCTGAGCCACCTGAGCCCAAGCCCCCCAACAACTCCTCCTCAACCTGGACATTTCCTTTAAAATGTAAAAAATCACCCAGATAGGCATGTTGGTCCCCAAAAAGAGGACATGTCCAGGTTTCCCCAGACATATGGCAATCCTAAATTGTGGTGAAAGATGACCCTGGAAAACTGGCAAAGCCTTGTATGGTACAGCATGGAAAGGGGAACTAGAATAAAGGACTGAAGGGGCTGCATTAGTGAGGTTGTTAGAGCTGTTTGCATAAGCACTTTTAGACATTAAAAGTTAGGGGTTCTCCAAAATGGGTGTTTTATTGTGTGTGTATCCTACACGTTCCTGCTGCAATTTCAGCAGAAGTGGATTTATTCTGCTTTATTTGGTGCTGTGATGCTGCCCCAGTGCTGCCCTATTGTTGCATGCCAACACAATCTCTGAGCAGTGCAAGATACCAGGGGTCCCAGGCACTTACCCAGGACTCAGTTTCCTTGGAATGAGGCTCAGCAGAGATTGTGGTGTCTTTATGATATATGGCTTATTCACACACACACATATACAACCTGAGCCTAAGACGGAGAGGCTCACAGCATTAACGCCCCAGCAGGTCTTGCTTCTTTCAGTTACAGCCTTCGAAGAAGAAATCAGGCATGGCTCTCTCTCTGTGACTTCTGCCAACTTCCAGCCCAGCTCTCTCACACAACTCTGACCTTTTCCTTTCTCATTACCAGCCAGGTGAAGGAGGAGGACCACCCTCATTTGCCCTCTGGCACAGAGCAACCTCAAGGAACATAGCTGGCAACTATGACCCTTGCTTGGTTAATTCAACAAAGGAATCCTCCATTAGATTTTCACCCTTGCAGACTAGCTCCCAAACTCACAAGGCTGAGGGACTAGAGAAGACATACTTAACTGCCAGAGCACTGCCTAACCTGTGAGCAGCACCTCTGTCTAACTGGGACAGAGTTGTTTGTATTCAGGATAGATGATAATTCAAAGGAGAGGAAATGTGCTGAAAAACGATCCTGGAGAGACTGACAATGCCTTATATGGTATAGCTTTGAAAGTGAAAGTAGAACCAGGACTGAAAATAGTTTGCTAGGGCTTCTGAAGAGCCACTTTTAGACAAGTTGTTGAGTGCAGCCTAATCTCTGGGTGGTCTGTGCTTCCCTTAGGCTCAGTTTCTTTGGAGCGAAGTTCAGTGGAGACGGTGAGGTCTTTCAGATAAATGGTTTTATTTACACGTTTATATGCAACCTGAGCATAGGCTGGAGGGGCACGCAGCATTAATGCTTCAACAGATCTTTTTAGGTTCCCATGCTATGCGTTATGTCCAGCATAGAGCAAGACAAGTGCCTGTGTCTCCGGTCTCCAGCATCAGCCAATCCACTCCCCCACCCCCATCTGTTGTTCTTCATCCTAGAATGATGTGGCATCCAACCAGGTTAAGTGGGGAAAGGTCCCTTTGCCTCTTTAGCAAATTCTTCGGACATGTAAATGGAAGTACTTAACTGTAAATGGCCAGCTAAGCCCATTATCTTACAAAGAATCTTGTCTGGTTCAACAGCATCTTCTACTAGATTCTAAACATCACTGGATACAGAACCACAGGCCTGGAAGGGGCCCATGGATACAATCCAGACTGACCCCCCCAAACTTATAACAATATAATTTCCACCATCCAAGAATGGGAAGTAGAGCATCTCTGTAGCAGGTGGAAAAGTGAAGATGAGTGATGGATCAGGGAATAGGGACAAGGCAACTGTTTGGCATTCAGTCTCAGGCTGGTCCTTGGTACCAACATCCCATTCATCCAGCACTCCCCCCACCCCAGAACAGGATGCTAATGCAACATGGCTGACTTTGTAACAACCTGACCTCATGGAAAGGGAGGAAATGAGAAATGTTGTGGTTAAGGACAGGAAAGGATTTCTCCACCAAGGCTATTTCAAAACCAATTTTTAGGTGCATTTAGCTTTGTGTTCTATAGCTTTTAGCCCAATATTGATCAATGGGGAATGGAGGCTTATTTTGGGATGATTTGTGGTGCACAGCCCTGTCTTGTCTTATGCTCTTGTGTGTGTGTGTTTTTCAAGGTCTTTTTGCTTGTTCATCGGGATCCTTCAGAAGGAAGAGACAAAAGAATACAGTGGTACCTGGGGTTAAGAACTTAATTCATTCTGGAGGTCCGTTCTTAACCTGAAACTGTTCTTAACCCGAGGTACCACTTTAGCTAATGGGGGCTCCTGCTGCCACCGCTGTTCTCATCCTGAAGCAAAGTTCTTAACGCAGGTACTATTTCTGGGTTAGCGGAGTCTGTAACCTGAAGCATCTGTAACCTGAAGCGTCTGTAACCCGAGGTACCACTGTAGTGGCATTTTGGGGCAACATAACAAAAATTTATGCAGGCATAGCCTATTCCATCAGACGCATAAAGGAGACTGGGGATGTTGATTGATAGTTCAAGGTATTGGTTGAGGCCAATTTATCTGAAAAATCCTATCACCCCTTATATACCCAATTGATCACTCTGCTCTGCAGATGATGGCTTCCTGCAGGTACCATCTTATGGGGGGTCCATTCTCTGCTGTCTTTTCAATGCCTACTTCCTCTTTCTCTTTCAAGAAGCCTTCTAAGGAGAGATTTTTGGTTGTTTAACTGTTGTGTCTTTGCTGCCCTGGACTCCTTTGGGAGGAAGGGTGGGATATAAGGATGCCGAGTAGTGCCTCCTGCCCATACCTGAAGGTTTTGTGGAGGCGCCATAGCCTCAGTGTGTCAGCACCTGCATTGCATGCAGAAGGTCCCAGGTGCAGTCCCTAGCACCTGCAGTTAGAAGCTCAATGTAGGTAGGAGCCTCTCTCTGCCCAAGACCTTGGAGAGCTTCTGCCACTCAGGCTGGAAGTGGGCAATACTGGGCTAAATGGATCAAGAAGGTTTAGGATCAGGGACCTCCTTCTCTTAAATGAGCTCCCTTCCCACTGCTCTTCACTTCCCTCTATAGCACAGGCAGAAACCGCCTTCTTGACTGTTGGACCTCCTAGTGGTCTCATCTGCTCAGTTGCCTGGAGCCTGGATGTCAGGCCTAATTCAGGTGCAATTCAGCACCGAAACTCAGAGATGAGCAGTAAGGTGGACTCTTTATTCAGAGAGACAAAACCCAACAGAGAAACTCCACAGGCAGGACTAGCCCCAGTTGCCAGAACGGAGGATCTTAGCCTCCTCCTACACCAACAACTTCTGGGTTGTCCTTTAAAAAGCTCAACAAATGTGGGGTCTTCCTAAAAATAGTTCAACAGCTTTCAGGGTGTCTTGGTTTCTACTTTTAGAAATATGGCATCCCTATCCTAACGCGGGTGGCGCTGTGGGTAAAACCTCAGTGCCTAGGACTTGCCGATTGCATGGTCGGTGGTTCGAATCCCGGCGGCGGGGTGAGCTCCTGTTGTTCGGTCCTAGTGCCTGCCAACCTAGCAGTTCGAAAGCACCCCCGGGATAAATAGGGACCGCTTACCAGCGGGAAGGTAAATGGCGTTCCGTGTGCTGTGCTGGCTCGCCAGATGCAGCTTGTCACGCTGGCCACATGACCCGGAAGTGTCTGCGGACAGCGCTGGCTCCTGGCCTATAGAGTGAGATGAGCGCACAACCCTAGAGTCTGTCAAGACTGGCCCGTACGGGCAGGGGTACCTTTACCTTTATCCTAAGGCTCCTCCCCAGTCAGCTGACTCAACAGCCGTGGAGGGGCTCTCTGTGCCTTTTGTTCTGCTACATGTAATGCCTCCCTTGTTCCTGGGGACAAAGGAGGAGGGGAGAAGGGAACATTGGACATGGCAGCTGCCTGGGGATCTGGTGCAGCCTCAGCTTCCACCTCCTCCTCAGCTGCCTCAGTCTCACTTAAGCCTGTTGCTTGTTTTAGCCTCCAACTCATCTGCTCCCCCTTCTTCTTCTTCTGACCTGTCTCCTGCATCCCACCAGCAGTCTCCTGGCTTGGAGCCTTCCCACTTTGATGCTTCCCTGGGGGGTTCCCTGGCTGTAGCCTCCCACCGTTCCTCCTCCTCTGGCCAGTACCCGACACTAGCTTTGCATGATGGGGAAGCCCCTAACTCACTGAAGGTTTGAGACCCATCAACTCCCCTCACCTGGTTTAGCCGGCCAGTTGAAGCCATTCCTGGGGTGTGGCTGCTGCTGCAGGCTGACAGTTTCTAAGAGCCGCAGGTGAGAGCTGTAGTGACCAAAGGTGGACAAACTACCCCAGAAGGAGCACGACATGCCCCCCCCAGAGGTACTACCCCTCCCCTCAGCACCCTTGAGTCATGAAGGACAGAGGGTGGCGAGTTGAATGTGTGTAGAAACCAGCCTCCCTTAGGAAAGCAAAGTTTACATTCATCACTCCACCCACATTCACTTGTGGCCCCTCCCACCACAGGCACACGGCCCCTGGAAGGCTTCCCAGAGGAGAATGTGGCCCTTAAGACTGAAAAAGATCCCCAACTCCAAACTAGTGACTGCTATTGATGGCTCCAGCTGGATGTTGAAATCGCCCTCTAAGTTCCTTCTCAGATCCATGTTCCCTTTCAACAACTGGCTTCCTCCTGCAGGCCAAACAGTCCCCTCAGTACAAGGACCCATTGTTTCTCTGTGTGCATTTTCAGCAGCCTCCCATGTGACTGCCAGTGATATCATTTTCCCATCCTCAAATTTTGCCCCACCCCCAGCAGCCTAAAATTCTCATTAGCTTATATCTTCAAAGGAAATAAGACATCTCCAGCTGAGCAAGACCTGGTATTTCCCCCTCTTCAGATAGCTCTGAATATTCAGCTGAAGAGAAAAAATGCCCACGGTCCTTTCAAAATTTCCGCTGTATTTGTAGGAACATCACTTGTCTTGGGAAAAAAGGAAGGGACAAATGTTCTTTTATCCATAATTGCTATTCTTAACTCCATGTAATATCATTCATTACCCAGTGTTGCACTGTATTCTTGTGTTTCTCCATGCCTGCTTTGTAGTGTTTTATTTTTCATTTTTGCAACAAAAGCCAAATGCCATGTCATGCTGCCCAGCGTGGAATGGTAAAGTGTGGTGGGGTTGTTCTGGGGCTTCTGTACCTTGAACTAATAATCTCTTGTTTGCATGTTCTACCCCTGCTGCTGCTCCCTGTTCAGTTCATCTAGGAATTAATTATGCTTTGTCATTTGATTTGTCAGGGTCTGTTCCATACATGCAGGGTGGAGAAATAAGTGTCAATTACTGGGGGGTTTTTGTGAGCCGTTGGGGGGGGAGATAATGGGGAAAACACACACATTAAAGCAGCTCTGTGTGCATGGAGAACAGAAACCAAGTAGTTAAGGGGCAGTTCATCAACTACCCTACCCTACACTACCCTAGTTGTGTAGAATGAGAAGAACTGGGGCAGCTGCAAGGATAAAACTACAGTGGTACCTCGGGTTACTTACGCTTCAGGTTACAGATGCTTCAGGTTACAGACTCCGCTAACCCAGAAATAGTACCTCGGGTTAAGAACTTTGCTTCAAGATGAGAACAGAAATTGTGCAGCGGCAGCGCAGCGGCAGCAGGAAGCCCCATTAGGTAAAGTGGTGCTTCAGGTTAAGAACAGTTTCAGGTTAAGAATGGACCTCCGGAACGAATTAAGTACTTAACCCGAGGTAATGGTAAAGGTACCCCTGCCCGTACGGGCCAGTCTTGACAGACTCTAGGGTTGTGCGCCCATCTCACTCAAGAGGCCGGGGGCCAGCCCTGTCCGGAGACACTTCCGGGTCACGTGGCTAGCGTGACAAAGCTGCATCTGGCGAGCCAGCGCAGCACACGGAACGCCGTTTATCTTCCCGCCAGAGCGGTGCCTATTTATCTACTTGCACTTTGATGTGCTTTCGAACTGCTAGGTTGGCAGGCGCTGGGACCGAGCAACGGGAGCGCACCCCGTTGCGGGGATTTGAACCGCCGACCTTTCGATCGGCAAGCCCTAGGCGCTGAGGCTTTTACCCACAGCGCCACCCGCGTCCCCAACCCGAGGTACCACTGTACTAATTAATGTTATGTCTAACTGGTTTGAGTGAAAGGCTTCTCAGAAGCTATGGCATGTAATAAAATACAGCAATGTACAAAAGCAGGTGGACAGTGGACATTAAAAAATTATTAAAATGTCCGGGTGCCAATGGCCAAGCAGAACGCATGGTGCGGACCACCAAGGACACCCTTCGCCGCATGACGCAAGGGGACTGGGAGTACCGCCTTGCCACATTCCTTCTAGCACAGCACAGCACCCCCAGCTCAATGACTGGCCGGAGCCCTGCTGAACTACTAATGGGTCGGCGCCTTGCAATCAGATTGGACCGCCTTCACCCCGATAGAGCTCAGGATGAGGTAGTGGTGGGGGAAGTCAGGAACCCCCGGACCTTCAAGGCCCAGGACACAGTGTACGCAAAGAATTTTGGGGCAGGCCCAGCATGGGTACCCGCCACAGTCACCAGGGTCACTGGCCCCGTGTCATACGAGGTGCTAACGGATGGGGGGCAATGCTGGCGCCGCCACTGCAACCAGATACGGCGACGATTCCCAGGAGAAAACCAGGAGGAGGAAAGGTCATAGGAGTCCCAAGGGAACAGAGGGGCAGTGAGGCCCATAGACCAGGAGGGGCCAGCAGGAGAGGCAGAATCAGTAAATACAGAGAGGGCCCGCGAGGCCGAAAGGACACCGGAACCAGAACCACGACTGAGCGAGCCGGTTGCGCCAGACCAAACAACCCCATCACAGCCAGCATCCTTGGAACACGAGCCAGAACCTGAACCCCAGACCAGGGAACACCCCAGGCCGCAACGCACACGTAGGCCGCCGGCGTACCTCGAGGACTATGAATGCAACCTCCCGGGCAGGACTGGAAGTTAGAGGGGAGGGGTGTTATGTACTGAGTTGAATAGGATCCAAACTGCAGCAGTCTGATTGGTCCTAGAACAATAGGATTCAGAATGCAGCAGTCTGATTGGTCCTAGAACAATGCAGCAGTATGATTGGTTGGGAGGAACCACCCAATCCTGCTCCAGATAGAAGTGAATCCACAACCTGATTGGCTTACAGTAGAATTCCGGAATTAGCCAATCATGTGCAGCCCATTGTGTAAATAATGTATATAAAGCAGATACTGTGAGGGGACATTCATTCATTCCTCCTCACTACTATGAGCTGAATAAAGAGCATGAAATCACTTTGCGACTCTGAGTATATTTCAATCTGCAAGGCTCACAAAGAATAGAGCTCTGTTTGAAGATGTCCTCTGTTTGGCAACAGGAGTCATTACAGCAGAGGCTCCCCTCCCCTCCTGTGTCTTCCAGCAATAGGTCCTCAGAAGCAACTACTGCCTCCAAATGTGGAGCCAGAGCATAACCGCCATCGCTGGCAGGCAATGATAGCCCTCTCCTTCATGATTTTGTCTAATCTTCTTCTAAAGCCATCCAAGTTGGTAGCCGTCATGGCCTCCTGTGGGAGTGAGTTCCATAGTTCATCAATGCACTGTGTAAAGAAGTCCTTTCTTTTGGCAGCGAGAACTTTATATGCACAGAAGAGGAAAGAGAAAGGATTATCAACTCAGGAGGAATGGCTTGTGAAGTCGGGGGCAGCATTTGAAATAGAAGCAGTGGATTACTAAAGATTTAATGGTAGTGGGGTTTAGATAACAAAAATATGTGTGTTATAAAACAGCTAATAAAAAGGGGTAAAAAACAAACATCAGGAAAGAAGGGGTGGGATGTCAAGAAGAAACTTTTTATGCTTTTTAAAAAATGTATATGATGATAAATGCTTTGAAATATTTTTGATCACACATACACCCACCCACTTTCCTTCATCTCTCCTGAATCTTCCAACATTCACCTTCATATACTTTTCAGTGTGGTCAGTTGTCAGGAGCTGGTCAGCAATAAATCACGCATCATCAGTGAAGTTAACTCTTTATTCAAGAAAACAGGAGGCCAGGCCTAGTGAGCACAGCAGGGGAGACACCTTGATCCTGAAGGAGGTTTTCCTAGGGTAGGATAATAGGAGAGGTGCTCCTACAGGAAACCCAAATTTCTAGTATGCATGGGCTTGGCCAAGGGGTGGGCAGCTGCCTCCCAATCAATAAAAAAATCAATACAAATCGAGGTTCTGTCCCCCCCACAAAAATCCTGGCTACGCTCATGCCAATATGTGCTTTAATCCCTCTTGCAAAATACTGACAGTCACAGATTGCAACCGGGGCTGTGGGGAATGTTTTTCCAAGGCTCCGTGGTCTCATTACAATACTTGCACCTGTCCCTCCTTGAAACTTACAACTTTTTTTTAAAGCGAGAGAACATAAGAACAGCTTTGTTGTGTCAAACCAGGGATCCAACTAGTTCAGCTTTCTGTTTCTCAGTGAACAGTGTTCCCTCTCTCTCCCTCTCTTCTTGTTAGTCCTATGACTGCAGAGATATGTAAGAGAATATTAAATCAAGAAATTATCAAGGATAAGAAATAAGGAAGCAGGTCTGAAATATGGAACTAAAACATGGAACTAAGATACTGAGTTCCAATTTTGGTTTTCCACCTCATAGCCAGTTCCTGTCTTGGCCCCCAGCCAAGTCTAAAAATAAATCTTCCTAGCTTGGCAAAGGCTGCAGACTTCAGTGCACAGGGCAGAATGGAGTTCCGCTTGTGCAGCAGGGCTTCACTTTCCTCTCCCACCCACTGCAAGCACAGCCTCAAAATCTGCTGGTGTGGGTTGGGCAGCAGGAGAGGAAAGTGAAATTCCATTGCATAAGCAGAAGCCCAGTTGGGCAGCCCTGGATTCTGCCCACTGACTGGGGGACTAAATCAAAACCACCAAATAAGCATGCATAGGATCTCCTAAGCTAAGGCCCTGCTAGGGCAGAATGCTGCAGCACAGCTGCCGGCAGGAGGGAGAGACTGTCAGCATATATAACACCTATGCTCAGAGATCTGGCTGCCAATTTGTTACTGTTAGTATACAGAGCCATTAATGACTTTGAACCAATCATCTTTCCCCATATATATCCACTCAACCACTTCAATCTGCAGAACTGGTACTATTACAGGTACCCCATAATACTCGTCCTGCAGTTGCAAGAAATTTATCTTTTAATGTGGTGGCACTTACACTTTGGAACTCCTTGCCTTTTGATATCAGACAGGCATCTTTGCTGTACTGAGATCACTCTGGGTGGCCTGGTCTGCAGCAATCTGGGGCTGCCTATACCCAGCTTGGGCAAAGCCAAGTTTCCCCCAAAATCAGCTTGATTCAGTTTGCATACCCTCCAAGTGTCCCTATTTTCCAAGGACGGAATTACAGAAGCCGTCCAAGTTTCTGATTTGATCCCAGAATGTCTGTTTTCCCTTTTCCCTCCCCTCCACCTCTTGGAGAACAATTAAAAGTAGTGTGCGCACACACGCAAAAACAGAGTCCTGTTTATACTGAAAATAAAATTCCCGTACCAAATGAAGGAGATGGTGTGAAGGAAATGGTGAAGCCAGCATGTGAAGCCTTTCCTATAATTTTGAAGGAAAATGCCACCAATCCACTTTTAATTCTTTAATTGCAATGTTTCAGAAGCCAGCCATTTTTAGGGAAATATGTGAAATGTTTTATTTTAAATGGAGCTTTACACTGTGTGCCGAGAAGTAAGTCTCATTGAATTCAATGGAGCTTACTCCCAGGTAACGGGGCAAAGACTCTGCAGCCTTACACTGCAATCCTAGGCATTTTTACTCAGAACTGAGTCCCACTGAGTTAAACAGGATAACAGGATTTACTCTCTGGTATGTAACTGTTCAACATCACAGTTTCCATTACTACTACTACTACTACTACTACTACTACTATTACTACTATTTTCCACCTTTATCCCTGACAGGGACTCAAGGCAGCTTACAGCTAAAATTTTATTTCATTCCATTTATCTGTTGAGGGTGTTGCACACAATCCCTCCCCTCACACATTTTTTCTTCACAACAATCCTTTGAGGTGTGGTAGGGCAGGCTGAGAGGTTGTAGTTGGCTCAAGGTGACAGGTGTATAGATGTGTTGGAGCAGGGGTCGGCAACCTAAGGCCTGTGGGTCGGAGGCGGCCCATTCACCTTCTCAATCCGGCCCACGGATGGTCCGGGAATCCACGTGTTTTTACGTGAGTAGAATGTGTCCTTTTATTTATAATGCATCTCTGGGCTATTTGTGGGGCATAGGAATTCGTTCATTCCCCCCCCCCCATATAGTCCAGTCCACCACATGGTCTGAGGGACAGTGGACCGGCCCACGACTGAAAGAGGTTGCTGACCCCTGTGTTGGAGGATATGATTTTGGACCCAGTGCACAGCCCTAGTTTTTATATTTTAAAAGGGGGAAGCAGGCATGTTTCTCAGTTGCTGAAACCCAGCCTTCACAAACCTGGTGCCCTCCAGATATTTTGGAGTACAGTTCCCATTAGCTAGTACAGTGGTACCTCGGGATGCGAATGGGATCCGTTCTGGAGCCCCGTTCGCAATCCGAAGCAAACGTAACCCGTATCTGCGCGTGTGTGGGTCACGTTTCTGCGCTTCTGTGCACGCGTGTGACGTCATTTTGACGGTCTGCACATTCGTGCGCGGCGAAACCCAGAAGTAATGCGCTCTGTTTCCAAGTTTGTTCACAATTGGGCACATCAGTATTCATGGGATTTATTAAACGTCTCTTGAGAGAATCAATAAAATGGAGAAGCTTACAGTCTGCCCCAACCCCAGCTGCCTGGGTTAGTTCTCTCTACGCTGGAGGCACTTCCCTGTGAGCTGATATGACTCAACCAACTTCCTTATCAGGCCAGGGAAGCTGTGGGTGAGGAAGGGGGACTGTCCAGAAGAATCCTCATTGACAGCTGTTTGGTTATGAATCCAGGGCAGAAAACAGTGCGGTCCCAGTGTAGACATCATAGACAAGAGGTAAAGGAACCGTAACATTTCCCGGTTTTGCCTTGGCAAGGTTTGCAAAAAGTCAAGGCAATCCTGAAGATTAATGGCAAGAAGGATGGCTGGAACCCAGCCAGATGAGTGGGGTACAAATAATAAAATTATTATTATGATGACACAATGAGTAGCTAATTATGTACAAGCTCTCTCTTTTGTGTGTGTGGGGGGGGGGTTCTAAAATTACATCATTTAGATTAAGTAAAATAAACACAATGTGGGGTGAATCATAAAGAAATACAATGTTATAGCAGGTTGAAAGCAACATAAGGTTGAATGCAGACCCTCAAAGTGTCCCTATTTTCCAGGGACAGTACTGGATTTACAGAAGTTGTCCCCATTTCTGATTTTATCCTAGAATGTCCTGCTTTTCCTTAGGGTGTCCCTATTTTCATTGGAGAAATGTTAGAGGGTATGGAGTTATCTGACCCCCAAGCCACCTGAAGGCAGCCCGTATAGGAAAAAAACTAATATATGTAATGTTTTATTATCTTTTTATATATGTTGGAAGCTACCCAGAGTGACTGGGGCAACCCAGTAAAATGGTCAGGGTATAAATAATAACATTATTATTATTATTATTATTATTATTATTATTATTATGGATGTCCCTATTTTCATCAGAGAAATGTTGGAGGGTATATTGAACATTATCATTAAACTTATTACTCCAAAACATCACTAACCTCCTACCCTGCCCCAAATTTTACATTAATCTGTTATGCTGGTTTATATGTATTCTTTTGAAAGGTATAAAATAAGACATGAAACAAGGTAACAATTTGCTGATATTTTTATTGTAAAGAACGCAGGGTGAGGGAGATGTGGGGAGGTCTAGTTGGTTGTGTGAAAAAGTTTTGGAAAGTTGGATTTTTTCTTTTTCTTTTTTTCTTTTCTCTTATTTCTTTCTTATATATCTTGTGTATATCTCTGACTTTGTATCTGAAAAATGTAATAAAAATATTTTTTAAAAAATAATATATGTATTCTTTTGTAATAAGTTAACTTAATCATCGTTACTATAGACCAGGTTTCCTTAATCCATTTGTCTACAGTAAGAAATATACTCCACCCCCTCCAAAAAGAATTAGAAATGTAAAATCTCTCTCTTTTTATTGCTCAGTTATATAGGCTGTATACACACCAGGGCCGGCCCACCTATGAGGCAAAGTGAGACAACAGGCTCAGGTGGCAGGATCCATAGGGGAGGCAGATCCCAATGTATATCTTTATTTCCTACCCTGTTCTCTTTTTTTGGAATATATTTTATTGGATTTTATAAAGAGAGATACAAAGATTATTATCTTTTTTGTCCAGACTGAAAAATTAATCTTGATAAAATAAATTTAAAAGATCCAGAGGAAAAGAAAGAAAAAGGGAGGAGAGAGAGAGAGAGAGAGAGAGAGAGAGAGAGAGAGAGAGAGAGAGAAGGAGAAATAAGAGAGAAAAATAGAGTTAAAAATGACTGAACTTCCAGTTCTTCATCTGTCAACTATATATATAAAATTCTTCAACTCATCCACTCCAATATAACACCCAGTACAACTACTTTCTGTAAACCAACATTGTCTTCAGCCTTAGAGGGGGGAGAGTATCAATTAAAAGAATTTAATGAATTATCAGGAAAATTAACAACATGGATACAATATCATCATTTGAATGAAGTATTTAAGAAAGATAAGATACGAGGGTTTGGGGAACAAATATCACAACTGGAGAGAGATCTGTTGGAATGCAATGTAAAAGTGCTGTCTAAAATGTATAAGATATTATTGGAATGGGAGACAAAGGATGAGCAGGTAAAATCCTCAATAATACATTGGGCAATAGATATTGGTCATAATATAGACATGGAAGCACGGGAACAATTGTGGAATATGGATATAAAATTTACAGCATGTTATGGTTTAAGAGAAAATCATATGAAAATGATATATTGTTAGTATCTAACACCGAGTAAACTGGCAAAAATGTATAAATCAAAATCAATTAAGTGTTGGCGATGCAAATAGAAAGAAGGTTCTTTTTATCGTATGTGGTGGTCTTGTAGTAAGGTTAAAGCTTACTGGGAAATTATAATGAATTGAAAAGGATGTTTAAAATAACGTTTGTAAAAAAATCCCCAGAAACTTTTCTTTTGGGAATTATATGATCAGAATTACCCAGACTGTACAGAAATTTATTCATGTATGCAACTACAGTGGCAAAAATGTTACTTGCCCCAAAATGGAAAGAAGAAGTCCCAGCAAAAGAAGAATGGAAACAAAAACTTATGGAATATGCAGAAATGGCAAAACTT
This sequence comes from Podarcis vaucheri, assembly GCF_965113315.1. Taxonomy (NCBI): domain Eukaryota; kingdom Metazoa; phylum Chordata; class Lepidosauria; order Squamata; family Lacertidae; genus Podarcis; species Podarcis vaucheri. The sequence continues at coordinate 3,512,729 of NC_138758.1, read as the reverse complement.
ATCGAAAAAATAAGAAATCAAAGATAACAAACTTTTATAAAAGAATGGAAATGGTTTGTTGAGTATTTACAAACAAACTGTAAACAGATAGGAACTTTGGCAGGATTATTGTAATAACCTGCAGTTTCACTCCTCGCAGAGTCACTGTGCCAAACTGTGACAAACTGCAGTGCCCAGAATTCTTTGAGGGGAAGAATGTGCTTTAAAAATATAGTATGTGTACAGAGCCATAAATCAGCCATATCTGAAATCTTACAGCCTAGGTCAGCCTTTGCCAACCCAGTTCCTGCACCAACGCTTTCATACCCTCCAACATTTCTCCGATGAAAATAGGGATGTCCCATTCCATAACGATAATTTTACTGCTTATACCCCACACATCTTACTGGGTTGCCCCAACCACTCTGGGCAGCTTCCAACATAACTCTGTATCCTCCAACATTTCTTTGATGAAAATCAGGACATCCTAAGCCTAAGGAAAAGTGGGACATGCTGGGATCAAATCAGAAACCGGGACAGCTTCTCTAAATCAGGGACATCACTAGAAAATAGGGGCTTTTGGAGGGTCTGCAGTTTCCTGATATTGAAGTCAAGCTGACCATTTGGAAATTGCCTGCATCCTATTTTTTTTCTCCTTTTTGAAGATGGGGACTAAGCTTGGCTAATTATCATAAGCCAATGAAAATTGTAAGAGGCAAGGTCCAGCTCATTTCCAGAACAGGTTTCTTCTTCCTTTATCTAGCAAGACCCTTGTGGCTGGAAATGTGTGTGTGTGCGCGCGTGTGCGTGTGTCCATCTGCTGATAAGTGCCGTTAATCTTTGTTTTCTTCACAACTCCTTTTTGAGCATCTAAAGCTCAGCTTAAGCAATGCTGTCTGAGAGCAGTGCAACCTCAGCTGCAAAAGCCACATCCTGCAGTTTCCTTTCCTCATCTCTCTTTAATCACCTTTTAAGTACATTTCTTGAGGCCCTGCAGGAAGGAGGGAGGGAGGGGCAAGCCGTGTATAAGAGTGTGGTCTGACAGTCACCACAGCCTTATCAGCCTCTCTTAATCACAAGTCACTCTTATCCAGTGGGAGGGATCAAATGGGTTCAAGGATCACCCATCCATCCTCAGTTCCAGATGCAGCTGCAACAGTCTTACAGGAACAAAAGATGGGGAAAGTGCTCAGCTGAGGACAACCATGAACTGTGATTCCTGAGCAATGCAGCCAGTGCTGTTGTTATGTACTGAGAACAATAGGATCCAAATTGCAGCAGTCTGATTAGTCCTAGAACAATAGGATTCAGAACGCAGCAGTCTGATTGGTCCTAGAACAATGCAGCAGTATGATTGGTTGGCAGGAACCACCCAATCCTGCTCCAGATTGAAGTGAATCCACAACCTGATTGGCTTACAGTAGAATTCCGGAATTAGCCAATCATGTGCAGCCCATTGTGTAAATAATGTATATAAAGCAGATACTGTGAGGGGACTTTCATTCATTCCTCCTCACCACTATGAGCTGAATAAAGAGCATGAAATCACTTTGCGACTCTGAGTATATTTCACTGGCGACGAAGGTGGGATCCCGCTGAGCTGACTGCCACACACAGCACCGCAGCACCGCCACCTGCCGCACCGCTGCCTCGCACCGTGTATCCAGGCTTCAGCTCCGGGACACAAGGAACTCAGAATGGCAGCCAACAGCAACTTCTCGCCATTCAACCCAGCATCTGGAGACTGGGAAGCATACGCCTCCCGTTTCACCTTCCTCCTAGAAGCCACAGGGGTCACCGACGAAGAAGACACCAAGAAGAGGGCGATATTCTTCAGCGTCTGCGGAGAGGAGACGTTTGAAATCGCCCGGGCTCTCCTTGCGCCTGAAGACGTCGCTACTGTTCCATACAAAACAATAATGGAACAGCTGAAGGGGCACTTTTCGCCGCAGCCCTCAGTGGTGGCTCGTCGAAATGCCTTCTACGCAAAGCGACAAGCCCCTGGGGAAACCATAACTGGGTTTGTGACCTCTCTCCGCCAAGCCGCCCGGTTCTGCAACTTCTCAGAGCTGGAGAACATGCTTCGTGACCGCCTCGTCGGTGGCCTGAAGGATGAGAAGCTGCAACGATGCCTCTACACTAAGAAGGACCTAACGTTCCAGGTTGCTCTGGAGGAGGCCCTGGCAACGGAAGCTGCCGAGAGGTCGACGCAAGAGGCACGGCCGAGCCTGCCATCCCAACCGAGGGTCCACCACGAAGACCTCACCGACGACTCAGGATCCGACAGGGAGGAGGTGCACCGAGTACAGCAGCACACTCAAGCAGCGCACAGACCACAGCTGCCTCGATGAGAAGGAGGAAACTGCGCAAGCTGCGGGGAGAGTCACGAGAGGAGGACCTGCCGTTTCCGCAACGCAGAGTGCAGGCAGTGCAGAAAATTGGGACACATCGCCCGGGTGTGTCGGGCTCGGCCCACCCGACACCAGGCATCAGATGACCAACCCAAGAGCCCCAGGTCCCGGGGCCCAACGCACCAAGGCAACTCGACAGAGCTCACGGACTGCCAGGTATACCAGTTGCCCCACCCCAATGTAGAGAAAATTTATGTAGAGGTACAGATAGAGGGAGCCCCATGCCACATGGAGCTTGACACGGGTTCAACTCTATCCATAATCTCGGCAAAGACTTTAAGGAAACTGTGTCCTACTGGGGGTCCCAAACTCAGGCCGGCCCCATTCACCCTCCGGGACTTCCAGAAACGTAAGGTCCCCACAATGGGGGTGGGGACCTTCAGGGTGCAATACCGAGGGCGGGCGCGGCAACTGGACTTGCTTGTGGTCAAGGGCCCCTACATTAGCTTACTGGGATTGGCATGGTTTGGACCACTGGGGCTAGCTGTCACCGGGGTGAACCACACTAGCTTACAAGTGGACGTGGATGCCATATGCAAGGAATTTCCAGGGGTTTTCGACGGGAAATTGGGACAGTATACGGGCCCCCCAATTGTGCTACAGCTTGACCCCGCAGTACGACCGGTCAGGCTCAAGGCCCGTCGGGTCCCGTTCGCCTTGAAACCCCGTATAGACGAGGAATTGGACCGACTCGTGGAGCAAGGAGTGCTGGAGCCGGTGCCTAATGCCCCCTGGGAAACTCCAGTCGTCACACCCGTCAAGCCTAATGGTTCGGTCCGCATCTGCGCAGACTACAAATGTACCATAAACAAGGCCCTCACGGCCCACGCATACCCAGTGCCAGTGGTCAGCCATGTCCTTGCCACCCTGGCTGGGTCGAAAATTTTTGGCAAGCTGGACTTGGCCCAAGCATATCAACAGCTGCCAGTAGATGAGGCCACAGCAGAGGCACAGACGATTGTGACGCACAGAGGAGCGTTCAGGGTAAAGCGGCTGCAATTCGGGGTCAGCGTGGCACCAGGCATATTCCAGAATCTAATGGACTCTCTCCTTAAAGGGATTCCTGGTGTCACCCCCTTCTTCGATGATGTGTTGATTGCCGGGCCCACACCAGAGGAGTTTGAGGACCGCCTCCGCACCGTTCTGCACCGTTTCCAGACGGCGGGTCTCAAGGTGAAGCGGGAAAAATGTCTACTAGGAGTGCCTCAGGTGGACTTTCTGGGATTTATGGTGGACGCAGAAGGGGTCCACCCAACTGGGGACAAGGTACGGGCTATTTGTGATGCCCCAGCGCCCAAGAGCAAGACTGAACTTCAGGCCTTCTTGGGACTATTGAACTTTTACCATTCCTTCCTTCCCCACAAGGCGGCGGTAGCGGAGCCCCTACACAGACTCCTGGACAAGCGGGCCCCTTGGGTGTGGGGCCAGCGCCAGGAGGCCTCATTCCAGGCAGTCAAGGACTTGCTTGTCTCAAACTCTGTCTTGGCACACTTCGACGAGAGGCTGCCGGTGGTGCTAGCATGCGACGCCTCACCCTATGGCATTGGCGCTGTCCTGGGACACCAACTCCCGGATGGAAGAGAGGTACCGGTGGCGTACTTTTCCCAGACACTCAACGCAACCGAGCGGAACTACTCGCAAATTGACAAGGAGGGTCTGGCAATCGTGAAGGGAGTAAAAAAATTCCATGATTTCTTGTACGGGCGGCCCTTCACCGTGCTGACTGACCACAAGCCGTTGCTTGGCTTGTTTGCCCCCAAAAGGCAGACCCCCCAAGTGCTGTCTCCTCGCGTCCTCAGGTGGTCAATTTTCCTTGCCAGCTACCAGTATGCACTGATTCACCGACCTGGGAAGGCGATGGGCCATGCGGACGCCCTCAGCAGGCTACCACTACCGGAAACAGGCCCTGACCCAGCACCTGCACAAGAGGTTATGAGCCTGGAGCTGCTTCCCGACCGCCCCATTCAGGCACAAGAAGTTGCACACCATTCCAAGAAAGATAGGGTCATCTCCCGGGTCCTGGACTGGGTGTGGAGGGGATGGCCCAGCAGCAGCCCCGGGCCAGAATTCGCCGGCTACACAACCCGCAAACATGAACTGTCGGCCCACAAGGGGTGCCTGTTATGGGGAAGCAGAGTCGTTGTTCCCCAGCCCCTCCGCAAAAGGGTCCTCACAGCCCTACACGAGACACATCCAGGGGTAGTAAGAATGAAGGCCCTTGCCAGGAGTTATGTGTGGTGGCCGGGGATTGATGGAGAGATAGAGGCCTGGGTCAAACACTGCCAGGCCTGCCAAGAATCCCGCCCAGATCCCCCAAGGGCCCCAGTCCAGTCCTGGGAGTCCGCCCGAGCACCATGGTCACGCCTGCATGTGGATTTCGCTGGCCCCTTTCAGGGGAAAACATTCTTCATAGTGGTGGACTCCTACACCAAATGGCTGGAAGTCGCACTGGTACCGTCCACTTCCACGTCCGCAGCCATCCGGGTACTACGCAGGCTGTTTGCAACCCACGGGCTCCCTGACACTCTCGTCTCAGACAACGGGACTGCATTTACGTCAGGAGAATTCCAAACCTTCACAGCGCAGAACGCCATCCGCCACATCCGTTCGGCGCCGTTCCACCCTGCCACCAATGGCCAAGCAGAACGCATGGTGCGGACCACCAAGGACACCCTTCGCCGCATGACGCAAGGGGACTGGGAGTACCGCCTTGCCACATTCCTTCTAGCACAGCACAGCACCCCCAGCTCAACGACTGGCCGGAGCCCCGCTGAACTACTAATGGGTCGGCGCCTTGCAATCAGATTGGACCGCCTTCACCCCGATAGAGCTCAGGATGAGGTAGTGGTGGGGGAAGGCAGGAACCCCCGGATCTTCGAGGCCCAGGACCCAGTGTACGCAAAGAATTTTGGGGCAGGCCCAGCATGGGTACCCGCCACAGTCACCAGGGTCACTGGCCCAGTGTCGTACGAGGTGCTAACGGATGGGGGGCAATGCTGGCGCCGCCACTGCAACCAGATACGGCGACGATTCCCGGGAGAAACCCAGGAGGAGGACAGGTCAGAGGAGTCCCAAGGGAACAGCAGGGCCGTGAGGCCCATAGAGCAGGAGGGGCCAGCAGGAGAGGCAGAATCAGTAAATACAGAGAGGACCCGTGAGGCCGAAAGGACACCGGAACCAGAACCACGACTGAGCGAGCCGGTTGCACCAGACCAAACAACCCCATCACAGCCAGCATCCTTGGAACACGAGCCAGAACCTGGAGCCCGGACCGGGGAACACCCCAGGCCGCAACGCACACGCAGGCCGCCGGCATACCTTGAGGACTATGAATGCGACCTCCCGGGCAGGACTGGAACTTAGAGGGGAGGGGTGTTATGTACTGAGAACAATAGGATCCAAATTGCAGCAGTCTCATTAGTCCTAGAACAATAGGATTCAGAACGCAGCAGTCTGATTGGTCCTAGAACAATGCAGCAGTATGATTGGTTGGCAGGAACCACCCAATCCTGCTCCAGATTGAAGTGAATCCACAACCTGATTGGCTTACAGTAGAATTCCGGAATTAGCCAATCATGTGCAGCCCATTGTGTAAATAATGTATATAAAGCAGATACTGTGAGGGGACATTCATTCATTCCTCCTCACCACTATGAGCTGAATAAAGAGCATGAAATCACTTTGCGACTCTGAGTATATTTCAGCTGTCTTTTCTTTTCTTTTTAAAGTTCAAAACCTGAATGACATGTTTCCTGAGCAGCCAGGGTTTGTTCATTCCCCAAACAAAAAATGCTGAAAAACATTATTACCTGTGCTGTGCTTTCAAGTACTGAAATCACTAACGCAGAAGTGGAGAACCCTTTTCAACTTGAGAGCCACATCCCGTTCCAGGCAACACTCATGTTTCCACACACGTTCTTTCACCTGCTCTCTATCCTCCCTCCAGGTGAAGCAAGAGGCATCCTCTGAGTTCAGGGACCCAGTCCAGCCAGGCCAAAAGACTCAAGGGGGTTCAAAGCAGGGCCAGTGAGTAGCGAGGCCTGAGAAGAGTCCTAGGACCAGATAATAAATAAAAATGAATGTGTATTCAGCCCCTGGATCTGAAGTACCACAACCCTGCACAAAAGGCACATGCACCACCATTATTACTTATTAAATCTGCATACAGCCCTTCACCCATAGATCCCAGGGCGCTTCACAACACAGTAATTCAAGATTACCCCCCACCCACAGACACAGAATACATGATAGAAACAGAAACAAACCCCCACCTCCCACCCACAACACATTTAAAATGTTAATCAGCCAAATTTTTTGGTTATGTTCAATGTCAGACAATATGGTATCCATATTTTTTTCATTTTTTTCAACTTGGCATATGTGAGATGTTTTTATGTCAGCATCATTTGGTAGGTTCTCTTTCTACACATTTGTTGGTTTACATGGCAATGAGAGAAGGTTGAGGGGGCCCCAGGGCCTTGTTGTTTGCCTTTGATGGACTGCATTGAGATTTGTTTGCATGTGTGGAAGGGAATCCAATGCACAATTAAAGCACCCAACTGCCTCAAAAGAAACCTGGAAACAATCACATGCTATAGGTGCTGGGAATTGTATTTCCATGGGGATTCTTTTGGGGAAGTCATGTGCTTTAGATGCATGTTAAATGTTCTTTAAATGTGTAGTGTGGATCCCAGTTTAAGCAATCACCATGCAAATACAGTGGTACCTCTACTTATGAACGCAATCCGTTTCAGGGTGCCATTCGCACCCCGAAAAGTCTGTAAGTAGAGTGTCACTACTGCGCATGTGCAAAGCGCGATAGAGTGCTTCTGCATGTGTGTGAAGCACGCATATTGTTTCTGTGCAGCTAACCCAGAAGTAAGCCATGTTCGTAACCTGAAAAGCCACAACATGAAGCAAACATAATAATAATAATAATAATAATAATAATAATAATAATAATAATAATAATTTATTTATTTATACCCCGCCCATCTGGCTGGGTTTCCCCAGCCATTCTGGGCGGCTTCCAACAAAATATTAAAATATAATAACCTATTAAACATTAAAAGCTTCCCTAAACAGGGCTGCCTTCAGATGTCTTCTAAAAGTCTGGTAGTTGTTTTTCTCTTTGACATCTGGTGGGAGGGCGTTCCACAGGGCAGGCGCCACTATCGAGAAGGACCTCTGCCTGATTCCCTGTAACCTCACATCTCACAGTGAGGGAACCGCCAGAAGGCCCTCGGTGCTGGACCTCAGTGTCCGGGATGAACGATTGGGGTGGAGACGCTCCTTCAGGTATACTGGACCGTGGCTGTTTAGGGCTTTAAAGGTCAGCTCCAACACTTTGAATTGTGCTCGGAAATGTACAGGGAATCAATGTAGGTCTTTCAAGTGTTATATGGTCTTGGTGGCCGCTCCCAGTCACCATTCTAGCTGCTGCATTCTGGATTAGTTGTAGTTTCCGGGTCACCTTCAAAAGTAGCCCCACATAGAGTGCATTGCAGTAGTCCAAGTGACAGATAACCAGAGCATGCAGCACTCTGGCGAGACAATCTGCGACCAGGTAGGGTCTCATCCTGCGTACCAGATGGAGCTGATAAACAGCTGCCCTGGACACAGAATTGACCTGCGCCTCCATGGGCAGCTGTGAGTCCAGAATGACTCCCAGGCTGCGTACCTGGTTCTTCAGGGGCACAGTTACCCCATTCAGGACCAGGGAGTCCTCCACAACCGCCTGCCTCCTGTCCCCCAAAAACAGTGCTTCTGTCTTGTCAGGATTCAACCTCAATCTGTTAGCCATCATACCTCATGACACAAGGTATGACTGTACCAACTCTTCCCACTGTTGTGGGCTCATTTCTCTATGCCTCTCAGTGAAGCGCAACAACAAGCAACTTCTGCACATTCCCATCTCCCCTCTAGTACTTTGTATGCAAACTCCTCTCAGAATCACTTCCTTCCTGCGTTTATATTTCGCAGCAAATGTTGCTGGCTTGTTTGCGATGGGAAAATATGCACCAACACTATGCATTAAAGGTTTTTTCATCTGCTAATATGAGCCAGAAACACCATACCCACGAGTGAGCATGACTGAGGTCTTGCGCACTGGAATATTGTGACAAAGTTACTCATCTCCATCTACCTGCTCCCCTGCGGCAAGAGAAAGAGGAGGCAAGCTAGCCTTGAGAGCGAAAACAAAAGAAGCATGTTGGGACTAAGACATTTTGAGGGAAGCCTCTGAAAAATGCTTTTGGATGGCTGCCTTTGGGGTAGGGACAGTTGTGTCCCCCGTCCCCATCCCCCCGGTCTGGCACTCAGAACTCTCCACAGGCCACACCTCTCACTGGCTTTGCTCCCCACCCCCAGTATATTTTGCCTGTCTGGAATGTGTTCTCGAACTCTGGTAATTCCTCTTTCCACTTGCTCTCTGTAACACTGAATACCAGCACCATGGGTTCTAAGCCAAATTTCCTCAGATTTGTTTACACCTAGTTAACCAGGCCTTCTTAGTTCAGCTTTCTGTTTCCCATAGTAGATAAACAAATACCTCTGGTTCTGTATGACCCCCCCATCTACTCAAACAGGTCTAAGGGTAGCTGAACTAGTGCAGACCCTCCAGGTGTCCCTATTTTCCAAGGACAGTCCTACAAGGAGAGGGGGGTAAGGTGGTTGGGCCACTACTTTTGATAGGATTATTTCTTTCTCATTCATATTTATATTCTGCATGCAAGGCTGCTTAAAATTACAGTGGTACCTCAGGTTAAACACTTAATTCATTCTGGAGGGCTGTTCTTAACCTGAAACTGTTCTTAACCTGAGGTACCACTTTAGCAAATGGGGCCTCCCGCTGCTCCTGCGCTGCCGCCGCACAATTTCTGTTCTCATCCTGAAGCAAAGTTCTTAACCTGAGGTACTATTTCTGGGTTAGCGGAGTCTGTAACCTGAAGTGTCTGTAACCTGAAGCATCTGTAACCCAAGGTACCACTGTAATACTAAAACTGTAGTACTAAAACTAACCATCAGCAACTGTCTTCAGTATACAGCTCCCGACCCCACCCCAGGACTTTAAAACACATGCAGAGAAAGATCAAGGCCAGATTTGATCTCTAGCTTTCTTTTCCGAGTGCCGGTCCTAGACTGGTGGCTCTGAGGCATTGCCAGATATTTCCTTCACATCTAGATGCTGCTGCTGGAGTGTGAGGAATGTAAAAGAGGTTTAGACAAATTCAAGGAGAACTAGGTGATCAATGGTTCCTGGCCACGATGGCCAAGTTTTCTCTCCACGGGGCTCAGGTCCTGCTTTCTGGCGTCCCCCATCAGACATAGTTGGCCACCATGAGAGCAGCATGCTTGTCTAGATGGGCAGTTTGGCTTGACCCAACAGGGCTTTCCCTGTGTTCCTATGACAGCTGCTGCTCTGCACCTAGGCTTGGAGGCACTTGGGGGGGGCGGAATCAGCTGCAGCCACTTGTTCCTCTTACTTGCATCCTTCCCCTTCTGCCATTTCTGTGCTAAGGTTTTATGTTCTCAAAGCAGCTGCTGACAAGGCAGCTCATTCCTCTCAGCATCTGGGAGGGTGTGTGTGAAATCATCAGCTGCTAATATCTGGGGCACAAGTGAAACTTTGCACAAAGCTGTTTGTTCCCAGAACACTCAGGAAGGACTTTAGCACATGGCTGAATGTTTCTCTACTTTGAATCTGAACAGGTGCATTGCCACACCGCAGAACGCCAGACACACTCCAAACATCCAACAGCAACAACCACTACATTGCAGCAACTGCAGAGGTGCCTGGACAGAGCCAACTGCACAGATAAGCAAGGGGGGGGGACAATGTTACAAAGCGTAACTGCAACTACCTCCCCCAACTCCTCAAACTTTTGTCACATATGAGTTCTATATATTGTTTTGCAAAACATCAACACTTGCGCCAGCAGCACACACTGCTAAGCTGTTTCTTGAATCTTGACAAAAGTAATTGGCTGCTGCAACTTTTGTCCAAACACTCATGCGAGCACAATGGCTCTGCAGGACCATGGGCTGGATGCATAGAGAAGGAAAAGCTGCCTCTGAAAATTGTGACTGGCTGCAACTATACACCACATAAGCTGAAGGTGGGGAAGGGCTGCAACTCAGTGGCAGAGGGTCCCAGGTTCCATCTCCAATGGCATCTCCAGGTCGGGCTGGAAGAGAACCCTGCCTGAAACCTTGCAGATCGGCTGCCAGTCAGTGGAGACCAGTGTTTTCCAAATGACTTGGTTTTTGGACTATAGTTCACATCATCCCTGACCGCTGGTCCTGCTGGCTAGGGATGATGGGAGTTGTAGTCCAAAAACAGGTGGAGACCCAATTTTGGAAAACAGTGGTATAGACCAGGTCGAGGCGACATGATAGAAGTTTATGGAACTATGCGTGGCATGGAGAAAGTGAAAGGTTTGTCTCCTTCTCTCATAACATTGGACCTAGTGAACCCCCAATGAAGCTGAATGTTGGAAGATTCAGGACAGATTGGGGTGGGGGGAGAGCTTATTCACCCAGAACTGAACTAGGCAGGCCATTGGCCTGATCCAACAAGCTCTCCTTATGTTCTTAAGAGGTAGATGGGCCAAAGGTCTGACTCTGTATCATAGCTGTCAAGTTTTCCCTTTTCTTGCGAGAAATCCTATTCGGAATAAGGAAATTTCCCTTAAAAAAAGGAAAACGTTGACAGCTATGCTTTGTATAAGGCAACTTCCCATCTTCATTCATGGGTAGGCAAACTAAGGCCCAGGGGACGGATCTGGCCCAATTGCCTGCTCAATCCGGCCCACGGACAGTCTGGAAATCAGCTTGGTTTTACATGAGGAGAATGTGTGCTTTAATTTAAAATGCATCTCTGGGTTATTTGTGGGGCATAGGAATTCATTCCTCCCCCCCCCCAAAAAAATATAGTCCACCTCCCACAAGGTCTGAGGGACAGTGGACCGGCCCCCTGCTGAAAAAGGTTGCTGACTCTGATATAGATAGATGGTGGATAGATGATAGATAGATGATCGATTGAAAATACCTAATTACAAGTGCACAGAGTAAGAAAACACAAAAAAGAAGAAGAAATAGTACCAGTGTATGGGGGGGGGAGCCAGAACAACAAAAAATTGTAGACCTTTTTTAAAAATTGAATTTATATACCACTCTATAACCAGAGGTTGCAGAGCAGGTCACAGAAAATTCACAATATATAAAATAAAAACAATAATCCAATAACAACCCCCCCCCAAGAGTCGCATTTTAAAATGGTACAGGATGTTGATCAGGTCAACCAAAGGCCTGGTTTAAAAGGAACATTTTTGCCTGGCGCCTAAAGGTTTGTAATGAAGGTGCCAGGCGAACTTCCTTGGGAAGAGCATTCCACAGACAGGGAGCCACTGCAGAGAAGGCCCCGTTCTTGTGTTGCCACCCTCTGGACCTCTCGAGGAGGAGGCACACATTACCAAAAAAATGTTATTGTAGTTAACCAGTTCTTATCCCAATATAGTAGTTATAAAAATGAATTCCAGCTATCATTGAATTTGTCCATAGCAAGTCTGCATCTGTATGCAACTTGTTCACATGTAGTGAGCATGAAGGGAGGTGCATTTTTATTTTTCCAGTTCATCAATACTTATATTTTTGCTGAAATAAGGGTGCATAGAAAGGGAAAAGGCTGTCCTATGGGGTGAGAAAAAGCAAGTAGCGGAGGTGGATGCTAGCGGAGTCCTAGGCCACATGTCCTTTTCTTTTCTTTTCTGATGTAACATAAATCTGGCTATAGAGATCTTTATTTGGATAATTTTTATAAAAGATTTCCCCCACTCCCGATACATTTGTTACAATTATTTTATGTCACAGCAGAGAAAAATTGTGCCTGCCTGTCAAAACTCTTCAAAATCATGTTGACTGTTAGGCAGGAAGGAAACAAGTCACACTTGAGCTGGAATGAACATTTGCATCTGAGGTTTTGTATCTATGAAAGGGATGATATGAATCACCCAGCCCCAACCTGCCTGTGACAGCCTCTGGCCTCTGTTTGCTTTGCAGATCAAGCTTGTTTTGCCATGAATTACTCTGAATATTTTATTTTAGAAAAAGGAGCTAAAAGCACAGTCTTGTCTACAACTCAGCTCAGCTCAGCTGGGTGGGATGGGATTTGATTGGTCCTCAATTTCTGTACAGCAGAAAAGCACACAATTGAAGCTTGTGGGGGGTGGGAGGTATCTTATCACGGCATTGCAACATTTGTACACACACAGGACTGCCATTGTTGGCATCCGTCTGTCTTGCAAAACAATGGAGTGTGCCTCTGGGGGCAAAGTCAACTGCTGGAGAATCACAGTGCCTGCTGTGCCTGCAGAGACCCTAACTTCTGCCTCCTGCATTGTCTTTGCTGTGTTAGCAGCACCGAAGTGACCTTCCTGGGGAACAAGCTTGGGAAGTGTGTCTAGAGGTCCTGGACTGCCCAGAGGACAAGACCCCCCCCCTTTCAGCCTCTCTAGTGTGGTCCAAAGGAAAGCAGAGCAAGACATTTGGCAGCAGCTTGGTTGCAGGAGTTTTGAGAAGGAGGCATACAAGGCGCCACCCAACTGTCTTAGAGTCTCCACTCTTGTGTTCACTCCTTAGTCTTCTCTTCTCCTGAAGATGTCCCACACAGATAGCAATAGCAAGTTGATAAATGGGGCTGTATACACACCTTGCATTTAGAGCACATAGATTCCTCAAAAGAATACTGGGAACTCTAGTTTGTTGAGTGTGCTGGGAATTTTAGCTCTGTGAGAGGGAAACTGCTCTGGGGTGCTTCGGGATTTTATCTTTGTCGCCAGAGGCCCAGGTGGCCACAGTGGCTGGGACTAACTTCTACCAGCTTCAGCTACAGCTGTTTCTCGATCAGGATAGCCTGACCACTGTTGTGCATGCACTGATAACCACTGGCTGGATTACTATAATGTGCTTTATAGGGAGCTGCCCTTGAGGTTGGTCTGGGAGTTGCAGCTGGTGCAAAATTTGGCAGCTCAATTGCTCATAAGTGCAAGATATTGCCAGCATACATAGGTGACCTCTCCCTGGGGCCCTGGGTGCCCAAGCACCCACAGATTTCCCCATTAAGGGGCTGAGCAGAGGGTGGCAGAGGGTGTTGGGCATACTGCAGGGCATGTACATGCCATGTTAGGCTGCCTTACTGCCTTCCACCCTACCAGACCAGTAACACCAGTAACAATTGCTTTGAGAGGATATATAGTATGTGTTTGGTTAAGAAACAGGAAGTGAAAGGAACAATTTGCAAAACAACAGTGAAATATTTAACAAATGGAGGAAGTTGTAAGATGTTGAAAAATGGCATGAGCCCAGAGCAGAGTCTTGAATTTCCTTGCATTGAAGCATCAGAGTTTTTGAAGCTGAGAAATAACGTTCTCAGTCCTCAGCTAGTGAGTTATGGGTACCTTTGATGTGCACCTGCCATTCCAAAGTTTTGATACAGGTAAAAATGGTCACAATCTAGGCACTGTATGCGACACTGTGAAGTCCCACTGGTTTCAACGGGAAAGAGTTAAGCATGCACTTAGCTTCCCACTGAAACTGGGGATGTGTGAAACTGCTTGCCTGGGGTTGGAATGAACCTGATATGTAAACACATAAAATAAAATGAAACCAATTAATTAAAGTAAAATAGCTGGAACCCTTACAATATTAAAACTGAGCCCTCAGAAAACTCTGAACCTGGCTTTCTGAAATAAGCATTGCAAAATAAGATGTGTTGGCAGTGCTTTTTTCCTAAAAAATATTTAGGAGTACTCTCCTTTCCCTATTCATATTGAAATACTGCTCTCAATGAGGCCAAACTTAGATTCACAAAATATTTAGGGGTATGCATATCCCTGCGTCCCCCCAGAAAAAAAGCACTGTGTTGGTATGCCTGCAATGGAAAAGAGTCCTGCGACTGATGGACAGTCATCACAAATGGTACCATGATGAACTAATTCATTAAACTTGTTAACTACTTGCTCCATAAAAGGTATCCCAGTGAATTACAATGTATTTAAATCATAAGCATAAGTAAAAAATACATTCTAATATAAACACACTCCCACAAAAACACTTGCAGTTCTTTTTGCACTACCCATCTACATTGGTAGGGACGCGGGTGGCGCTGTGGGCTAAAGCCTCAACGCCTAGGGCTTGCCGATCGAAAGGTCGGCGGTTCGAATCCCCGCGGCGGGGTGCGCTCCCGCTGCTCGGTCCCAGCGCCTGCCCACCTAGCAGTTCGAAAGCACCCCCGGGGGCAAGTAGATAAATAGGTACCGCTTACCAGCGGGAAGGTAAACGGCGTTCCGTGTGCGGCTCTGGCTCGCCAGAGCAGCGTTGTCACGCTGGCCACGTGACCCGGAAGTGTCCCCGGACAGCGCTGGCCCCCGGCCAATAGATGTGAGATGGGCGCACAAACCCCAGAGTCTGTCAAGACTGGCCCGCTCGGGCAGGGGTACCTTTACCTTTACCTTTATCTACATTGGTATCTCAGGTTAAGAACTTAATTCGTTCCGGAGGTCCGTTCTTAACCTGAAACTGTTCTTAACCTGAAGCACCACTTTAGCTAATGGGGCCTCCTGCTGCTGCCGTGCCGCCGGAGCACAATTTCTGTTCTCATCCTGAAGCAAAGTTCTTAACCCGAGGTACTATTTCTGGGTTAGCGGAGTATGTAACCGGAAGCATCTGTAACCTGAAGCGTCTGTAACCTGAGGTACCACTGTACTGCTTAAGAGCTGCAGAAACAGCAAACAACACCACCACAGTCTATTAAAACTTTATTCTGCATTCATTGTGATTTGCTTGCACAAAGTTGATGTGATGTCATTCTGATTTGTTTACAAGGCAGTTTTATGACAGTGAGTATTCATCCTATGCTCATCCTGATTTTCTTGTGTGGTGTATAAACATCTTTCCATTATTCATTCATCCCACAGTTCCCAGTGCAGTTCTCCAACACTTTCCAAACTGCAAAAAGCACACACATAGTCCACTTGTTGTGCCAGGAGTGAGAGTGTGCTTTAATCTATTCTATATTTTGGAAAATGGATTGTCTGTCTGTCTGCCTGTCCCTCTGTTCCTTATGGGTTTGGACGCCTCTTGAGATATTGTCACCAAATTTGCCATGAGGGTCCCTGAGGTGGTGGTAGCGGTCTTTGTTTGCCATTTGGGTGCCAGGCACCATTTTGAATCAAGATGGTGTACCAAAACATCACTTTGGTGTGACTTTGCCCATTTTGTGGCATAGGTTTGGCTGCCTCCCAAGGTATAATCACAAAACTTGTTATGGGGGTTCCCAAAAAAAGACATTAGGGTGCCAAGTGCCATTTGGTTCAAAATGGTAAACCAAAATGAGACCTTGGCATGACTTCATGCTTTCAGCATGATGGGCCCAAACTCACAAATTGCACTGGCCATTTGAAAATTGCAATATTTTTTGGTTTCTACAGATTCCCCAGGCAACACCAGGCACTCCCCACTCATCTAATCTAATTGCATAAAACTAAAGCTTTAACCCAAAAACTACTGATAGTTCTGCAAGGCAGGGGAGACCAACAAACAATGCTGTTCCACTCTGTGGTGTGGCAGGCAGGGCACCTGTGGGGAACTGCCTGAGGTGGCTGCTTCACCTTACCTCATGGGTGTCCCAGCTCTGCTGGTCCAATGTCATACCAAAGCTTTTTTTGCTTCCGGTTTAGTTTCTGAACCCTATGTGTATGGGCAGGTCTATGCCACATGAAACCTGCCTGCTGTAATAGAATTGCCTCAGTTCAAGACGTCATGATTCTACCTTGCTTTGGTACCAACCTTTTGTTTTGTTTGGTGTTATGTTATAATATTGAAATGGCAGTGTGGGAGAGGTTATGGAATGTAGTTTCCAGGGTACAAGTGGTCGCCCTGACTGATCCGAGCACCTTGTCCACATCCTTGAGCCTTACTAAAGGAAACTCACCCAACATAACTAGTCCTGTATCTGGACGCCCTTGAGATTCATCTGCTGTAACAGCAGGGTCAAGTTCCAGGGGGATGCAAATGACTGTCCTCAAAATGCTTTGCAAACAAGTCACAGCGAGCTGCTGTTGGTTCTGTTCTTTCAGGCCAGACTGTAAAAGGCCCTGTACTACCCCAGAAAAGCCCATAGTGCTGACATCCCATGTGCAGTGGGATTAAATAAAAAATCCAGTTTAGCAGTCATGTGCATCTCATGCACACACATCCCATGTTTGTTTCACATGCCACACATGCTATAAACAGCTGCAAACGGCAAATATGCACACTCACATCATCTCCATATGCATGAGAACATAGATACAGGAGACATACAGGGAAAACTTCCTTGTGATAGAAATACTTAAAGTGTGTTTAATTTTAAAATCTTGCCTCATTTTAACATGCAATTGCATTTAGCATATATTGTTTGCAGCGCCTGATGATTCCCAAGGGGTCAGTCCGTGAAACTAACTCATCCGGGCTCGGCTCCCTCAGCTTCGGAGTCACCGCTAAGAGTTGAGCAACCACTACCTGGGCGGGCAAGCCTCCCTCCAATCCCCGCCTCTGGAGAGTAACAGACATTCCTTGCCACCGAATCACCTCCCGGATCGGCCTTGATGTGCGGGCGCTCGGCCCAATCCTTCCTCGGCTGAGGGGCGGACCTCGGCGCTTGAAG
Source organism: Podarcis vaucheri (assembly GCF_965113315.1). NCBI lineage: Eukaryota > Metazoa > Chordata > Lepidosauria > Squamata > Lacertidae > Podarcis > Podarcis vaucheri. Next base: position 3,495,635 of record NC_138758.1, on the reverse strand, counting down.
AGCGGGTGGGCCGAGCGATGCTTCTGGGCTGGGGAGGTGTCTAGGGAGCTGGGAAGCGCCCGCGGTGCCAGTCGCAGAGCAGAGCGCGAGCGAAAGAGGCAGTCGGAGAGCGTAACGCACAACTGTGAGTGTCCCCGCGAGCGAGCGAGGCCGGGGGTGGGGTCGCGCTCGGGGGCTCCTTTGGCGCTGCAACTTTCCCGCCGGCCGCTTCTGGCAGAACTTGGGGAGCCTTTCCGCCCCACCTCCCGCAAGCGAAGCGCACGTGCCTTTATTAGTGGCGCCTGCCTCCGCTTGTGGGGGCTTCGCCCGCCCTGCTTCCTTCGGGCCACTGGCCAGGAGGCCGGGCTGGGCAGCAAGAGCGAGGCCAGCTGGGAGGATGGCCTGCTGTAGGCAGGGGTGGGGTGCTCTCCGGACTCTTCCAGGGGGCTGCAGGGCAGAGGGCTTGGGGCGCCAAGCGCGCTTGCTCCAAAGAGAAATTCTCCAAGGTAATGCCGCCAAAGCACTCTTGATCCTTGGGTTCGTTGGGGCGGCGGCGGTCATGCTTTTCCCAGAAGGGAAAAATGCTCCTCAGAGAGAGAGAGAGAGAGAGAGAGAGAGAGAGACGGACTGACCAGGACTGCTGCAATATGCAACGGGGACTCTAAGCTCGATGGCTTTGAAAGGGCGCGTGGGTGTAAGAGAAATTAGTGCCGGAAGCGGGTGGTTGGTCAGTCGCCGGCAATTATTTGCGGTGGCTGCGCGGGGCTTCCATGCTCAGGGGCAGTCTACCTCTGGATACTTTGACCAGATGGGCCCGTAGACCGAGTCAGCGCTTCCTGTGTCCTAACGCGTTTCCTCTGCAAGACTGCCGTTTGCAAGGGCTTTGGGAACATGCCGGGAGTGTCTGTACGTCCCTTTCCAAAAGGGCCTTTCAGACTACTAAACTTGTCGCACGTGCTTGAGAAAAGGGGGGGGGCGTTGTTTCCTAGTTCCCATCTATGCAATGGAAAACTAGTGTGGATGCTCATTGCTCCTGACCACTTCCATGTCGGTTGCATGTTCAGTACTAAGTGCATGTGAAGCAGCAATAAAGTGTGTTGGGAGAGGAGCTCACTCACCCCCGCCCCTCAGTTCCCCCCAGGTTATCTGCTGTTCTTTATGGGCACTCCCACAGCACACATTTCCACTAGCCGTGACAGGCTACCAGACAGAGCTCTTTGCGTTGCAGGTTCTTTGGGGGAGGTGGAAGAATGTGCTTTAAAGAACTGGTGCAGATGTGAGCACGCCTGCTCTTGCCCTTCCCCTTTCTTCTGCAGCTGGCTCCTTGGCCCCACCCTTTGCAAGACCTGCATGGGTGGCTACTCATCTCACTCTTACAGCAGCCCAGTGGAGGCTACACTAGACAGAGAGGGAGTGAGAGCCTCTTGAAGCATCACATAGCTTAGCACACTGGACTCTTGCTTCTGATTCGCTTGCTGCTGATTCTCAGGTGAGTGGAAAGTTACAAGCTGCCCTGCTTCCAGCCATAGGCAGGTGGTGCCTCTGCCTTTCCAACCTGCTTGGTTCTACCACTGAGAAATGTAGTGCACAGGGCAAATGCTGGCTGTAAGATTAATTTTGGGGCCCTCTGTTCAACGGACATAAAAGCAGCTGGCAACAGTTTGCACGTGGGCACGCTAAACTGCCTGGCTGCATGTGGCCTTCCGCCTGCTGCCATTCAAGGGGGTGGGTGTGAGCTGCAGACCTTTTTGAGTGAATTGCAGACCTTTCGCATGTCCCAGTGACTAACTGGACTGAGCTGCGTGACTCATTGACTTTTCCTATGTTCACCAATCTTTGTGTGTGAGAGACACATTCCAAAACTCGCCTTTCTTCTGCTTCTTCCCCCATCTCAACTTGCAAGTGGCTCCATATTTCCTGGGGGAAGTGCTGAATGGGGAAGAGTATTGCAATGCACTTCGCAGCTGCTCCATTTCCAGGCTGTGCAGAGAGAGGCAGAGTGTCTGTCAGGAGCCTCCTCACCTTCCTCTTCCCTTCTTCAGCTTCAGCCAGAGCACCCTTTGAGTTTCAAATGCCTGCTTTGATTCTTGGGATCTCCCCTTCGCTTCCCTTCGACTTGATCAAAGGCCCCCCACTCGCGAATAGGCAGGTATGTCCCCCAGAGAAATGGATGTACTTTCTCTTGACTTGACTAACCTATCATTTCTGACGGGAAAGCCCTGCCCTCGTGTGTGCCTTGGCATCAAAACACGTGCTGCTGTAATCCTCAAGTGGACATCAGGTATTTTCAACACGCCTTGTTCCATGCTTTGGCCATGTACACACCGTAGACTTAAAGCATATTTGATGCAAACTTCCCCTCCCCCTGATCCTGGGAACCGCAATTTAACCATTGCGGAACTGCATTTTGCAGCAGCCTTTAAAAGAAAAACCAGGGACGCGGGTGGCGCTGTGGGTGAAACCACAGAGCCTAGGACTTGCCGATCGGAAGGTCGGCGGTTCGAATCCCCACGACGGGGTGAGCTCCTGTTGCTCGGTCCCTGCTCCTGCCAACCTAGCAGTTCGAAAGCACGTCAAAGTGCAAGTAGATAAATAGGTAGCGCTCTGGCGGGAAGGTAAACGGCATTTCCATGCGCTGCTCTGGTTCGCCAGAAGCAGCTTAGTCATGCTGGCCACATGACCTGGAAGCTGTACGCCGGCTCCCTCGGCCAATAAAGCGAGATGAGCGCTGCAACCCCAGAGTCAGTCATGACTGGACCTAACGGTCAGGGGTCCCTTTACCTTAAAAGAAAAACCACCTACAGTTCACAGGATTCTGTTGGGGAAATAATGTGCCTCAAATGTGGTGTGAAAACAGGTGTAGCCTTACTATGCTGAAGTTTCTAATTTGTTGGTGTCACCCCAAGTTCGTTGCTGTTGTTATCTGAGGTTAGCACACATTTATGACTGGGTTGTGTGTGTGGGGGGGAAATGTGGATTTCAAAGGGGGCAGGCCATGGAGGCACACAGAAACTTGCTTTGGGGCTCAGGGACATATAAGACTTCATTTTAGAAACAAACAAGTTTTCTAATTGTGTTGTGTTTTGAATTTCTGTGGTATTAAGGAACTAATTTCAGCATCACGCCTGAGTTCTTTGTGATAATGGTCTCATCCACAGCATACCTTAAAAAACACACTCATATTTCACTTTAGGTAAAAGGTAAAGGACCACTGGACAGTTAAGTCCAGTCAAAGGCGACTATGGGGTTGTGGCACTAATATCGCTTCAGGCTGAAGAAGCTGGTGTTTGTCCGCAGACAGCTTTCTGGGTCATATGGCCAGCAGGACTAAACTGTTTCTGGTGCAACAGGACACCATGAGTGCCAGAGCACACAGAAACACCATTTATTCCTCTAACAGTCATGGCTGCTCCTGAAAGAATCCTGAGAACTGTAGTACGTTGAGGGGAGCCAAGAGTTGTTAGGAGACCCCTTATGCAGCTACCTGTGCTTAGCACCATTAACACGCTACAGTTCCCGAGAGACTTGGAGGAAGTCTTGTAACTGTTAAAGTGGTGTAACAATGCCTTGAATGTGTTGGTCACAACAGATGTGACCAATGCTGATTGAGACATTTCATCTGGATTCCCAAGTTTGGTTTGCTGGTCATCTTCTTTTTAAAAGGCTGTTTGGATTATTGGGAGCAAGTCACTGACAAAAGAACTTGGCAGCGTTTGCAAAAACTCTTGACAGTGGCACACGCCTTCCTTGCATCCGGTTTGGATTACTGTAATGGACTCTGCATGGGGCTGCCTTTGGAAAAGAGCTTAGAAACTCCAGCCGGCTCAAGCAGCTGCTGCCAAATTGGTGACTGGGAGCTTATACGACTCCCTTGTTACAGCAGATCCACCGGCTCCCAGCCTGTTTCCAAGTGCAATTCTACCTGCTGGTTAATACCTATAAAGCCATATATAACTTAGGTGCAGGCTGTCTGAAGGACCATATTTTCCCATACAAACCTGCCCAGGCTCTGGGATCTTCAGGGAAGAACCATCTCTCAGTCCCACCACCCTCAGAGACCCACTTGGTAAGGACGTGACAGAGGGCCTTCTTGGTGGCTGCTCCCAGACTTCGCAACTCCCTTCCTGGAGAAGCTTAGACTGGCTCCCTCCTTGTTGTCCTTCTGCTGACAGGTAAAGCCTGTTTCATTCTGTCAGGCTCTTGGGAACTGACTGCATTTTTTTTTTAAAAAAGGAAAGGGCTTTTAACAATGCCGTGCTGTTTTTATTATCAGGATTTTAATAGATTAGGTTTTTTTAACTAGTAAGTTTTAATTAATTAATTAATTGGTGTAAGCCTTCTTGCCTTCCAGTCAGGGGAAAATATGGCATGCAGATAACACAAACAACTCTGGTACTTGTGGTGCAATATGACTTAGTGGTTGCTGTACCATAAACCTGAAATACCCTCTGTCTACCTTCTTGCCCCCCTCCTTCCTTGCCTCCCCTGCAACTCCAAAAGTGCTGCCTCTGCCCCTGCAAGAGTGTGGACATGAAACTGCTGCCACCTCTCTTTTAACATCATGCCTCCCCTCTTCTGCTAGGGATGCATCAAACCTTTTGTGTTAATACTTGCGACTATAACAGTTTTTTGTAAAGTAAAATCTTAAATCTATTGCCTTTATTGTGTGTGTGTATATAGCAAATCCATTAGAACATAAATGTCTTGCTGGATCCATCCAAACTAGTCCAGTGTCCTGTTCTCATAGTGGCCAGCCAGATCCCTATGGAAAGCAAACATGGAGGATCTCTGCGCAACAGCAGTTCAAACAACAGCGGAGGGAGAACAAAGCCACTAGTCAACTTCCGGGGTGGCGCCATCGGCAATGGCGGACTCCCTCTGATCTGGAGGGACTAGCTCCACGCGAAACGGGTCTTTACCGCTACGGCGAAGCGGGGACCCTTTCAAAAATCACAGGCGGATGAAGCCTGTGACCATGGGACTCGGCGGGCAACTTTAGCGCCCCCCAACCCGCAAAGGAACCCACTAACGGGCTCCGGAGCGAAGAGGGGGAAGTGGCGCGCTGCTGAGAGTCAACTGCTTCTTCCGTGGAGTGAAGCCGCACAGCCGTTGCTGGAGAGCACTGCCTTTTTCCTGGGACAATTTGGCTTCTAAAATAATCACCTGTGAGTATTTAAATCTCGGACAATTGGACTTTAAATAAGGACTTGCGAGGAAAAAGGAAAATTGGACTTAAAAGTTTACTTTAATTTGGCACTGAAACGGGAAGGTCTAAACAGGAAGTCAGCCTTTCGTTTCTTTGTAGATAGATTAAAGCAAAGACATGGCAAACTAGAGCTCAGAAAATCGGTTGTAAAAGGTTAACTTTCATCATTTAAAATTGTTGAACCCCCTTCGGAAGCAGGAGAAGAGGGGGGATTTTTTTCGGACTGTTTAAACCTGCAGAAGTGATTGCAAAATAAAGTAACTTTCCACCGTCTTGATCCTGGAGCGGGGTGTCAGGACTGACGTTTTTTGAAGCTCATTGACCGGAGACAAACGTCTTTGACAGATGGCTAAAAGAAGAGAAGCATAGTGATTCCATTGTTCCCCTTCGCATTTTAAAGGAACAAATATTGACAAAATATCTGAAAAAGGAAACTTTGTTGTCAGACTTGTCTTTAAAAGAAAGAACAAATAGAAGTTTTCCCCCTAGAGGGAGACTGTGAAACTGTAACCAGCTTGCAGCTGTTACTGATTACAATCGTGGGAATAGACTCTGACCTTGCAGGACAATGTATTTAGAAGCTCTGTTGTGTGCTTTCTCTAAAACAAATGCCGTACTGGAACAGCTACATGAGAAGACAGACTTGATGACTGATGCGATCAGAAATTTTGAACAGGCAGTGGGAAATTATATGGAGCCCACCCAGGAATTAAATCAGGAGTATGCCCTGACAGAACAGATGAGGGAAGAGGATGTTGCTGAATCTGGGGCGCCAGAGATGGAGGGAGCTGTGGCCCAGCAGGATCATGAGCTTTTGGATTTGACAAATGAACTTGGAAAAAGCCAGATTTGGAAAGATAAAGTTGGGTCTGGTTTGGAAATGGGGGGTTGGATAGACCCCCCTATGCAGGGATGTTTGGACTTTTCAAGTCTGGCAATGGGCCGTGAGATGTTTGGGGTTGTGGGGGCTCTTAATTTTGGAGGGACTTTGAAACATGTTCTTAAATACCATATGGAGTTTAGCGTGGACTATGGAAAAGGGGCTGATTTGTCGAGATGGGTCAAAAACATTGTTAAGCTGGAGTTCCCACGAGTGAAAGGAGCAGGAGACAAAGGAAAATACAGCTATAAATATGAAGAAGAGCCGCGGAAGGGACATGGAAGAGACTTTAGGTCCTCGGATACAAGATTGCCAGGTTAATGCGCTAGATTGATGGGATAAAAAGGACTGACAAAACCCGGGACCAGGAGGAAGGGACGTTGGATGAAGATTGGATTGTTTTTATTTATTTTTTATTACTAGGATTATCTTATAAAATTGATGAATGTTAGAAAAATGTTGGAACGAAATTACTTGACTTTAGCAAAAATGTTTAAAGAATTATGTAAGAATATTATGGTTATGAGAAGTTGGTAAAAATAAGACTTAAGTTTTAAGCTTTAAGGTTTTTTATAGTAAGATAAGATTAAAATAGATTAAGGTAATGTAATGACAGAATATCATGAAATATGGAAAGGATTTGCTGCGACAGTTAATAACCAGGATACAAAAAAAGGGAGGAGGAGGTCAAAGAAATAAGGCAGTGTTTCCCAACCTTTTTTGGGCAACGGCACACCTGTTTAATGAAAAAAATCTCGCGGCACACCACCATTACAGCCCTGTGACGTCAGCGTGCAGCGTCACGCCGGGAGGGACGCACGGAAGTGAAAGTTTTTTCCCTCCCCCTTGCCGGGGAACCTCCAAGCTTTGGGGGTGGGAGGAGGCAGCAGAGCGAGGGACTGAGGGACGGCAGCAACTGAGGCGGCGGCAGCTGTTGTGGTGGCGGCGATAGCGGGCGGAGGAGGGGGCGGCGGCGGGGCTTGAGGAGCCGTCGCCGGGAGTTGCTGCTGCTGTTGTTGCTGCTGCTGCTGCCCGGACATGCCGGCCTCCTCCTCCTCCTCCTCCGCTGTCTCGCGCTCCTCCCTTTTGCACGCGCTGCCCCGCCGCTCGGCACCACCACCGCGGAGCCGCCCCCGGCTCGACGCGGATCCTCGCCGCCGCCGCCCGACTCGCCCGCCTCCCTCCCACGGCACACCAGCCAACGTCTCACGGCACAGTAGTGTGCCGCGGAACACCGGTTGGGAAACACTGAAATAAGGTAATGACAGTTGAGGATTTGAGAATGATGGATTTGTTTTTGAGTGTTTGTGGTGTATTTTTGATTTTTGAACTTGTATTGTTTGATGTATTGTTTCTTGTTTTTTCTTTTTCTGCTTTGTTTTCTTTTGTAATTCTAAAAAATTTTCAATAAATATTATATTAAAAAAAAGAGAGACCAAAGCCACTAAGCAAGTAGCCATTAATAGCCTTCTCCTCCATGAATTTATTTAAATCCCCCTTTAAAGCCACCCAAGTTGGTGGCCCTCGCTGCTTCCTGTGGGAGGGAGTTCCACAGTTCTGCCACGCGCTGCATGGAGAAGGACTTCCTTTCACCTGTCCTGAATCCTCCAACATTCATCTTCATGGGGTGTCTACAAGTCCTAATGCTATGAGTGGGGGAGGAAAACTTCTTCTTTTGTATGAACCTCAACTTGAGTTTCTTTGTTGCTCTTTTCCCCTCCTTTCCCCCCATCCATTCCTTCACAGGGTCCTATTTTACTATCACACCTTTGCCCCGATATCCACATTCCTTGCTGGAAGGCACCACACACCTCATCAACCTTTTTTGGGGGTTGCTGGGGGACAGTTTGTGGCATAACCAAAGGACGCCCCCCCCAAAGCCAGCCTTGCCTTCGCCACCAGTAATTGGAGGAGGGGGTGTATATTCACTCTGACAAATAACCTCCCACTGAGCTGACACAGCAGGAGGAGAGGAAAGGAAGACTTAGCCTCCAGGCTGAAGCCTGGCTGAAATGAAGATGCGCATCCCAGGAATCCTCCTTGCATCCCTTTCCTCTCAAAGCACATGTGGCTCTTATTAAACTAAAGCACTCTTAAAAAAAATATTGAGAAGCCCTCACCCCAGCATGCTTTGTCTCAACTTCTTCCTCAAACTGGGGGTTTCTGCTCCTGCCATGGGGCCCCTCATTTGGAGATAACTGCACTTCTGCCAGATAAAGTCTTCTCTGAATGGGTTGATTCATTAAGATGAATTGGCTTGCAATGGGTCTGGCTGCTCAAGGCTCCCTGGGGCAGTGACTCCAATAGATACTTGCTTTGTTGAGCCTTTACTGCTGCAAAGGGAAGCACTCCTGGGCATCCATGTGGTGGTGACCCTTCACTTAGCAGCTCAGAAGCATCATTGATTCATTATTATCTTTTGAGAACGGTAGTAGTGCTTTTTTATTGGAGAGAATGTGCAGCCACACCCTAGCTCCAAGATGACTGTTCTATTAGCAAAGACAGATCTGTGCGCTAGACAATTTCTCAGACTGGCGTCTCTGTCTCTCCACCCCGTCCCCCAGTTTTAAGAAGGCATTGAAAGCATCTCTGGCTTTCCTGTCAAATGCCAAAACTGGCACAGTTTCAGAGACGTTATACGCTTAAGGTTAGATGCTGAGCTTGTGGTGAGGTTAAAAACTAGTTCGTTTCGGGTACTGAGCTGATGGGGTTGTATATCAAAACATTGAAATATGAAATTAAGCATTCTTTGCAGCAGGTTGAAAAGTCCTCTGGGAAATTTGCTACCTGTGTTTTAGAACTTTCATTCTTTACTCTTCCCCACCCCAGAGTATTATTTATATATCCCCAAGCAAACACCACTGAATTACAAGAGCAAGTTGCTGTTATATCTTGCATAATCCCAGTGGAATGTGGATGTGCAACCCAAACTCAGCTTCCTGTTTTTTTGTGAGCTTTTCTTCCTCTTTTCTGCAGATAAAGGCTATTAAGTGCAGCAGATGCCACAGGTTTTTAACATTTTGGAGGCAAGAATCAGATTTGAAATAACACACGGAGAGAATTGTCAGTATAAAAGCAAAGGTCACCATAGATATTAGGGCTGCAGAGAATTCAGTGCAGAGAAACTTAAAAGTTTCAGTACAGAGACTTTGCCTCAAGGAAAACAACATCACAGAAACTCAAGCCTATAATCGTGGGCAAGGATGTGGAACCTGTGGCTCTTCAGATGTTGGGATTACAGTTCCAGTAATCCTTGAGTCCATTGGACATACTGTCTGAGGCAGTTGGGTGTTGGAGTCCAGTAACATCTGGAGGGTCAAAGATTCCTCTATCCCTGATCTTGGGGCTTCTATAGCTCTCTGTATGTCAAGACATAATTGGTTTCCTCTCTGTGCTCAGGGGATTACTCCATTCACTCAGTGGAGAGGCTTAGTTGGTACAGCATGGGACTTTTGGATCTCAGATGGATCTTTTAGAAGGGAGCCAGGGATGCTGCTACTTGTAAGAAAGCTTTTAGATTAAGTCTGGAGGCTGAAATCTTGTTCTCCATTCTCATGTATAAATTAAACTTGCAAATGAACGCTGACAGGATTCCGCCCGATACTGCTTTGCTATTAACAGGTAGAGGAGCCATTACTGCATTGAAGCGTTGGTTTAGGAATGATTGTGCATAGCAAACGATGTGCATAATTCCAAGGATGCTTGTAAGATTCCTACAGCAGTTCTATAGCCCCGTCTGCACTATACCGTTAAAGCAGTATCACAAAGAATTCTGGGAGCTGTAGTTCATTGAGGGTGCTGAGAGTTACTAGGAGGCCCCTATTCCTCTTGCAGAGCTACAGTTTCCAGATAATTTTAATGATCAATCCTTTTCCCCAGGGAACTCAAGGAATTGTAGCTTTGTGAGGGGAATAAGAGTCTCCTAACAACTCTCTGCACACTTAATAAACTACAACTCCCAGGATTCTTTGGGTGGGGAAAAGCCATGGCTGTTTAAAGTGGGATGCTTCTTTAAAGTTCAGCTAACCAGTGATTCGTAACTGAGGTATGGGTTGGAGGGCAGGCAGGCTGCGTGGGAGCCGGACATAGCATTTGAAATATACCATCTCAGGTAGCTTTTATTTATTTATTAGATTTATATACCACCCTTTGTCGTAAGATCTCATGGTGGTTGACAGAATAAAGCAGAGAATAAAAGCAAGTAAATAATTAGAAGCAAAACAGCAAAACAATAACCCCCACTTCCCACAGACATATTTGAAAGGCTGTAGAATATTAATAAGCCCAAGGCATGGCTGAAGAGGAATGTTTTTGCCTGGCATGTAAAATATATACAATAAAGATGCCAGGCAAACTTCTCTGGGGAGAGCATCCCACAGATGGGGAGCCACCACAGAGAAGGCCCGTTCTCATGCTGCCACTCTCTGGAGCTCACATGGAGGCGGCACATGAAGAAGGCCCTCAGATGATGAACAGAGTCTGGGACGGTTAATATTGGGAGAGATGGTCCTTGTGGCAAAAAATAGTGGTCCTATGCAGTTCCTCATTCCTTATTGACAAAAATCAGATGTGGAATATCAGAGGATACTGTAAAATGCAGCTAAGGCGAAAACATTTTCCTGTCTTCTTGGTGTTTTTAAGAGAGCCTATGGAAAACTTGTAAGTATAAAGAAGAGTCAAATTGTCCCATTAGTCAGTTATCTGTCAATGAGCTTTAAAAGGGCCACTGACTTCGCTTTGGAGGACACAACCACCTGACTTCAACATGAAATACCCCCTTGCAAAAATTTTGTGTTCTCTGTTCAGACCCACACCATATATTTTAGAGCATATGGCTGGGAACTTGAGTTTACCCCCACAGAGCCACAGTTTCCAACAAATTACAGGTCCCAGGATTCTTTGGGGAAAGCCATGTGTTTTAAATGTTTGGTGTGGATGTGACCTCATTTGCACCTGGGGTAAGTTGGGTGCTAGAGCTGCAGAACTGTAGAACCTCCCAGTCCTCTCTCTCTCCCCCCCCCCACGCTTCTCCTTCTCCCTCCCTCCCTCTCTCTGGAATTGTGAATGTAGCTGTAAGCCAAGGTGCAGGAAGTGCAGAGTTTTCATTTTGCTGCATTTTGGCTGTTGATTCAACTGAGCATTTAATTTCCTTTACAGGAGCCAAGGTGCTCATATGAAAGGGGGTTATGCTACATTTCTTTCAACCTCCCTTCCTGTCGCCTCTGAAAGGATCTGTCTGCTACTGTGGCAGCTTCCAGAAGCTCTGTGTCTGCGTTTGCACATGTGTGAGTGTTCACATTGCAAACAGCTGTATAAAGAATCAGGAACTTCAGGCCACACAAGAATGACTATACTGTAGCGCTAACAGGAATGTTGGTTCAAATCCTACCACCAACACTGCTGCCCCAAACTTTAAAGCTCACATGCTTTGGGGAAAGGCAGTAATTTGGCCTGACCAGCTTCAAAGGGTTGTTGTGAGGCTATAATGTCACTGAGAGGCTGTAGTGCAAATTCAGCCAATTAATTGGCACGAAAGCCTCTTATTTATTTATTTGGAGCATTTTTTAACCCTGCTCATCTGCCATAACTGTTCATACAGCAGCTTCAATGCAGCAAATTAAAATAAGACAGCCTTTTTTCGTAGAAGAGTCCCTTTGGGCAAATGGACGCATTTACAAAGCTGTCGTGAGCGCTTCACGCACCTCATGGCCAGTTTTGTTGAGTATGATATAATGCTTCTTCCAAACCTAATTTCACAGAGGGGAGGCGGCCCTTCGAATGTCAAGGAGGGCATCTTAAGGGTGCATGTTATTGACCGCTGCCAAAAGACATGGCACAAAAAGGAAAAGGGATGGGGAGAGAAAGGGGCAAGCAACCCCAAGCACCAGTTCTTAAAGGAAAATAAGCAATTCTCACAATGTTGCAGCTTGCAGTTTTCTGCTTTCTTTCCAATGTACAGGTATGTTCATTTCAGTGGGATCTGCAGGGCAGTGTTAGAAAATACCCATTTTGCAACTGGTGCGGTCCAGTTGTGCCAAGGTGGAGCTCTCTGGATGCCAGGATGGCGACTGGGAAAGCCAAATGCCACTTAGAGAAGAATCTGAAATATTTTCCTTGGAGCTTGAGTTTGTTTTATACAGTGGTACCTCTGGTTACGTACTTAATTCGTTCCGGAGCTCTGTTCTTAACCTGAAACTGTTCTTAACCTGAGGTACCACTTTAGCTAATGGGGCCTCCCCCTGCCGCCGCGCCGCCGGAGCATGATTTCTGTTCTCATCCTAAAGCAAAGTTTTTAACCTGAGCTACTATTTCTGGGTTAGCGGAGTCTGTAACCTGAAGCGTCTGTAACCCAAGGTACCACTGTACTGGATTGTTTTATTTGATGTTTAAATGTGTTGCAAACCACTTTGAGATTTGTTCTTCAAAATATAAAGTGGCATAGAAGTGAGATGAGCAATAATAATAATAATACCCCACTGCAGAAAAGCACCTGCGCATTCCATTGTCGCAACTGTACTATTTGGCAATTAGATTATATACCAGAGTATCTAACACTGATGCAGAGTGAACAGATGTAATAAATGAATCTTCTGAGAACTGCTTTGCTCAGTGGGTCTTGGAAGGGTGTGGGGCACCTGTTCAAATGTAACTTTTGCCCAGCTCTGAAATCCTTAGCACATCTTGTGGGATGATGCTCAGTATGCGCAGCAGTTGTCTGCCCATATGTTTCATAAATCCTCAGCTCCACAGGGTGAGCTAGCTCCCTGGCTTAACTCTACATGAGGAGTTCTCTTCCCACCCGTCCCTTTCGAGCAAATGGTCCCAGAAGTTATCTTCTTTCCCCTCCCCTCAGCAAATGTTGCGGACAGCTGCTTTGTGATATACATGTGTCAAGAACCCGCAACACACGCTACCCAGCAGCATATGCTAGCTTGCATTCTTTCTACACCATCTCTGCAATAGTGTTCGCAAATGATTAATCTGGAAGACATGAGGCTCTGAATTAGTAACTCGGAATGCTGCAGAACGCCAGGAACATTGGAGACGGCAGACTTAAAAAGATGTAGAGGCCCCTATCCACTGAGCCTGCAAATGAGTATTTTATGCAGGTAGAGTAGTCTTGTTTCACTTTACCTTTAGCCTTCCCATCCTTGAGAAGTGAAAGCTAAATCAGTGGCTACTGGCCACAATGGCTATGCTCTGTCTCCATGGTTCGAGGTAACATGATTCCCAATACCAGTTTCTGGAAACCACAAGAGGGGAGAGGGCTCTGGTGCTCTGGTCCTGCTTTCAGGCTCCCCTCAAGGACCTCTGCTTGGCCACTGTGAGAACAGGGTGCTGCAGTTGAGGGCCTTTGGTCTGATTCAGCAGGGCTACTCTTACATTCTAACTAGGGATGGGCAATACTAGGTTCTCAACGTTGTGATGTATCACTAGCTAAGCATCATGATGATGTTGAAAAGGAAGAAGCACTGGTCCTCATCCTGCGAGGCACCAGGGTGAAACTGCTGCCACCCCTGCTGCTGCCAGCATGTGGAGGGAGGAGGGAGGGGCGCTGGCCCCACGAGGCACCGGGCAGAGCCACTGCTGCACCTGCCAGAGCAGGAGGAAGGAGGCAGCCTGCCGGCTTGGCTGGAGAAGCAAGTCAAGGCGCCAGCTGACTGGCAAGCGAGATACCTGCAATATCTGGGTCAAACGCTATCACAATCTTTTTTTAAAAAATAAATATTTATTAAATTTTCACAATTTTTTGAAAACACATGCAATACACACAATACAAAGATATACATACAGTAACAAACAAACACGTATAATTTCTCCTTTTTTCTTAAACTTACTTCATCGACTTCCCCATACCTCCCCTTTCTGCATTCCAATTCCCCAAATTATTTCAGCAAATCCTTCCCCTTAATTTTATCCAATTTTTCCTTTTCTTTTCTTTTACTTAATCTTTTACAGCTGTAATCCCCTACTTTATATAACCACAACATTTTAACATTCATTAATTTTGCAATATTTTTTAAGATAAATTTTAAATTTCTTCCAATCTTCTTCCGCCGTTTCTTTCCCCTGGTCTCGGATTCTGCCAGTCATTTCAGCCAATCCCATGTAGTCAATCACCTTCATCTGCCATTCTTCCAGGGTGGGTAAATCTTGTGTCTTCCAATACTTTGCTATGAGTATTCTTGCTGCTGTTGTAGGGCGATCTGGCTGCGACATCTGTCACCCCATTGATCGCCAGGGTTGATTCGGCTGATCTGGCTGGCTAGGCTGGTGTCCCCTTCCTCCCTCACCGCTCCATGTGCGTCCCTCCCGAAGCTGCGCGCTCGGCGGAAGAGGACGACCATCCCAGATAGAAGGAGTGTACCGTTCTTCGGTCAAGGGTATACGATAGCTGCGCTCCCCTGCTAGAACCTCCAAACAAGCAAACGCTATCACGATCTGGCCCTCAATCTGATCCTGGAAGATGTATCAATACATCGCCCAGGCCTAGTGCTTACTTGTCTCTGTGGAGTCAGGCTTCATTTGAATGTGCTTCACAGGAGTAATTCAGCTGTCAGAACAGGAATCATTCCACCTAACATGCTTAAGACGAAAAATGTCCAGGAATGGAGAACTCTGAAACAACTTGCTGTGGGTTCTTGTCTTGTTGAAGGTTTGCACACCGTTCAGGTGCTGCTGCTGAATACTTTTTAAAAATGAGTTGGTCTGGGATGTAGCCAGTGAGAATTCTGGTGGGCCAGTTGCTTTTATGGGCTTTTTGGAAAGCTTACTCATAGCTGCTGGGCGCAGTCCTCCAGGCACTTTCCTTGTGCAAGGCACATTTGCATAACCAGGAATTGCTTTAAATGGATTAAATCCCATGTGTCACTTGCTGTGTCTCAGTCATGAGCATTGCTGTCTGGTGACCTGGCTTCCTGATAGCCTTCTTCCCTTTCTTATGTGTGGATAGTGAGGTCATTGGAGCAGAGGAAGCTGCTGTGTACCATGTTCAGACCATTGGCTTGTCTACTGGCAGTGGCTTTCCAGGGTTTCAGGCATGGGCTCTTCCCATTCTCTGCCCTTCCTGGGTTGAATCCTCGACCTTTACCACTTGAAGATTGCTGATGGTCATGGTGGACCACTTTTCTCCCTGTTCTGCCAGTTGCAGCATGTTTTGCTAGATGCCAAATGATTCCACAGAATTCAGATGGTAATGCAATAAAACACAATAGAAGAAATAAAAGATTTGTTTTGGGGGGTGAGGTCGGGAGAGAAATGTCTTGTTCTGGGGACTTTGGCACCCTGCGTGGTAAAGCCTTTGCTGCCCTTTGCCCCCAGCCTTCCCTTCCTCCTGCCCTCTTCCAGCAGCACTACTGCCACGTGGGCAAGTTTGGCATGTTCCACGGGACATACTTGACCAGTGAGGTCCTGCTGCTTGTGAATTGGGTGGGGCTGGTCGACCCCACCAACAGGTAAGGGGGTGGGGCAGCATCTTGGCTTACAAGCTGAGCATTCACCACTGGATTACAACTCCTGCATTCATTACCTGCAATTTCTGCGTTGCAGGGGGTTAGAGTAGATGGCTATTTGGGTTGCTTCCAACCCTACTGTTCTATCATTCAAAATACAATTAAAAATCAGTATGAATTTTTAATGCAGACATGTGGTAGACTGCCTGAGTGAAACTCACAGACCACAGTTTGGGAGCCCCTGGTATAGCACTTAACATTAGTATACTGGTTATAAAGAAGTATGTAAGAACAGAACTGCAGGTCATAATTTTAGAAATGGCAGTAAATCAAAATGCAAAATAAAACAGAATCACAGATTAACAATCCAGTATTGAAGCAACTCAGGAGCAGTGGGGGGATAGGTTTTCAAAATTAATTCATATATTGTGCACATGAATTGTGCTAAGCCTTTTGGGATCAAGCAAGAAACACATTTTAAAATAACAATAAAAAGGGGTGGTGATTTCTCACGGCAATGTAGGAGTGACAATTTAAGCTTTCCACATGTCAGGATTGCTTTTCTTAAGCGGATGTAGTTTTCCCTTCTCCTGTCCATTTAGCATCAGCTGTTGGGTGTCCCTGTGTTTCATTTCTCCAGGATGGAGAAACATCAGACTCTTGAGTAAACAAGGATGATTCCATTTGCATTTATGACTGCTGCCTCTGAGAGAAACCTTATGTACAGATTTCTCCTGTCAACACATGGAAAATGTGACTCTGCAGGTGCACCTGTCAGATTTGGTTAATTTGTGACATGTAGCTTCAATATGTTGCACGGCGGGCAGAATACTGAACTCCTAAGCCATGTATTCAGTTAAGCACAAACCCTAAATTGAACCTGCTTGCTTGTCTGACTTCTTTGCATGCAAGTTCTTTCCTTAATTATGCCAGGTGGTTAATGCACCCAGGTATTGTATGCACAGAACTATGTACTATTGGATTGTGGATGAAAGTAAGTTTCCTTTCAATCTCTTTCTGTTTGGAGCTTGGTAGAGGAAATAGCATCATCCCAGAGATGCAGTATATAAAATTTGGTATGTGTGGCAGGGGCTTTAGACAAGTATGAGGAAGCTGTGCTCTTTTCTGCTGTCTGAGTATGTGAATTAGCTTGGCATATCAGTAGCTTGGAAGGGAGGGCAAAAAGAGTGAGAAAAGAATCAAACAATTTATAGAAGCTGTTTCGTTTAGGCTCACTCTGATGTCCACAGGAGACCAGATGAGTTACTATTTGCAAGCCTCCTGTATGGGAACGTTGTTTGCCCTGGTTTTAAATAAAATTAAATGCAGATTTTTCTTTTTGTTTCTCTTCTGGAGGAGTGGTATGTGTCTATATTTGTGGGTGGGTGTTTGAAAAGCAAGTACAGGATCCCAAGAAAAAACAACAACCCACCATGCTCATTCTGAACTCCTGCACTGCCCACCTTCCTTTAGCCAACAAATACAGAGGGCGAATGGATTTTCCTCCCAGTTGATTATCCTGCAGATGTTATTGTATATTTAAAAACCTCAAAGAAGTGAGGTCACTTTCCCTAAATAACAGAAGATGTAGATCTATAAATAAAGGTTGCCAGACATTGGTCTTCTGAGAACATAATAGTTATTTTGGCCTCTGCTAGAGTCTGAGGCACACCCAGATTTGCGTTATTGCAAAAAACCAAAAAACCCTTTCCCCATAAAGTAAGTAGCCATTTACACTGTGCCGCCATATCTGCAGAGGATTCTGAGCAGCATGGATTTTAACTTTTTTTAAAAAAAACCTGAAGAACATTTGGAGCTTCTAGACGGAGGTAACTCAAGGAGCCATGTTAAACATTAGCTGTTTCCAAGCCATTCTGCAAGCTTCCAGGTAATTTTGGCCAGCTAGTTATCAGCAGGTGTTCTCTGCTCTGATGTATTTTCCCTTTTTAATATTTTTGGAAGAGGGTATGTATAAATGGGAAGTTTAACCCCCAACAAAGTGATCCCTGAATTGATAAGGTGGGTCATAAGGACTTTGCATTAGATTCACCAGGAAGCTGACTGGCCAAAACATCCCAGAAGAGCATCTTGGATAGACTGTAGTTCTGCATGCTTTTCCCAGCTATGGTCAACCAGAGATGACTTTGGAAAGCTGGCAAGCAAGGCATATCCTCCTGTTCTGTCTGTGTCCTCAGCATCTGGCAATCAGGCACCCTGATTTTGTTCCTGAGTTGCCAGAGGATGGGAGGATTAAAAACTGGAACTTACATCCAGATCCCAAGCAGAGACAAAATGATGAGTAGAGAGTGAAATCTTCTGTTCTTTTTCTTGGAAAAAAATCTGGAATAAAATCCAGCAGTGCAGCAGCAATCCTCACTATTCAGACTGATAATTTATGTTTAGTGCTCTCTTCTGGAGGCTGAGTCTCTTAACCATGCTGAGACACTTCTTCGAATTCACTGCTTTCCTTCTGGGAGATACCCAGGAGAAGAAAACCAGGTTCAAAACAAACAGTAGCTTTAAAAGGGGCTAGTGGATCATTTTATAAACAATTTCAGGAAAAGGAACTGGAAATGTTTCCTCTTAGAATAGGCTACTCTGAATACTTGGTGGTGGTGGGAAATCCAATGAGAAAGTTCAATGCATGCATGTAGAGTCATAGAATTGTAGAGCTGGAAGGGACACCGAGGGTCATCTAGTCCAACCCCCCTGGAACGCAGGAATCCTGCCCATGATATATTCAGAAACTGATGCATACATGCTGTGTTAGCCTCTGCTTCCAAAGAAGTCAGCTTCTCATTACTAAAGTTGATGCTGCAATAATGGTTAAGGAAATAAGAACTTGTTTATACCATTTGTCCATTGAGTCCAGTGTTGTCTGCTCTGAGTGGCAGCTTCTCTCCAGAGTTTTGGGCAGAGGGATCTTTTCACATCTACTGCCGCCTGATCCTTTTCTAACCTGAAGATGCCAAGGGTCGGACCTGTGCTCAAGCCCTGAACTACTGGCTTTACCCATGTGCCACAGGTGGGGTGTGTCTCAGTGGAAGCCTGGCCACAGGGATAAAAAACCTGTTCATTTTTTTCACCTGCTTCTCAGAGACCAACCAATGAGGTGGTGATCTTCTTTGTACCCTGCCAGTTTAGACTGAGGGTGAAGGCTGGCTCCCATATTTTGGGAATTTCTAGATGTCAAAAAGTAGCATGTCAGGAGAAGGATAGATTTAGCACCCCAATAGCTCTCATGCAGTATATATATTTGCTCCAGAGTGAAGCAATCCAGACCAGACAGAGGTTTTCCACCTCATATTATGTTTATGAGAACTGGGCTTTTGTTTTACTGTTTCTGATTTCCTAGTCCCAGCTGCTTTCCTTCTCCCTGGTCATTCACTTGATTGATGGAACTGTCTAAACTTGTCAATTTCACTCTTAAGGTTTAAAAAAATAAAATTACTGGATGTATTGAAAAGCAGGAAGTGCCCCCTTTCAAACATGTTATGTGGGAACTGCATTTGGTCAACTTGTGCAATATAAACCTCTTCCTGCATGAGATGCAGACATCTTTTGTCCTACAAAGATAAGGGAGATATGATTTCTGATATGGTTTCACTGTTGTGACTGGATATAAGAATGGAAGGAAACGGCCTGCAAATCTATACTGTAGTGCTCCAAAGGTCATTCCTATGCCAGCTCACTCTGGAAGAGTCAACTGTTTATTTTTCTACCTTGTTTTTCTTTGCTTGGGAGATCTTACTTTGAAGACACACACACACACACACACACACACACACACTTCTGCAAGCAAGTGGTGGGTACCTGCTCAGGCAGGTAGCCTCTTGTCTGCCTTTAGAAAGGTAAACACTCAAAACAAGAGTACAAAATCTGCCTTCTACACAGCCTGTTACAGAAAGAGTCTGTTAATGCATTTCCCAACTCCCTCCTTTGTTGCATAGTTGCCCTTCTGTGGCAACTGTCCTGACTCATCCAAAGGCATAGCTACTGCCCATGGTTCTCTTGCTCAAGATGATTATAGTCATTTGCTTTCTGCTTAGCAGCTTAATGAGGCTTTCTGCCATCAGGTCATTTTCCTTCTTCAAACCCTTATTGAGATGTGTTGATGGTGTTTGACTCTTCACTTAGATGTTTTCCAATTTGGTGCTTTGGTGGGGAGAACCAATAAGTTTGGGGGCTTTAATCCCACCTGTGATTTCAGCTAGAATGTCCCCTCTTTCAGCTATGGTTGGAAGATATTATTTCGTCCTGTTTGGTGCCGTGGTTGGCACTGCTCCTGTCCTGGCTCTTGCAATGTAATCTTGAGATGTGTGTGCCAAAGACCAGTGGAAAGGAGTCACAGAATCATAGAATTGTAGATACTCTGTCACTTAGTCCCATGTCCTTGTCTTTAGCAGGTTTCTTTAAGGGGCAATTTCATGCCAATTAAGGATGAGGAGTATAGTAACAGAGCCACCTTTTGCATGCAAATATCCCAATTATGTGACCTGTCCTTTTGTCTCTACTCTGTTGTCACCCTGCTGCTGTGGGTGTCTTCTGTAGCAGTCTCTGAAGCAAAAGAGAGGAGTTACTGGCACCACTTAAAAACAAGAAGCGTATGCATTCTCCTTGCTTTTACTGCCACAGAGAGATGCAGAATTGTAGGCTAAAAGCATAATCTGAGCACAATGCAGACAAATGTCTCTCTTGGAGCCTCTAATAAGCTTCTACCCATTCATTTCCTGATGCTGACAAGCTGAACAAAGAAGAAGGCATGTTTTAAATTTAGCTCTGAGTCACTGGCTTTCCTGCATCTCAGACCTCTGGGTAAGTGTATAGGCAGATTCCCTGTAATGAAAGCCAAATATACATCTGTTGCAGGTTTGCTGGACAGTCTCTCCTCATAAGCATTTTGCTTCTGTATTAATGTTGGGCAGTTGGGGGAGAAGGGATCTGTCAGGATGAAGGTGGGCATTGGCTTCAGTGAGATTTGCGCAGTCTAAATTGAATGCCAGGTTGGCAGCCATAATTACTTCCGTAGCCCACTCTGAGCAGCTTGTCGGGTGCAGACGTCCTCTTTGCATGATCATCGGTTCCTGGGTCACTGCAAGGGAAAGCGTGCTCCCTGCAGCTCCCCAGCCCATGAGAAAGTGGCTGTGGGAATAAGCATCCTTCTTCTGATGTTCTTTGGCATCTTTGTCTCACTTTTGAGAAATGATTAAAAACTTCCTTTTTCTTCTTCATGTTCTGTGTGGTTTCTTTGATCTTTTCCCTACTCGGAGGTTAATTATTGCACTTCTAATGCGCTTCGTTGCTTTTTGTGCCTGCAGTCAGAGATCTGTTCATTCTGTTTTTGCAAAGCTCGTAGCATATGCTGGGTACTTTATGAAGGCACCAATTGCTGCGTGCAGAATTCAGTTTTCTGCACACTGGTTAGAGCTGGAGTGGCATGGGTCTCTTATCTCCCTTAGCAATAGCTAGGGATGTTAAGAAGGCAGTGGGGTTTTTTTATTCCACACTCTATTGGTTGTATGCAACACTGTTTCTTTTCTGCTGCTTTTCATCTTCCACCAAACATTGCATTATTGGTCTCGCTGTCTGCTGCGGCAGAGTTACATAACTCGCTAAAGTCATTACATGCATTTTGATGTTGTTATGTTATTCCACTTTGTTTGTTTCATTGCAAAGGAAATACCATGAAAATGGGGTGAAGAGGAATGTAATTAGTTATTTATCATTTGCAGGCTGAAAAGATCCACAACCATGAATACCGCTTGTATTAATTTAATTGATTTCCATTCTGGACATGGGATGAATAACTGAACACTGGCAGTTTCCACTCGTGTTTTTGCTTTCATTTGAATTCTCTGATATCCCTAGCAATACAGTGGTGCCTTGCAAGACGAAATTAATTCATTCTGCAAGTCTCTTCGTCTTGCGAGTTTTTCGTCTTGCGATGCACGGTTGCCCATAGGAATGCATTGAAAATCAATTAATGCGTTCCTATAGAAACCGCCTTCAGACCAGGTCTGGGGACAGTCTGTCCCCGACCTCTTCTGAAGGCTGGGGGGGGGGACAAGGGCTTTTCTTCCCACCCCCAGCATTTTAAAAAACCCCGGGACAGAGGAGGACTTCTCCGCTGTCCGGGGCGATTTAAAAGCCCTTGGGAAGGCAGGCAGGGGGGACACAGACTTTTGCCCCCCGCCAGCCTTCAGAAGAGGTCCAGGACCTCTTCTGAAGGCGGGCGGGGGGCGAAAGTCTTTGCCCCCCCGCCTTCAAAAGCTGTCCTGGACAGGCTTCGCGGACCTCTCCCGCTGCTTGCGGAGAGTTGCCAGCATGCCGAAGCCTGCGCGCGCTGAGATCAGTGCGCCCAGGCTTCGCGGCCCCGCCGCCCGGCTTCGGAGCATCGTTCCGAAGCCGGGCGGCGGGGGGAGGTGTTCCCGCCCCGCCGCCCGGCTTCGGAGGAGCCTTCCGAAGCCCGGCGGCGGCGGGAGGAGGTGTCCCCGCCCCACCGCCAGGCTTCGTAGGAGGTCCGAGGACAGTGGGGAAGACGCGCTGCGCTTCCCCGCTGTCCCGGAGATTTCCCTATGGGCTGTAGTCTTGCGAAGCAAGCCCATAGGGAAATTCGTTTTGCGAAGCGCCTCCAAAACGGAAAACCCTTTCGTCTAGCGGGTTTTCCGTCTTGCGAGGCGTTCGCCTTGCGGGGTACCACTGTATTGTGCAAGATTTTTCAGGAAGGCAAGGAGGCAAGCAAGAGTGGTTCCCTGCTATGTTTGCCCAGCTAAGTTTGCCCTGTGGTGCTCCAGAACGTGAAATGTCTGTGAAAATCTTCTTCCAGTTCTCTCTGCTCAGGGTGTGGCTGGGGAAATGATGAGGGAAATGGAAGCTGGCACCTTCCTAGGAACCCTGATGTCATTTCCTGTGCTTCAGGGCCTCTTCTGTTGCCTGTGGAGGCGCTTCTAAAGGTTTTCTGTGCTGTTTCAACATGCTGATGTGCATCCGCAGTTCCTTTTTCTTCCACTGCATGATTGCAATGGGCCTTACCACGCAGCTTTTTAAAAGCAGGTGTTCCTCAACATGGGAATATTACGCAGGGTGTTGATGAAGCCTTGCTCACCAGGTAATCATAGAATCATAATAAAACACTCCATTCCTCTAAGCCCCCTAGTTGATGCTTGACTCCCAACAATTCTGAATAATTATTTTTATTCTAGAAAAGCCAAACAGGCATTGGGGAGTAATGTGCGTTGCTAAAGGGGGTTCTTACAATCTAAGAGGCTCCCACATTTCTCTTAAGCTTATATTTCATTTCAAAAAAGTTTCCTAGTTTAAAGCTGGAATGTTCAAGCCTAACATTCACAACTCTGGATTATTTGAAAACTGGTTGTTGTTTTTTTTGCAAAAGACACCCCCTCACACCCAGCTCCTCTCTCAGGGCTGAACAGTGCATAATGCAAAAGAGCCATGGTTTTGATTTCCTTACATGCCTTGATCTTTCTCAAAACAAAAAACAAGAATTATTTCTGGATTCTTATGCCTTAATTCAGCCTCAAAGAAAAGCAGCACTGGTTTATGAACCATGGTTTGCTTTGAGCCTAGTTAGGTATTGGGTGTGTGAGCCTGGCATCCTTCCTTGACCATGGTTTTTTTGGCCACCCTGTCCGGGAGCTCCCTAAGCTATAAAAGCACAAAGCAAGAGCTTCTGAAAAGCAAACGGAGCTTTGCAGAAACAAACCATGGCTTGTTAGATCATCTGTGGGGCAACTCGTGGTTAATTTGAGGTTTGGCTTCACCAAAAGCGTGACTAGAAGTCATGTGTGAACAAGGCCCTTTGTGTCTATTAGGTGGCCATAAAATGACAATTGCACGCGCATGTTGCTTACCTGGTACGCATGTTGCTTGTCTCTTTCACAAGCAACCTGCGTCCCTGCCTTTCAGGTTGCAAGGGTGGAATTAGTTCCTCAATGCTATTTAACCAGCCCATCATATGTTGTAAAAGGGACGCGGGTGGCGCTGTGGGTAAAACCTCAATGCCTAGGACTTGCCGATCGTAAGGTCGGCAGTTCGAATCCCCGCGACGGGGTGAGCTCCCGTCGTTCGGTCCCAGCTCCTGTCAACCTAGCAGTTCAAAAGCACCCCTAAGTGCAAGTAGATAAATAGGGACCGCTTTATAGCGGGAAGGTAAACGGCGTTTCTGTGTGCGGCGCTGGTGCTGGCTCGCCAGAGCAGCTTCGTCATGCTGGCCACGTGACCCGGAAGTGTCTTTGGATGGCGCCGGCTCCCGGCCTCTTGAGCGAGATGAGCTCGCAACCCTAGAGTCGGTAGGGCAGGGGTACCTTTATCATATGTTGTGCTTTTTCACTGAAGGGAGTAGGCCTGATGCAAAGTGGCAAGAAAAATGCAAAAGCCAGTAGTTCAAAACTCCCATCATGAAAGAGCCTGTTAGGTGTTGAGATGACATCACAATGTTTTAAATGTACAGTTCCTTGCCACCTCTGCCTTTCTGGTGGGGCTGGAGCCAAGTACAGTTGGAGCCAAGTACAGCCAAATTAACAGTGTCCAGGCATATAAAACAGAGAAGCTCAACTGATTTGATCCCATGTATTGCAGAGTTTGGACTTTTTGGCTCCCTTCCAGGTCTGCAATTCTGTGAGCCTGTGATGTGACCAGCAGATTCCTTCTCCTTTGCAGCCAAGGGCCTTATAACAGAATTCCTTCTTGATACAGTGGTACCTCAGGTTACAGACACTTCAGGTTACATAGGCTTCAGGTTACAGACTCTGCTAACCCAGAAATAGTGCTTCAGGTTAAGAACTTTGCTTCAGGATGAGAACAGAAATCGTGCTCCGGCAGCGCGGTGGCAGCGGGAGGCCCCATTAGCTAAAGTGGTGCTTCAGGTTAAGAACAGTTTCAGTTTCAGAACAGACTCCGGAACAAATTAAGTACTTAACCCGAGGTACCACTGTACTTAGTCCCATGGGGCTCCTTCTACAAAGAAGGCCTGGGATGGCATTAGCCTTCTCCAGTTTCTCCTTCTCCAGCTGTAAAGGTAAAGGTACCCCTGCCCGTATGGGCCAGTCATGTCCGACTCTGGGGTTGCGCGCCCATCTCGCTTAAGAGGCCGGGGGCCAGCGCTGTCCGGAGACACTTCCAGGTCACATGGCCAGCGTGACAAGCTGCATCTGGCGAACCAGAGCAGCACACGGAAACGCCATTTACCTTCCCACTGGTAAGCGGTCCCTATTTATCTACTTGCACCCGGGGGTGCTTTTGAACTGCTAGGTTGGCAGGCGCTGGGACCGAGCAACGGGAGCGCACCCCGCCGCGGGGATTCGAACCGCCGACCTGACGATCGGCAAGTCCTAGGCGCTGAGGTTTTACCCACAGCGCCACCCGCGTCCCTTCTCCAGCTGTAGGCCCTTTCCGTATCACCTGCCGTTCTCAGGATCCTCCCACCCCAATAATGGCATTTGGGGGTGGTGATCTGCAGTAGGAAAGGAGACAGGAACTCCCCAATGCAATCTCTTCAAAAAGCTTGGATCCACCCCTTATATTTAAAGCACACAGACACACTTAGAACCTTGGCAAGTGTTTACCTCTCTGGAGAATTAGCTACTAGTAGCTAAATTTCTAGGTCATGGCTAAGGAAGGCCAGTCAGGAGAGTGACTCACTTTCCTGGCTCAAGGAGGACTCTTTCTTCCCTCCTGAGAAAAAAAGCAACAGGGAAACATTTTGGCTAAATCTCTCCTTGGTCAGGACTACTGTACTCTTTTAACAATGTGAAATCTTTCCTTAGTAAAGCTGCATGCCATTAGCACTGGCAGAACAAAGGAACTGCCTTCCTTTTCTGGGCATGGAGAAAAAACCCACAATTTTAATCTGTGAAACAGAAGTTCTAACACATTGCTTAGAAGTAGTTTATGCCTGAAGATGTACCTTTTTCTTGTACTGAAGTTTTGGAACAATGTGCAGGGAAGCTGTGAATGATCCTTGGTTTGCTCTCTGCTTGCAGCTGAAAGCTTCTGTTTGATTCACAAATCAAATTTCAGAGAAGCCGCTGCCCCACCCGCTGGGCTGGATCTGTGATCTGTCTGCCCTGGAGCTTAGAGGCAGGTGAGGAGAGCTACTTGCTGGGAGTTTTGCTGTGTAATGCAAAGTTTCTAGACAGTGGGGAAGGGGCTTTTAAACAGCTCAGGCTTCTGTCAGCATGCTCTCATTTGCTGGCAGGAAGTGTTGTGACTCGCTGCTTAGAATTACAATTCTAAGAGGAATGCTGGGCTTCCAGAATTAACTTTCTGGGCGTGGAAGAATGTTCCATATTTTGCTGTGGGGCTAAGTGAAGAAACAGATCTGCTATCCTCTGAAATCTGGACGGGGCGAGGTAAGGAGACTGAAACAATTTTGGGGATCTAAAGCGGGAAGTCTTGGCTCAGTGTTGCTGCAGTGTGGCAAAATGAATTCTTGAGGCTAAGCTGACTTGCAAGATTCCCCTCTCTTTTTACATTTAACTTCCTCTTTACCACTGGTGTGTTAAGCAGTCCTTTTGATAGAAGTGTACAGGAGATGGAATTCAGTGGAGACAAACCTTAAGATTAGAGTTTTTCTTGTGATAAAATAAGACCAGTTTTGAGCAGTGTCTTATGTTTTTGGACAGGCTGCGATGGCGGACTAATAGCTCTGCAGTTCTGGTTTGCTTCTCCAAGAAAGCAATGAGTATAATGAGAGCAATTCTGGTCTGTCATTCTCCACCCCAAGTCATTTTTTCTAGATATAAGCAAAGGAACTGTGCCCTTAAATATGATTCCAAAACTCACAGTACACTATTATAACAGAGCCAATCAAAATAGTGAGGAGGTTTTTTTACTTCTCTCAGTGATTCTTCTGCACACACTTATGCTTTTAGATCTGACAGTTAATTTTTGTGAAGTAGGAGAAGTGATTTTTGTGTGTGGGGGGAGGCTTTCGTGGGATGGGACACTTCTTTGCAGAGCATTCTAAGTAAATATTTTTTGCTGATTTGATATGTGAAGCTACAATTTAGGTAATGGGAGGTATTTTCTAGGTTGCTCTAGACAGGAGTGTGTTGATGTTTTAAGTCAAGAATTAAGTTATCTAGTAATGAGATGCTGCGTTGAGCGAGATGAGCGCGCAACCCTAGAGTTGGTCACGACTGGCCCGTATGGGCAGGGGTACCTTTACCTTTACCTTTAATGAGATGCTGCAAGCTCCAGTGTTGAAAACAAACTTTCTCGTTGTCTTCATTCTGACACTTGTAATGTGATACATGGTCCATGAAGCTATTGCAAAATGGGCTTTGGATCTTTATGTAAAACTTCATTTGCTCTAGAGTGAGAACTGGGGTTGGGGTGTGTGTGTGAGAAGCTGAGCAGGATTCTGGAAGGGGAGTTCCTGCCATCTACAACCTCCCTGGCTCCTTGTTGTGGGGCTGTTTAGGCCAATATGACCAACTATCGCCCAGTCTCAAATCTTCCATTCTTGGGCAAGCTGTTTGAGCAAGTGGTTGCTGAACAACTCCAGGCACACGTGGAAGAAGCAGACCATTTGGATCCCTTCCAGTCGGGATTCAGGCCTCATCACGGGACTGAAACTGCCTTGGTCGCACTGGTTGATGATCTCCGGCGGGCTAGGGACAAAGGTGAGAGCTGTTTCCTAGTTCTGCTGGATCTCTCAGTGGCTTTTGATACCATCGACCATAACATCCTTCTGGACTGCCTAGCGGGGCTGGGAGCTGGGGGCACTGTTATACAATGGTTCCGCTCCTTTCTCCTGGGCTGTGTTCAGAAAGTGTTAGTGGGGGATGAGTGTTCAGACCCCTGGGCTCTCACTTATGGGGTGCCTCAGGGTTCCCTCCTGTCCCCCATGCTTTTCAACATCTACATGCAGATGCTGGGAGAGATCAGGGGGTTTGGGCTGGGTGTTCATTAATATGTGGATGATGACCGCCTCGTTCAGTGGGCCTGGGAATTCTCCCTCACGGAGGGAAGCATTCCCCACCTCACGAAGCCCATCGCCTAACCCATCACCCAGTTCTAGACTACGATTCTCATCATCCCTGGTCAGCAGGGCCATAGGATTTCATTGGTGCCTCTAGTCATGTGCCCCACACTCTGAGCGTTCTCCCCCCCCCCCAAGAAAAAGCAAGTCTCTAGCTCTCATAGAACTTTATGAGACAAAATACGCAGGTACTTTTTGAGTGATTTCTGTGAAATGAGGGTGTGGTGTAGCCACGTTGTATATTTTTATTGGTACTGAGGAATGCGCCCTGTTGCTATCAGACAGAAGTAGCACCTCCCCCCCCCTCTGTGTGAAATCAATACCTTGTGATCTCCACAATTGGGACCAGTAGGACATAATGAAACGGTCTCCCTCGGGAGGTGGTGGACTCTCCTTCCTTCCAGGTTTCAAAGCAGAGGTTGGGCACCCACCTGTCCTGGATGCTTGAGCTGAGATCCCTGCCTTGCAGGGGGTGGACTGGATGACTCTTGGGGTCCCTTCCAACTCTACAATTCTATTGATTCTATGACTTCCCATGGTAAGGTTTGTGGAGGTGACTGTCTCTCTAATTTTGTGTTTTGCTGCACTCCCCACAGCAGCCACTTTGTCCTATGCCCCCGCACAACAGTTCTTTGGGGACTGGTACCCCCTGTGTTCTCTCAAAATTCAAAATGTGCCCATTGGTACAAAACATTGGACAACTCCTTACTTACATCATGCAATAACCTAAAAGAAATTCTCTCTCCAAGCCAGCTTGATTTGGGGGGGGGGGGAGTGTGTTAGGTGTGGTTCAGATGGCTACTTAGCCAAAATGGGTTTAGTATTTCACTGCCTCCCACTTAATCTGTCTTGCAAAGCAGGATATGTGAAATTGCAGGGTGAAATGAGAGCCTCTAAACCTTCAAGTTTTGTAAGTAATTTCTTTCTCGTATTATTAACAAGGTTCACTAAAACAATATTAGAAAACATTTTAACAAAAGAGGGTAACTGTTAGCTGTGTTGTTGTTTTCTTCAAACAACAACGCACAAACATCTTGGCAGTGACATAATAATAATAAGAAGAAGAAGAAGAAGAAGTGGGATTTTCACAAGTTTGCCGATAATGAAATCTCAATTCCATTTCACTCACTCCCTCTGAAGACAAAAGAAGATTTCAGAATAGCTTGTGAGGCCTGAATTGCAGCTCAGTTCAGATAATGTTGGGCTTGGCCAGGGAGGGGCCGGTTCATGGCTCTAGTTCCAAACCATTTCAGAACATAAGTAGCAAAGAAAACAGCTGATAGCCTCTGTCTCCCATCCCACACTGAGGACTGGCACCTTTAATCTGTTGCCAAGTTAATAAATAGTTTATATATATATTTAAATTATTCTGATTAGTTTTAGGAGTTCTCCTACTACTAAATTTTAATGGCCCAGAAAGCCCCAGCTCCACTGCTTGCGTGCCTGCCTGCCTCTCTCTTTGAAGACTTCTCACGTTCGAGCATTTATTCCATCGTTCCCCAACCTGCTGCTGTTTTTTGGGACTACAGCTCCTATCAGCCAGCATAGCTCATTGGAGTTGTAGTCCAAAACAGCTTATCTATGGGCAGGGGTGGGGAACCTGAGGCCTGGGAGCCAAATGTAGTCATTTTGGGCTGGCCTCCTCAAGCCACTTCCCTCACACTTGCTGCCCTGGGGCTTCCTCAAGATGTTGGGCTTTTTGCCTGGCTGGGGTGCATAATGATCAGTGATAACCACTTTTGCTCGCCTGAGTGGAGAGAGGTGTGTGTAGGGGTCTTTTGCATGTCTGGAATCTGACACTTGGCTCACTTTTGCCCCAGATGAAATGAGGCCTCCAGTCTAAAGAAGCTTCCTCCCCCTTGCTCTAGTCCAGTGTTTCCAAAACTGGGGCACCCCAGCTGTTTTTTGGACTACCAACATCCCTAGCTAGCAGGACCAGTGGTCAGGGATGATGTGAACTGTAGTCCCAAAACAGCTGGAGATCCAAACTTGGGAAACGCTGCCTGGGGCATTAGAAAATCCTTGATTGCAGAAACACTAATGGCTTGGTGTGGGCGTGTTTCTTTTTTCTTGCTAGGAATGCCTTCGCTGGCAGTTTGAAATTTACTTTATTTCATTCCTGTTAGAATCTATTGTTTATGATCTGCAGTGTTTGTGCCGTCTCGGTCCTAATCTTTGTGGCCTAATGGCAGCCTCTGCCTGACCTGCTTGAGAGCTGTGGTGACCTTGCTGAGTTTTATTTGTTTTGTTTCCTTGGGAGGTGGTGGACCCAGTAAAAGGACTGTTGAAAGATGCTGAAAGCTGCTGGCTTTCAGGTAGAGGAATGTGGAAAGGTTTCACTCCTCATACCTTTAAGGAGATTGAGTAAGTACTCTGCTCTGCTGGCTCCAAGAGTTCTTTATTCTATTTTTTTGGAATCTCTGCTTGTTGCTGCTGCTAAACAGTTAGATGATATGAGAGCTTAACCTTTTTGAACCTGGATTCTTCTGAGTGTAGGTCACTTGGAACAGAAAGTGACTGGATTTCTTTTCTTCAAATATTTGTTTGTATAACTTCCACAGTATGTGTGGAAAGGGCTTCGGGACAGAAAAATAAAAACCCACCCTGAAAAAGGCCCATTCAAACACAGAGGAAACAAAACCATCCTAAAGCAAAGCTACTATAAGGGTACAACAGCAACTAATAGTACTAGTACTATGAGTAGTAATAATGGTAGTAGTATTAATACAGCAACATCAGGAGGGCCAGAGGTCTCTTAAAAGATACATTGGGTAGATGTGAAAGGTATTAGCCTTCACATTTTTAGAAATGTATATTTTAGTGTGGCAGCACTCACTCTTTGGGACTCCTTATGGTTGGCATCAGGCAAACACCTTCGCTGTGCTCTTTTCAGTGAAAATATGTGTCTTACCAAGCCTATCCAGACATGTAGGAATTTGGCATGTGTTTTAATCTGGTTTTTACCTTAGCATTGATTTTAATCATTTTTGAATGTTTTAAATTGTTTTTAACAACAATGACCAATGGCTCATCTAGTCCAGCCCTATGTTCTGACAGTGGTCAAGAGCATGCCCTAATTGGAAGCACCCAGGCAGGACCCAACTCATGTTTCCCAGCCAGTGTTAGAAATTCAGATACATATAAGCCAGGCACCAAATGGCTTCTTAAATCAGGATGGCTCCTTAAGCCCAAACAGAATGCCTAGTTGCCATTTTGGGGCCAGACGGCTCAAAAGTTGTATTTTTCAATAGGACTTTTCAGTTCCTGAAATTCATTCCGAATGTGCAGATAAAATATAACAGATAGAATTATACAGAATGTCTTGCTAGTGTGTGAAAACAGGATCCACAGGCATGTACCTCCAAATGGTAGAGACGTCAGGTGCCAATCCTGGTGTCCAGGCATCTTCACTTGGTTGTAAGTGGCTACTAGCCAAGTGCAAACTTCACTTGCTGAATTTCAAATGCTGTATCCCAGCAATGGATATTCAGAGACATATCACCCTTGACGGTGGCGGGTTGCTGGCCATCACTGCCTCCATTGCTTTAACTATGGAGTGGCAGTCATCCTTCCTGCACTTGCACTGGGCTTTGAAGGACCTCCAGAGGGAAGTGCAGCTGTGGGGGACTCCTAGATTATATCTACACCTCCAGACTTGGGGTTGTGGGGAAGGGGGGCACAGGATTGGCCCCATGCTCACTGGGAGACATAACCTGGTGTCAGGGACCAGCACCCCATTCCTGTGCATATCTAGTCATAAGCTGGTCCTGCAGTGCTCAATGGGGCTTGCCCCCATCTTCATAGGGCGGCAGCAAGCATGGTTTTGTGGGACCAAAACCCATTGGGACTTACTTCCAAGTGGACATACATGGGGCTGTGTTTAAGGGTGAGGGCAGGATATTGGTTACCAACCAAAATATGTAGAACTCTGATATTTGTATAGGGCCTTATCTGTTCAAAGTCCTTCTCAATAGTCTTCATGAGAAAGGTGTTGACCATTAATATCCCCATATTACAGATGTGTGTATCGGAGGTGGAGAGATAAGATCTCAGAAAGAACACCTATAGCTGCCTAGTGAGCATTCAGACTGAAGTGTAGGAGGAGGTCACAGCACATATTTGGCATGCAGAAAGAAATTAAAAGTTCCTGAGATCTTTGAGAGTTGCTGTCAACCAAGACTTGCATCCAGTTCGGTGCTAATTAAGCATCCCGTCAGCACAAGGATTTCTTCGTGTGCAGTGGGACTTGCCCCCATGGCATGGCCAGCACAGTTGGTTAGAGTGTGGCACTAAGGATGCCAAGGTTCCAGGTTTCATCCTCATTTGGGGCCGCTGCATATTCCTGCGTTGCAGGGGGTGGGACTAAATAATCCTCAGGGTCCCTTCCAACTCTACGATTCCTCCTGCTTGCCTCTCCCCCCCCCAAACTGTTCTGAGGCTTTCCCCCAATCTCCTAGATCATATTTGGGGAGAGTGCAGGGTGCATGTTTGAGCATGGAGGGGGGAGAGGAGGAAAATCTCATTGTGCATAAGGGAATCCTTGCACTGACAACGGGATGCTTACTTAGCACTCTGTTGGATACAAACCCAGGGATGTTTCAGTTTAATGACCCCCTGGATGAACTAATTTCTAGATCCAGTATACCTGAAGGAGCACCGCCTTGCCGACGTGGGGATCCAGGGCACAGTCCTTCAATGGCTGCACTCGTTTCTCTCTGGTCAGGGACAGAGGGTGGCGCTTGGGGAATTGTCATCGCGCCACTCCTTGGTGTGTGGAGTACCTCAGGGTGCGATACTCTCCCCGATGCTTTTCAACATCTTTATGCGCCCCCTCGCCCAGCTTGTCCGGAGTTTTGGGCTGGGTTGCTATCAGTATGCTGATGACACCCAACTCTATCTGTTGATGGATGGCCATCCTGACTCGGCCCCAGACACACTGACCAGATGTCTGGAAGCTGTGGCTGGATGGTTACGTGGGAGCCGGTTGAAGTTAAATCCTTCGAAGACAGAGGTCCTGTGGCTGGGACGGGACGATATGGGATTGGGGGGGCAACTCCCATCTCTTGCGGGGGTGCACCGTCCGTTAAGAGTTTGGGTGTAATCTTCGACACCTCCCTTTCCATGGAGGCGCATATTGCAGCTATAACAAAGGCAGCATTTTTTCATCTCTGCCAAGCTAAGCAGTTGGCTCCTTACCTCTCCTGCCCTGACCTAGCCACTGTGATCCACGCGATGGTCACCTCCAGACTGGATTATTGTAACTCGCTCTACGTGGGGCTGCCCTTAAGACTGACCCAGAAACTCCAGCGGGTGCAGAATGCTGCAGCGAGACTCCTTACGGCTTCGGCTGGGGAGGGCGGGATATAAATAAAATTTATTATTATTATTATTATTATTATTATTATTATTAATAATAATATTTTGTTGGAAGCCGCCCAGAGTGGCTGGGGAAACCCATCCAGATGGGTGGGGTATAAATAATAAATTAATAATAATAATAATAATAATAATAATAATAATAATAATAATAATAATAGATAAGAACATAAAACCAGGCCAATGTCCCACCCGGTCCAGCATCCATCCTGTTCTCACAGCAGCCAAGCAGATGCCAATGGTAATGGAAATCCCCCAAGTGGGACTTGAGCATGTTACCTCTCTTCCCTCCTGCAGCTTCCAGCAACTGGTACAGTGGTACCTTGCAAGACGAATGCCTCGCAAGACAAAAAACGCGCAAGACGAAAGAGTTTTCCATTTTTTGAGTCGTTCCGCAAGACGAATTCCCCTATGGGCTTGCTTCCCAAGACGAAACCTCTTGCGAGTTTGTTTCCTTTTTCTTTAAGCCGCTAAGCCGTTAATAGCTGCTAAGCCGCTAATAGCCGTGCTTCGCAAGACGAAAAAACCGCAAGACGAAGAGACTCGCGGAACGAATTAATTTCGTCTTGCGAGGCACCACTGTACTCGAGGCGTTGCTGCCTCCAGCTGTGAAGGCAGAGCATAGCCATTGTGGATAGTTGCCATCAATAGTTGCCTCCCCCATCTAAGTTGGTGGCCATTACTGCCTCCTGTGGGACTTGAGTTCCATAGTTTTATCCCTAAATGTTTTGGACTACAACTCCCATCATCCCGGACTGAGGCTTCTGGGAGCTGTAGTCCAGAACCAAGCAGACTGCTGAAGTGCATTTGCAATGTGAAAG
Organism: Podarcis vaucheri; assembly: GCF_965113315.1. Classification (NCBI taxonomy): domain Eukaryota; kingdom Metazoa; phylum Chordata; class Lepidosauria; order Squamata; family Lacertidae; genus Podarcis; species Podarcis vaucheri. The sequence continues at coordinate 3,461,917 of NC_138758.1, read as the reverse complement.
AAGGGAAGCTCCTTTTGCACTAGCTGTTGTGATCAACACAGGAGAATTTCCATTATGCTTTGCTTCTGGGTTAGAGGAAAGGACACCCACAGCATAATTAATAGCCTATTTCTCCATGGTTCATGTCTATTGTCTGAATGAAACCAGCAGGGCAGGCACAGGTGGGAAAATTAATTCTGATTCCTTGGTGCCACCTTGGTGCCCTTTTTGTGAGCCAGGTTCAAATGTTTAAGAACTAGCTAGAACTTCATAAAATACTCATAATTCTGTTTGCTAGTGTCAAATGTTCTGGCCTAAAGAGAGAGGCTCGCCCTGTGTAGACAGACTCTTCCTCCCTGCTTGCTGTTTCTTGTAGCTCTGGCACAGCTTGAAATATCCACGGGTCATGGGCTAGCTTGTTTACAAGCAGTCATCTAATATACATTCCAGTGGTGGCTACCCAAAGGAAAAATAAATAAACATGAGTTTAAACCAGATGTTGCGAGGGTCCCCCTGCCCCAAGCACTGAGCATAGGATGGGCAACACCCAACACCCCTCTCTTGAGCACATCTCCATCTCACTTCCTGTCACCCTCAAATATGATCCTCCAGTACTTACTGTCTAGCCCTGCTTTGCCCCACACTCGATGCTTGAGGGCTTCTGCCCTGCAGGAAATGTGCTGTTGACTTCTGATAATGCCTCTTGCTTGCCTGAGGGGGAGAGAGAGAGAAGGAAGAAACTAGCCTACTAATGGCTAGAGCAGGGGTCAGCAACCTAAGGCCCATGGGCTGGAAGCGGCCCGCAGAGGTCGTTTGACCGGTCCACGAGCCACCGCTAAACCGGTGCAGCGTGGTATGGGAACTCAATTCTGCAGCACCGAAAATCATGTCTGTGCATGCGCAGATGCCGAAAATGTGCATCTGCGCAGACGCTGAAAATCATGGGTGTGCATGCTCATGGACACGTGTGATCTGGCCCAGGCAAGATAAACCTTGCTGACCCTGGGCTAGAGTGTCTGGAACTTGGAAGACTAGGGTTCAAATCCTCACTCGGCCTTGAAGCTCACTTCGAGCAGTCACTGCCTCTCAGCCTAGCCTGCCTCAGAGGGTTGTTGTGGAGATTGAACAAGGAGGAGGAATCATAGAATCATAGAATCATAGAATCATAGAGTTGGAAGAGACCACAAGGGCCATCGAGTCCAACCCCCTGCCAAGCAGGAAACACCATCAGAGCACTCCTGACATATGGTTGTCAAGCCTCTGCTTAAAGACCTCCAAAGTAGGAGACTCCACCACACTCCTTGGCAGCAAATTCCACCGTCGAACAGCTCTTACTGTCAGGAAGTTCTTCCTAATGTTTAGGTGGAATCTTCTTTCTTGTAGTTTGGCTCCATTGCTCCGTGTCCGCTTCTCTGGAGCAGCAGAAAACAACCTTTCTCCCTCCTCTATGTGACATCCTTTTATATATTTGAACATGGCTATCATATCACCCCTTAACCTCCTCTTCTCCAGGCTAAACATGCCCAGCTCCCTTAGCCGTTCCTCATAAGGCATCGTTTCCAGGCCTTTGACCATTTTGGTTGCCCTCCTCTGGACACGTTCCAGTTTGTCAGTGTCCTTCTTGAATTGTGGTGCCCAGAACTGGACACAGTACTGGGAGGAGAACCACATAGGCCACCATGATCTCCTTGGTTGGGTGGGGGAAGCAGGATAGAAATGCAATAATTAAATACAGGCAGTCTTACAGTTGTTGCTCTGCCTGCTTCTGCCTCTGGCCCACTGGATGAAAAAGTCTCCACATAGCTGCCACAGGATGTGAACAGATGTGGCTTTAAGAGGGTCAGCCACAGCATGTGAAGGAGCAAAGTGAAACGTGGGGGTGCACATAGGGCACCGCCCATTGGGAGCATGCCTGTGAATATTAGTAGCTAGTTCATGTGGAAATGAAAGTGCCAGGGCTCTTAACTATGACCTGCAAATGGCGCACGCGCGCGCACACACACACATACACACACACAAAAGCATTTGACACTAGCTGAAACATTGGTGGCAGCCCATTCATCAGGTGAAGCGGATCATGCTCTAGACCAGGCAGCTGCTGCCTTTTCCCTGATCCCTTGTCTCCTGAGGCAGGGCTGCGAGTCTGGTCTTAGTCAGCATGATCTAATTGTGCCGGCTTCTCCCACAGGATTGCCCTGCCAGCTGGGCGTTCCCTGGCCTCTCCCTGGCCTCGTGGTTTACTCCCTTGTCATGGCATCCGATCGCATTTAGAAAGCAAAAGCCAACACTTAACTAATTTGAGATTAATGCTTCCCTTGAGTGAACAAATAGCAACATTGTCATCGAGACAATGTCAGCAGTCTTTTGGGTGGGTTCCCTGTAAGCACGCTTGGAAGCAAGTTCCGAGTCCTTATAATCGTGTGGCTTTTTAAAAATCAGATAGTTGCAGGTTATGTCACAGCTGCTAGGATGCTGATTTCATAGTTTCTCAGACTGCACCAGATTTAATGGATGTTGGAAAGGTGTTTTGTTAGCAGTAGCTAAACTTCTAGGCAACTCAGAGTAAAGTAGCCCACAATGGAGGTTCTTAACTCTAAGGCAGCAGGATCTGGTATGTTTTCTAGTCTGTTCTAATGTAAGTATTGGGGAGGAATTGCAGCCAGCTGGCTGGAGCACTTACTCTGCATGCAGAAAGTTCAAAGGCTCCATGGTTAGGTGATGGGCAAGAGCCTTCTCCAGGGACTTGGGCAGAACACAAGAAGTGTGGTGCAGAATCAGTCACAGGCTCATCTAGTCCACCAGCATGTTATAGTGACCAGCCAGAGAACAGCTGCTGGTCAAAGGAATCTTAGAACTGTAGAGTTGGAAGGGACCACGAGGGCCATCTAGTCCCAACTCCCTGCAATGCCCAACGTGGGGCTCAAACCCACAATCCTGAGATTAAGAGTTTCCTTTACCCACTGAGCTATCCCAGGGGTGGGGGATCTCTGGCTCTGAGAGCCACTCCTGAGTTTTTGTGTACCACTTTGAGCCCAGACCTATTTGTAGAAAATGCAGTAGATTAATTAATTGACTATGGCTCTGACTGTGCTGCTGAGTCTGCATGCCGTTCGTTTGCCCTAATCTAACAAGTGTTAGAAAGCAAGAAGAATGTGTAAACTCATTTAAGGGAGTTTGGCTAGAGCAGAGAATGGAAGTGTTGAACAGGGAAAAGGAAGCGCAAAGATGATGGAATAAAACACGGAGGGTGTGGATGAAAAAATGCAGAAGGAGAGATGCTCTTGAGCTGTGGAACTGAGCCATAGCTCAGTTGCAGAGCACATTTCTTGCATGCAGAAGGTCCCAGGTTCAATGCTCAGCATCTCTGGGTGAGGCTGGGGGAGACCCCTCTGAATCCTTGGAGAACTGCCGTCTGTCAGTGCAGACACTACTGAGCTACATGGACCATTGGCAGCTTCCAGAGTGCCTGTCCATCCAATTAAAACTATTTCATTTAATTAATTCAGCAGATATGATCCAGTCACACCAGCTTTTCAAAGTCTGATAGTCATTGACACCTCCAGACCCCCTTTGCTGCCCACTTGCCTCCCCTAGGTAATTCCCCCTTCCTGCTCCCCCCCGGGGGGGGCATTGCTTTGGGAACCACTAAGTTAGAAGTTTGAAGGACCCTTTCATCTGCTCTCCACCCCTGCAATCTTGTCCTGCAAGATCTCTTCTCTCTTTAAGTAAGTTTTAAGGAACACTATAGCCAGTTAACTTCAGAATTATCTTTCAGCAACAAACAGAGCCTCTGGCACGGAAGGAATTTGATAAACAAGGAAGTAAATTAATCCTTCAGGCTTTGAAGGGATGATGGCAAAAAAAGAGGAGATATTTAATCTGAAAACACCCTCCTCTCCTCTTACTGAGCGTATTGGGATGGGTGGTAGGAGCCAGCCCCATGAATAGAGGATCTTTCCCATCTGATGTCTCCTTCACACATTAACTTTTGCTTCCCGAGAGGAAATATTCAGCTTCATTCCCACCAAACATTTAAAGCAACACCCTGTCACTCTAGTTTAAATGAATATGGCTTCCCCCAGAGAATCCTGGGAAGTCCAGTTTGTGAAGGGTACTGAGAATTGCTAGGAGACTTCTATTCCCTTTCTAGAGCTACGGTTTCCAAAGTTTCCTGTGAAGAAGGGTTGGTTGTTAAACCACTCTGAGAATTGTTTAGGCGAGCCCATCAAGGCATGTAGAAATCTGACATTTGTTTTAAGCTGGTTTTTAGCTTTTATTTTAATTATTTTTGAATGTTGCAAAATGTTGTTTTAAAATGTTTCCTGGATGGAGATTATATATATATAATATACACACATACACACATGGAGATTATATATATATAATATACACACATACATTATATTATATACATATATATAATATTATATACACACACACACACACACACACACACATATATATATATATATATATATATATATGGTGTTTTACCTTTCACAAAATGTTTTGAGGTTACAACTGAGCAGTATATGTAAATTTTGAGAAATAAGCCAATAAAGTAGTGGAAAGGGAAGTTGGAATGATTCCATCACAGCCAGAAAAGTTTGGGGACTTTCCTGTGCTCACATGTAAATGAAGAGCCCCTGCATCAACTGGGAGCTTCCCTGTGACATAAGATTTGTGGGACTTGGAACTGAGAGGAGCCAATGCTTTGTTGCACCAATGATGCTCTCTGTGGTCTGCATGCGATGGATGAATACAGGATGCTAGGGGCTCTCCCCTATCGACTTTGCTGCTGCTTCCTGCAGAGGAATCCTCTGCTGTGTGGAAGTGGAGTTTCTCTCTCAAACAGGCTTCAGAAAGGGGTTCGGTGGCTCATAAAACTATTCTGCTCTGCCTAGAGCTGAAAACTGACCCTTGAACCCACATCCCAATTGCTGCATCCTCTAAGCCGGCCTCTGTGGCGCCTCTGGGTGGGGGGACAACTCCTCCAGAGCCTCTTTTCTTCCATTTTAAAACAGCAGAAGTGGTTTTATTAGTGCTCTCTGCTTTCAGAAACAGGAGCTGACCTCACTCTCTCCGTGTTTAATAGAGTCAACGAAGCATTACTAACCATTGCATGCATCTTTCTCTCCACCCTGCCCCTCTTTCTGTCCCCCAACAGGGCTTGAAAAGCCAACAGCAGTGATTTCCACTTGGTGTCTGCTGTGATTTTACTGTGTTCCTGGCTCAGAGGGCGACCGCCCCCCACGCAAAACAATATATAGGTAAGGCAAACCATGTGGTGCTTTAACTTATTTGTATATTTATCACAGCGGTTCTCCAAGGAGGAGGAAGAGGCCATGGCAACGCCTGCTTTTCTTCCTCCCACCTCACATTCTGCATCCTCTCAACAAATCCTGCTTAGAGAAACTCAGAAAGTATATCGCTGGGTTCAAATTCATGGGAAATGGGGATATGAATTAGGCATGAGGACTGTTGCTCCGCCTTCACTGTTGGAGGCATCCATGCTTCTGAACACCAGTTGCCGGAAAAGACAGGTGGCGAGAGGGCTCTTGTGTGCCAATCCTGCTTGTGGGCTTTTCCCATTGGTGCCCCTGGTTGGCTCCTGTGAGAACAGGATGCTGGACTAGATGGGGCAATGACTTTTTTCTTTCTTAGTCTTGACATTCTAGCTGAACCACCTGCTGGGGCTTGCCTTTCCAGTTTTCCCCCTCTTGCTTTTCCCTGATAAAGGTTGCTTTCATTTCCCAACATGGGTGTAAACAGGGGTGCACCAGAAGTAACTCTAGCTCACACTAGTAGCATTGTGTGGTTGGCCTGTTGAGACATGAGAGCTGCATCAGCCAGTGAGGCTTGCTCACAACGATCTCTTCACACCAGCAAATGGGAACGCCGGTTCCAGTTGCGTCTGAAGTCTTCCTGTGCTCTGCTCACCTGCAGTTTCTCCCCACCTTCTCCAGTCCCTCCCCCTGGGTGCTGCTCCTTAACCTGTGTTTAAACTGTGGGTGTGTTCCTCAGGTTTTTAGCAGTTGGCGAAATAAAACCTCAGCTATTGACTCATTCACTTGCATTAGTCAGTTTAAATGATGTGTGGACTTAAAACAGCCAGTCCCTGAGGTGAATTGATGCATCCAGACCAGGAGACACTTGGTCAGGACTGTTACGCATCTGAATTAGAGCCAGCCAAGGTTGGCTGATGTTCAGGTTTTGTTGTTGTTGCTGCTGCATGGCTATTCTGTTGCATGTAGGCAGGTGCTCTCAGCCTTTGCCCAGTGCTGGAGAGTGCGGAGTGGCAGAATATGGAAAACACTTTCTCATTCCCTTTTTCTTTTCCTCTTGCAACTATTGTGTAGTGATTTGCCTTCACTACAGCACTGTGTGTGTGCATGTGTGTATTATATAAAGGTAAAGGGACCCCTGACAATTAAGTCCAGTCGCGGACGACTCTGGGGTCACAGTGCTCATCTCGCTTTACTGGCCAAGGGAGCCAACGTTTGTCCGCAGGCAGCTTCCGGGGTCATGCAGCCAGCATAACTAAGCCGCTTCTGGCGAACCAGGGCAGCGCACAGAAACGCCATTTACCTTCCCACAGGAGCAGAACCTATTTATCTACTTGCACTTGCCGTGCTTTTTGAACTGCCCTAGGCTCAGTGGTTTAGATCACAGCGCCACCCACGCCCTGTATATTTTATATATATGTGTATATTTTGAACCACTTCTCCATTGATGCCAGGAAATCCCCAAAGATCCTGTAGGCATGGGGAAAATCCCTTTCTAACTGGGTTTTGGCTTGAGCTGGAAGAACTGAGACAACTTTTGTGTGTGTGATTGCACAGAAGCAGCTGTCTATTCCAGTCATCATTGGAGGAGAAAGGAACTGTAGAAGAACCTGCTGGATCAGGCCAATGGCCCGCCTTGTCCAGTACTCTGTTCTCAGTTGCCTTTGGAAGCTGACAAGAAGGACATGAGTGCAACAGTGCTCTCCTCACTTGTGATTCCCAGCAACTGGTATTCAGAAGCATGGAGGTGGAACATATGTGTCAGGGTTATTAGCCATTGAGAGCTTTATCCTCTATGAATTGGACTAATCCTCTTTTAGAACTATCCAAGGTGGTGGCCATAGCAGTCTCTTGTGGGTGTGAGTTCCACAGACTAACTTTGAACAGCATGGAAAAGTACCCTTTTTTTTGTCACATCTGTCCTGAATCTTCAAACATGCAGCTTCCTTGGATGTCAACAAGTCCTAGTATAGGGGAGAGGGAGAACAACTTTTCTCTATCCACTATCTCCATTCCATGCATAATTTTTATGTGCTGCTATCACGCCCCCTCTTAAACTTGCCTTTTCTCTTAAGTAAAAAACCCCAAATGCCTTTCCTCGTAAACCACATAAGCTGGAGCTGGGGAAGGGCTGCAGCTCAGGGGCAGAGCGTCTGCCTTGCATACAGAAGGTCCCACATTCAGTCTCCAATGGCATCTCCAGGTCGGGCTGGAAGAGAACCCTGCCTGAAACCTTGCAGATCGGCTGCCAGTCAATGGAGACCAGTGTCTCCCAAACTTGCTGTTTATGGACTACAGTTCACATCATCCCTGACCACTGATCCTGCTAGCTAGGAGTGATGGGAGTTGTAGTCCAACAAAGACCCAAGTTTGGAAAACCCTGCCCAAGGTCATTTGGAAGGCCATTGCCCGCTTGGTGGGAGGTGAGAACTTAAGAAGAGTCCACCCAGTCTGGCACCCTTTCTGACAGTGGCCACCTAGGTGCCTGTGGGAAGCAGGACCCCAGTGCACCAGCCCCCTCCCCAACTTCTGTTTCTGAGCAGCTGGAACTCAGAGGCATAGTGCCTTCAGCAGCGGGAGTGGAACACAGCCATTGTGGCTAATAGTCACTAGTAGCCTTATGCTCCCTCCCCTTTGCTTTTATGGAATTACGGTGATGGACAGGCAAGCAGGCTGGCCTTGCTCTATTCAGCTGACCTCTGTGTGTTCCCAGTGCTGAGCTCAGTGTGTCCTGATTGCAAAAGGTGAAAACTGCAAAGCTTAGCAGAATAAAAGCTTTCGTTCAGCAAACAGGGGGAAGAGGGAGTGTTTTGTTCCACTCCTTCTTTCTTGACAGATCCTAAACTGAGCATCAGGCTTCAAAATATATATAGGGATAGTAAGGGCTGGAATGAGGATTGCTAGTGTGGTACCCAGAGGTGCACCTGCCTGGGCCCTGTATTTCCTGTGCCCTTCAGAGGTTTTTTGATTTGCAGATGTGCCACCTGGCCATAAAAGATGGGCAAGCCCTGGGTCAGAAGGTTAATAAATTCAAGGCTGCTTCCACCACCTCAGCACCAAGGCAGGTGTCCCTGTCACCAGCTCATCCGTGCCATGTGTTTGGCACAAACTGAGAGCAGGAGAGATTGCAGACTGCATTCAGGCCACGGTGCCTCACAGTGATGGATCCCTGAAGCACATGAGCCAAGCTTCATGCCAAGCCCACCATGTTTTACCTACCCTGGTCAACTGCAGTGATCTGGGGCTGGATGGAGTAGAGAATTGCTTCCTGGCACTCAATGGCAGCAGCCAGACTCTGGGCAGGAAGTAAATAAAGGTCACCCCAAATATCAGAGGTAGGGAAGCTGCATCTAGGACCAGGACATTTCCACCCTCCACCACTTGTGGGCCAGGTCTAGCAGGTGGTTGGAGCCAGTAACCCAGCGCTGCTCAAGATGCTGCTTCTCCAGATCCCACAATTAGCCAGTATTTTGGGTCTTCAGAAGCTGCTTTCAAGCTCACAGAGTGTTTTTCTTGGGGTTTTGAAGGCATCACTGACCAACAGATTGGCGGTGGCAGGCAACCTCCTTGGGGCTCAGACAGGGTTTTACCTCTGCCGCACCTGGTGCCATGTGTGACACAGGACATGGCATATATAATTATTGGGCTGGAAAGGGGCACTGAGCGTGCCATGTTTATTTAACCTTTGCTTGTTTTCTGCCTTCTCCCCCACAACCCTTGTGAAAATGGATTCTTAAGCACACAGAATAAAAAAACAACAACAAAGCACCAAACCTCAGCAAATGTTTGCAACCCCAGACAAACAGGGCCTCCAGACATCTCCATCACCTGGAAGCACATGCTGAAGCCTCTAGCTTGGAACAGCAAGTGGGGCCTATTGAGCCGCTCTGCAAACAGAGGCAGGGGGAATGTTCATTGGTGCCAGTTCAAACAAAGGATCCTGGCAGGTGGCCACCTTTAGCCACACAACAAAACACTCTGCTTTGATTCATTTCACAGCACGCTCTTTCCTCTCCTGAGTGGTACCAGGCAGCCCATATTCACCTGAAAACACACAATCCTTTTTTATTATTATTAAATTTAGCAGTGGGGAGCCTTAGGGCCAGGGCACAAATGTGACCCTCTCTTTGGCCCTTGGAATTCTTCCCCAGACCACAGCCCTTCATTGCTCTTTGCTATGTACTCTCCTTGAGTGCTTTTGCCTGGTTGGAAATATGGCCTTGAACTCTGATCATGCCTCTTGCTCACCTGGCTGTGTAGAAAGTACCCTCCTGTGCACAGGTAAAATCTGCCAATTTTCCCCTCTAGCCCCTCCCACCATTGTCCTGTGACCTTTGGGAAGTTGCCCCAAAGGAAATGCAGCCCTTCAGCTGAAGCGGGTTCCCCACCCCAATTTACTTATTTATTTGTTACATTTCCAAGAATATGCACACTGTGTATAACTTGTTCTGCACCATAATCAAAGAATTATAACCCCACTGAGCACTGCACAGTTAATTGCCATCACTTGGAATTTTACTGTGTTATTATCACGGCCTTAGTGGAAAACGCTGTTTTGAATAATGTTTTTTATAAGATAGGGCAGTGAGCACTTGGGGAGGAGTTTATGCAACCAAGGATGTGGTGGCATAAAAAAGTTTGAGAACCAGTGATTTGCAAGTTTTGTTTTAAACATTTCTGTCCTAGATTTATGGTCTCCTGTTCTTATTACACCGAGACCGAGACCACGACACCTAAACCAGTTAAGAGTAAAGAAGCTACCCAGCACGCTGTCAGTGATAATAAGCCAAAACTTTGGTTCTGCGTGAGCCTTGAGGAAACACTCTCCCCAAAACCAGACTGCGAATAAATCACACATGGAAGCATCCTGGCTGGCAGTATTAATGCAGTACATTGAGGCTTGGAGGTACCTAAAGAGCTTCCTCCTTGATACTGTTCAGGGTACGGCATCGTTCCTTTGCAAAACCCGTGAGCTTGTGAGATCTTCTTCAAGCCAAATTAGGAGATTTCAGGTCTGCTTGTTGATTGACTTGGATAATAAGAATCTGGGATGGGATATGTACACCAGCCTTAATAAGAATCTGGGATGGGATATATACACCAGCCTTAAGAAGAATCTGGGATGGGATATATACACCAGCCTTAAGAAGAATCTGGGATGGGATATATACACCAGCCTTAAGAAGAATCTGGGATGGGATATATACACCAGCCTTAATAAGAATCTGGGATGGGATATATACACCAGCCTTCCCCAGCCTGTTGCCCTCCAGATGTTTCAGGATGGTGGGATTTGTAGTCCAAAATGTCTGGAGAATGCCAAGTTGTGGGGAGGGGTTGTAGACAGAAAACATGTTGTTGTTGTTTAGTCGTGTCCGACTCTTCGTGGCCCCCTGGACCAGAGCACGCCAGGCACTCCTGTCTTCCACTGCCTCCCGCAGTTTGGTCAGACTCATGTTTGTAGCTGTGAGAACACTGTCCCACCATCTCGTCCTCTGTTGTCCCCTTCTCCTTGTGCCCTCCATCTTTCCCAGCATCAGGGTCTTTTCCAGGGAGTCTTCTCTTCTCATGAGGTGGCCAAAGTATTGGAGTCTTCTCTTCTCATGAGGTGGCCAAAGTATTGGAGCCTCAGCTTCACGATCTGTCCTTCCAGTGAGCACTCAGGGTTGATTTCCTTCAGAATGGAGAGGTTTGATCTTCTTGCAGTCCATGGGACACTCAAGATTCTTCTCCAGCACCATAATGACAGTAAACATGGCAGAGTTTAATTAAGGCAGATAACAGGACAGCATGTTCATTGAGAATCCCTTTTATTTTGTAATAAGGAGACCATAAATCTAAACACTTGGTTGAGTAAAATTTAATTATTGGGAACAGAATCAATATCTTCAGTGTCCTTTATTAGAATAGCTATAATAATCTTGCCTTTTTATTTTTCCACCCCTCCATGTTTTCTATAATATCCACTTTCTTCTTCTGTATAATTGTTTGATTTACACTTTCTCTCTTACTAACCTTGTTGAGATACTCATAGAATTATAGAATCACAGAACTGTAGAGTTCTAGCCCAGCCTTCCTGCAGTGCCGGAATCTCAGCTAAAGCATCCATGACAAGTTGACATCCAACCTCTGCTTAAAAACCTCCAAGGAAGGAGAGGCCACCACCCTCCGAGGGAGTCTCTTCCATGGTCTAACAGCTCTTAATGTCAGAAAGTTCTTCCTGGAATCTCCTTTCTTGTAACTTGAAGCCATTGGTTCGAGTCCTGCCTTCCAGAGCAGGAGAATTTGTCTATAAGTCTTTTAGAGCCATCCAGGGTGATGGCCTTCGGTGCTTCTTCTGGCGGGAGCGAATTCTTCGGTTTAACAGGCAGCCACAGTGTGCCCTGTTCTCAAAAGTTAACAGGGGGATTGTTAGATATTGATAGCATTAATGGCTTAGCTAGCACACTGCTCTCTCATGCCTGGAGAAATCCCACTGGCGGAGTAGCAGACACAGCAGCCCATTTTCTGTTGCAGTCTGTTGGGAAAGGAGGGATTTCAAAACTAGACTGGTGCTCCTGATTTTATTCAGTGTTCCTGCTTCTCTTCCCCCTCCCCCCTCCCTTTCCCTTGCAGGTGCTTGTTTTAATGCATGAAAATGGCCAGCACTACACAGATATCCAAAGATGAGCTAGAGGAACTCAGGGAGGCCTTTGCCAAAGTCGGTGAGTGTCTATTATGGCTTTCAACACCATGAATTATGCATCCGGGTGTCAGGAGTGGGTGCCTCTGCTCTAGGAGCAGCAAACTGGGTCCCAAACACTCTCCAGCGTGGTGTCTCTGTGTGCCAGGTTTGTTCGTGCTTCCCCCTAGTGGGTGATCTTAGCCAAGCAGCCAGATAATATGTAGAACAGAGCCAAAAGTCTGAACTGAAAGGAACCAGTGCTATTTAAATGATCATAAAAAGAAAGATATATTTATTGAAATGTATTCAATAATAATAATAATAATAATAATAATAATAATAATTTGTTATTTAAACGCCCCCCCCCCCGATCTGGGCAGCTCCCAACAGAATTAAAAGCACATGAGGTTGTGATCCAGCATCATCCTGTATTTTCCCCGCAACATTAACCCAACATAGCAGAAGCAGTGTTTCCTTCCAAGTAGACCTGGGTTGGTCTTGAGATCTGCAATGGAAGCCTTGCTACTGCTTTAATGCCGCCCTCGTGAGATTCATGGGGGTGGGGGCATGAGAGGGGCTTCTCTGCGGCACTCCCTAAGCTGCAAATTGCCTTGCTTTTCTAAGGAGCCTGTGGCCTCAGCATGGGATGTGCTTTGGAAGTCAGGTTAATAAGCACCTTTTGGGGAGATGGAAGATAAGATCAGGCTGTCCCTCCCATTGCAATGTTGCTTTGATTTCTGTTTGCTGTTTATTCGGTTTCATGGTGTTTATGTATTACTTGGTTTCCTTTCTGCGCTGAGCCGTATGTAGCCTCGCCCTGGGACCACATGGTGAAGCACAGGCTACAAATGCATGCTTATATATGAGTATGTACACCTGCTTTCCCCTTTTTATGGGATGCGCTCCTTAGTGGGGCGCACCTGTCTCCATCATTATGAACTCCCAGGAGTCATTTGAAAACTTTCCTGTTTACCCAGACATTTGATGGCTAAGAAATACAGTTCCTGGCAACCCCAAGATCACTGGATGATAACTGTTTTTAGAATGTTTTAATGGTTTAAGAATGTTTTTTTAAATAAATACCTAATTAAATAAATGTGGGTGTTGTGGGCTCATTTGAGAGCAAGGGCAGAATACAAATTCAGTAAGTAAGCAAGCAAGCAAGCAAATGAATGAATGAATAAATCTATATTTTGTGACTTAGAAGCAGCTTAGAACAACCTAATATCAAACAATAAAACTCCACAATATTTTTCTCACAAGCCTTGTGTTTTTTTCTTTTGCATTAAAGATCTCAACAGCAATGGATTCATCTGTGATTATGAGTTGCACGAACTCTTCAAAGAAGCCAACCTTCCCCTTCCTGGATACAAAGTGAGAGAGATCATCCAGAAACTGATGATAGACGGGGACAAGAACAAAGATGGGAAGATCAGCTTTGAAGAGTTTGTTTACGTAAGTATCTAAAAAAACTCCCTCCTGCTAGTCCTCCGTGTCTCTTCCAGTCATAGAACCTCGGTGCCTGCTTCTGTTGCAAGGCAGCCAGCCTTTTATCTGTGATGGTAAGGGGGTATTGTGCCACACACAGCAGAGCTGAATGGACTGATATGAAATTTGGCAAGGTTTAAGAATTTTATTCCACTTCTTAAAGGCCTTGAAACCTCTGGGCTTCTTTTTCCCAAACAACAATGCCATCCACCCCCAAGACCACTTGGGAAAACTTGAGGGAATCTCAAAAGCAGTTTGTGGTGAGGTATTTTGGCAGTCGGGGGCTCTGCTATCCAAAGACAAAAATCTCCCCAGACTTCCTCCAGCCCTTTGACTCCTTTAGGTGTTCTAGTTGATTCTGATCTAATAGCATGCGAGGTGCTTACATGCTGTGCTTTGGAGCTGCACCAACAAGCGCAGAAGACTTAGATCATCCGATCTTTCAGGAGAGGTGAATTTGCAGCTCACCACATGTTGCTGAATTACTGTTCCCACCCCCATCCCTGATGTTTTTCTGTGCTGGCCCTGGCTGATGGGAGCTAGAATCTAACAAGATCTGGAGGGCTGCTGGTTCTCCAATCCTGATCTCCATTCTCCAAGTGCCAAGAGAGCACCACCCAGGCATAAGAGAGTACTATCAGCAAGTTGTATAGAATCATAGAATTATTGTTGGAAGGGGCCGTGTGGGTCATCTAGTCTATCCCCCTGCAATGTAGGAATATTTTGCCTGTTGTGGGACTTGACCCCAGATTAAGAGTCTCATTCTCTACCAACTGCGCTAGTTTGTGGAAGCTCCAAAGTTTGTAGAAGTACCATGAAATATTTAGGGGTGGGACCCTTGTGGGTGGGGGGTGGGGAGACTAAAAAAAAACAGCCCAATGCAGACTTTGTTCAGTGGTCATGAAATGCTCGCTGTTTGTTTGTTTGATGGATGGGGTATCATAAACCATGTGCCAAGTGCACTAAAATGGAGTACAGTCATACCTTGGGTTGAAGTAGCTTCGGGTTGCGCTCCATGGCAACCCAGAAGTGATGGAGCATGTTACCTCTGGGTTTCGCCGCTCGCTCATGTGCAGACACTCAAAGTGACATCACGTGCATGTGCGGAAGCAGGAAAACACAACCCGTAGACACGCAGTCACGTCTTACGTTTACTTCAGGATGTGAAAAGGGCTCCGGAACGGATCCCGTTCATATCCAGAGGTACCAATGTAGCTGGAATCCTGAACAGAAAAGACACTGGAAAATGTTTTGTCTTGTGAGCTGGTTCTCACTGAGGTGGCAAACCCAGGTTGTGGTTGCAGCGTTTGAAACGTCTATTAAGGGTTTTCCAGGATTGGGTCTCCTTCATGCTGAGCATTCTGCTTTACATACACCTGGATCCCCATTTCCTACCTGCTGAAACTCCGTATTATTGAGGTTGGGCTTGGCAAAGCGCACAACCACAATCAGCCTCCAAGCTTCAAGTCTAACATGGTGCACCTCAGGTACAGGCTTAATATGTCGCTAAGAGCCAGGCCTATCACTGACTGCACGTGTTTTTATTTGCGCAGATCTTCCAAGAGGTGAAAAGCAGTGACATCGCCAAGACTTTCAGAAAAGCCATCAACAGAAAAGAAGGCATTTGTGCTATCGGTGGGACATCTGAGCTCTCCAGCGAAGGCACCCAGCACTCCTACTCAGGTATCCCCTGAAATAATCTTTTGGACTAAGTTGAAATACATTCCTGCATCCTATGCTACTGAGGTTTATTTTCTCTGCCTCTTTTTTGTGCCCTTGAGGTGTAAATTGGGTGCAGAGACAGCACTCCTAGGAAGACCCCATCAGTTATTTTCAGGCACCACCTCAATTACCTCCATGCTGGTGATGCAAATCCCTAGCTCCAGCTGCATCCTGGGACCCATGTGCTCTGGCTGAAATGATGCACGGAGTCACACACCATAGCAGTGTGGTGTAGCGGTTAGCATGTTGGGACTAGTACATTGGAGCCCAGGGTTCAAATCCCCACTCAGCCATGCAGCTCACTGGGTGACCCTGGGGGCCAGGCCCTGCCTCTCAGCCTAACCTACCTCGCAGGGTGGTTGTGGCGATTAAATAAGGAGGGGGAGAACCATGTATCCCATCCTGAGCTCCTTGGGGGGAGAAACTAGGATCTAAGTGCAACAATTAAACAATTGCCCGGCAACAGATACTTAGGGGTGCTTTTGCCACCTACTGTGGAGGCAGATCATCGCTGTCATGGTGAGTGGTCCTCTTTTAAAGCTATCTAGATTGGTGGCCATCACTGCCTCCTGTGGGAGGGAGTTCCATAGTTTAACAAGGTTCCTTTTGTCTGTCCTGAATCTTCCAACATTCAGCTGTCTTGGGTGTAACCAATGTGGTGGCCTGTAGCTCCTATTCTTCTGACCCTTGGCTAAGCTGGCTGGGACTGATGGGAGTTGGAGTCCAACAACACCTGGAGGCCACCAGGTTCCCCAGCTTTGCCATAAGCTATTACTGGAATGCACTCCCTGTTGGGTGTGAGATTACAAGGAGGCCTCGTGGAGCCAGGGATCTCACTGGGCCTTCTTCACCCAGTCATGCTCTCTCGACCTAACCCAGCTTGTCTCCCTGTGTTTTTGTGAGGATGAAAGAGAGAGCCATCCCATCAGTGATCTGTGGTAGAAACATGAAGGCTAAATAAATAGAGGGTGGAACAGATCAAAACTTAAGAATTCAGTTTGCAGTCATGGTTCCCAAAGTGATTGGTAGCGCTCCGTGGTGGGCAGTAAGATCAGCTGGAGGTGTACTATGGGGGATTTGACCCTAGATACCACTGGATCAAAGTTCAGTTTCGTGGAATTAATTAAATGAATCAATTTAATTGTATTCCGAGTCAATGTGCAATTAAGCTTTACTGTTTTGAATTTATCTCCACGGCCTTAGTGGGTCTTGGAAGCTGCTTTGTGAATAATTCTTTATCAAAGATAGGGTGCACTGGGAAGGAGTTTTATCTGAACAGTTCAGATGGTCTCTGCGTATGTGACACAGTTAAAAGTTGTGCAGATTTGTGGGAGGCCTATAGTTAATTGCTTGAGCCCCAGGTGTTGTTTGGTGTTTCATTGTGGAACACACAAACACCAAGGCCATGAACCTCCTATGGGTCAGCCCCCAGCTTCTGCAGTATCTAAAGTGATTAGATGTGGGTGGGGGGAGACTGTCCCAGGGTTTTCTGGTGACTGATGATGCACTGAGTCCTCTTGTTTTGCTTGCCACCTGTGTGAACCCTAAACATACAATGAACTTGACAGTCTCCTTCTTCTTCAGAGGAAGAAAAATATGCCTTTGTGAACTGGATAAACAAGGCTTTGGAAAACGATCCGGACTGCAAGCATGTCATTCCAATGAACCCAAATACAGACGATCTCTTCAAAGCCGTTGCAGATGGGATTGTGCTGTGGTGAGTTTTTTCTTTGGACGGCTTTTGTTCTCTGGAGTTATGGAAGCAATTAGAAAGGTGCAGAAAGGGGGAAATGGTAATCTCCAGTTAAGTGACATTTTCTGTCGATGTTTTAGATTGTCACACTTCACATGGGTTCATTTGATATCACACTTCCCTCCAATAATTTTATTTTATTTTTTGCTCTTTAGTCTTTATTCCATTATGTTTTCAGAGAGCTCAGTGTGATGTACATATTATTAACCATTCATTTAAAGGATTTTTTATCCCACTCTTCAATCAAAAAACTCCCCCAGAGCAGCTTATCAATTGCAACTTTAAATAGCAAAATGAACCAAAAAATCAGTCTGTATAATTTAATGGCACAAAAGGAAAGTGAATTTGGAGTGAGATGGAAATAAGGAAACTCGGGTACAAGTTCTTAGTTACCAGCTGGGATGGAAAAGCTCAAGGAGAGGTCAGTGTTCAGAGAGGTCAAGGAGAGGTCAGTGTTCCAGTGGAAGTGTGGACTCTCACATACTAAAGCACACATGATTTTATTCTTTAAAAAAGGAGGTCAGGCTGAGAAAGACTGATTGACACAGCTAATTGGGGATTTGAACCTGAGTCTCCCTCATCTACATCTGCAGCACTGACTGCTCCCGATTGACTTAGCATATAGCACCAGTGGCAATGTTGAAACCAACTCTTGTAACTCTGTATGTTAGCTCTTCCCTCCTGTCTAAAGTTCACAGTGTATGGTTTAGGGTGTCCTGTTGGGTATTGTGTATGTGCTATAGAAGTTCAGCCAAGTGGCTAAGCTCACCACAGGAAGAAAAAAACTGTAGCAGAGATTGCTTTTACTTGGCCTACACAAACACATGCACAAAATATGCACACACTATTTAAAGCTGCTACAGTAAATTTTCTCTTCCTGAGCCCAGAGGGGTTCTTTGCTTGCCAATTCCTTGCAGAATCCACAAGGCAAAGGCAAAATCTAGTGGCTAACAAAGTTCTGCAACTTCCAGAGTTCTCAGAGTCCAGAGGTTCTGAGTCTAGAGGTCTTGCATGTTGTCCGACGTCTGTCAGACGAACCCTTTAGAACGTCTTCCACATTTTCACAGGCTTGTTCCAACAACCTCCACATTTCCCACAGATTCTCCTGCACTCCCCAGCACTGCAGCTTGAGTCCTTTTCTGCCCTGTGCCTAGTGGTAGTTGGCCCAGCAACAGAGACAGTCACAAGATGCCTCAGCTGCACATGGGCAAAATAACATTTCTGCCAACTCATGGAGAGCAAACCCATGGTCCCCCCCCCCCCAGTTTCCTTAACACTTTCCTTATTCCCTGATTAAAAGTACATGATTTAAGCCTTAAGTATATGGCTTGGGTCCAGTCCACCTGAAAGATCCTTTCTTCATATACGAACCTACATGGATGCCAAGATCCTTTGTTGATCACCCGCTCTTCATCCCATCAACTTCAGAGTAGCAGTTTATTCATTATTTCTTCATTACATTTGTACCTAGTTCTCCCTGCTCTTCTTTTCATCTGCACAACAGCCCTGTGAGGTAGCTTAGGCTGAGAGGCAGGGACTGGCCTAAGGTCACCCAGGGAGCTTCATGTCTGAATAAGGTCTCCCACATCTTGGTCTCACTGGTGGTGATGCGAGAGAGCCATTTGTGTGGTCGCTGCCATATTGTGGAATTCCCTCCCAAGAGAGGCTAGCTCCCTCCTTGGTAACTCTTCCTGCGGCAGCCTATATGACCTTCCTATTCAAACAGACCTTTTGAAATGGAAGTGCAGACTATTCTGATCTCTGGGATGCTGTCAGGGCAAATTGCATTTTAATCGCTGGTTCTGAATTCATCCTGTTGAGGTTTTTTTTTAAATGTTTTTAACTGGTTTGTTTTATAACTTAATAGTTATAAAGTCGTTTAACAATTGTTGGAAGCTGCCTTGAATCCCAACTTAGGAGAAAGGCAGGATATAAATACTGATACTAATTCTAATACTGTATTCCCCTCTGTCCAGCCTCTACCTGCAGCCATCAATGGGAAGCACAAGAAAGAAGCCAGCATTTTAAATTCCAGGCTTCTCTCTCATTCATTTCACAGGCCTCATACAAGCGATTTTGACAAGCCACCTGTCAGTCATGTGGCATCATAAGGATGTGTGGTTGCTGGTTGTGTGGCCCCATCCACCTGCCCAGTTTGGTTTGCAAGGCCAGTCCTGGCAAGAATCCAGGACATGGAGCAAAAAAACTCTCTGCACCCCTGCTTTTAAGGGTAACTTTGCTAAAAATAATTTAGATCACAGGAGGAGAAACCTTTTCCCCCCGAAAATTAAACCTCTTCACTGATCTGCTTTGGGCAGAAAAACAGCTGCTTATAAGTTCACATATATTAATGAAGAATTCGTTTTTTAAAATCCCTTGCTTCTTTGAGCAACATTGCAGTAATATTGCACTAATATTATTTAGAGGAGTTATTCTGCAAATGCCGTTTAATCATGCCCTGCACCTTTTCACAGAATTCCCCCCCCCCTGCTCTCGCATGAGTGCATAGACCCTGACTAATCTCAGTTTGAATCTTGTTCTCCCCTGCTTCTTTCCGACAGTAAAATGATCAACCTTTCTGTTCCTGACACAATTGATGAAAGAGCGATCAACAAGAAAAAGCTAACACCATTCATAATTCAGGTAGGGAATCCTCCTCCAACTGGCCTTCTTCCCCCCTCACTTCCCCAGTGGGTTAAAATAATGCTGGAGTTGTTCATTGACCCAAGGGGGATGAGGATTTTTTTTGCTTTTAGTTATTGAAGGGGCCTCTTGTTCTGTGCTTTTGTTTTATATCAAAAAGTAAAAAGGTAAAGGGACCCCTGACCATTAAGTCCAGTCGCGGACGACTCATCTCGCTTTACTGGCCAAGGGAGCAGGCATACAGCTTCCGGGTCATGTGACCAGCAGAACTAAGCCGCTTCTGGTGCACGGAAATGCCGTTGACCTTCCTGCCAGAGCGGTACCTATTTATCTACTTGCACTTTGACGTGCTTTCGAACTGCTAGGTTTGAAGTAGCTGCCTGTAAATATTAATATAGGTTAAAGAACAGGTGAAAAAAACCACCACTGGGTTCGAAGCTTATTAAATGGAAATGCATTGTAGCAACAGCGTTTGGGGAGCAATTTTTGCTTTGAGCCCTACCCCCCCAAAACCCCCCAACACCTGTTGGATTTGTTTCTGTTTTTTCCGTATCAGGGCCCCAAAACCTAATTCAACAGGCAGAAAAAAGCTTTAACTGCAGTATTTAATGTTGCTTTCAATGAAACAACATTAAATGTTAAGGAACGCTATATAGCTCAGTGCTGGAACATCTGTTTTGCACACAGAAGTTACCCAGGTTTGGTCCCTAGCATCTTCAAGGTAAAACTCAGAAAGACTCCTCAGAGAGCTTCTGCCAGTCAGTGTAGACAACACTGAGCTAAATGGACCCAATGGCTTGACTCTGTATAAGGCAGCTTCCTGTGCTCCTGCAGTTTGCTAGCATAGGGTTCAAGATCAACAAGACAGGATTTTTAAAAACAACAACAATGGTCTAACATTTTCATTTGAACCACTGCACAAATAGCCCCTTTGTGGGGAAAGGCAGTGGGTAAAGGAACAGCCAGGCAATTTTGGGCTTCAGTAATTTAGCTGCAAGGGATGCGGGTGGCACTGTGGGTTAAACCACAGAGCCTTGGGCTTGCTGATCAGAAGGTCGGCAATTCAAATCCCCGCTCCCATTGCTCCCATTGCTCATTCCCAGTTCCTGCCAACCTAGGAATTCGAAAGCAAGTCAAAGTGCAAGTAGATAAATACGTACCGCTCTGGCGGGAAGGTAAACGGCGTTTCTGTGCGCTGCTCTGGTTCGCCAGAAGCAGCTTAGTCATGCTGGGCACATGACCCGGAAGCTGTACGTCGGCTCCCTCGGCCAATAAAGTGAGATGAGTGCCGCAACCCCAGAGTCATTCATGACTGGACCAAATGGTCAGGGGTCCCTTTACTAATTTAGATACAGTGCACCTGACCACCCATAGAGGGGACAGCTCTTAGGCAAGAGATAACGGTATGAAAGGGATCCCTTCTGACTTGAGCCCCTTCTGTCTTCAGGAAAACCTGAACTTGGCCTTGAACTCGGCCTCTGCCATTGGGTGTCATGTGGTCAACATTGGAGCAGAAGATTTGAGGGAAGGGAAGCCACATCTGGTTCTAGGGCTTCTGTGGCAGATCATCAAGATTGGCTTGTTTGCAGACATAGAACTCAGCAGAAATGAAGGTAAGCCAAAGGCTGCACTCTCTTCCCATCCGGATGACGGACTAAGAACTACCCAGCAAAAGTCACTGCTGGACCCAGCCACCCTCTTATTTTCCTTTGAGCAGGCCAAGTTTTGCATTTCGTTGTCATCACTGCTGCTGCTGTTTTGGAAAGTGGCTGACCCCTATTTGTGGGTGTGAGCAAGCCAGTAGGATGCCATGGTTAGAATGCTGGGGGTTTTGCCACGGTTAGGGTATCCCTAAGATATTTTAAGCTATCCAGGTGCAGTCCCCAAAACTTGCCAGGTGGGACTGAGAAATCCTCCTGCTTGAAACCCTGGAGGTCCTCTGTCAGTCAGTGTAGACTAGGTCTGGAGACCCTTTCACCCTCTAGATGTCGTTGAAGGACAGCTCTCATCATCCTGGGCTGTGCTTGTTGAGGCTGATGGAAGTTGTAGTTCACAGAATCATAGCATTGTAGAATTGGTAGGGACTTCAAGGGTCCTCTAGTCCAACTCCCAGCAACACAAGGATCACCACTAAAGCATCCATGGCTGATGGCCATTCAACCTCTGCTTAACAATCTCCAAGAAGGAAAGTCCACAGCCTCTTGAGGGAGACTGAGCTAATATAGACCGATTCTACATAAGGCAGTTCCCTATGATAAATGGAGGGTCAAAGTTGTGTTTCCTGCAGAAAGTCCCAGATTCAGTCTATCACATATCCAGGTGGAGAACTCTGGATTCTGTAGTTGGGGACAGAAAGAATAGCTCAACAGTGCCAGGGAAGGGCCATAGCTCAGTGGCAGAGCACCTGATTTGCATGCAGCAGATCTCAGATTCTATCTCCAATGGCATCTCCAGGTAGGGCTGGCAATGACTCCCTGCTTGAAACTCTGGAGAGCCTCTGCCAGTCAGTGTAGGCAGTACTGAGCTAGATGGATCAAGGGCCTCATTCAGTATTAAGACAACTTACTTCCTCCCTTAGCCAAATGTGATTATGCCCCTTTTAAATTAAGATAGCTTCATTTGGGAGGAACGAAATGCAAACCTAGCCTCTCCCAATGGTGCCATCCAACATCCCTGACCCCATCCTTTTGTTTCAGCCTTGGCTGCCTTGCTCCGAGATGGGGAGACTTTGGAAGACCTGATGAAGTTGTCTCCAGAGGAGCTGCTCTTGAGGTGGGCCAACTTCCACCTGGAAAATGCTGGGTGGCACAAGATCAACAACTTCAGCTCAGAGATCAAGGTATCCGTGGGGCTGGAGACAGTGGGGTGCCTTGTCTAAGCAATAAAGAAATGGGCTACAACTGATGTTCTGACTGCCTTGCAATGATTCCACCTTAAACATCTGGTTACAGGCATAGTTCTTGCTTTGCACAGAGAACAGTGGGGGAGAATTTCATGCCCATCTCTTCCGGGTTGAGGGGTTTTGCCGAGGCTGCCTGGTCTGAGGGCCCTTGAAATCAAGTTATCTTTTCAACTAGGGAGGAGCATACCTGTGACGCTCTAGCTTTTATGGGGCTCTCGCCTTCCCTAACCAACATGGCCAATGGCCAAACGGCCTTCTGTGTGCTGTTCATGAGGCAGAAACATTGGCAAGATTTCAACATTGCCTAAAGACCCATCTATTGAAGCAGGCATTCCCAGACTCAACAGATGCATTTATTGATATTTAACATAATACTAAATCAGTAGCTTCTCTGCTTTTACCAATGTATTTCTTTGTAATTTTGGTTTTAAATGTTCATACATTTTTATTTTTATTTATAAAAACCACCTTACTGTGCTTTATGTAAGCCACTTGAGGATTTTGCACATTAAGTGGTATATAAATATTGCTGAGGGTGAGGATAATGAATTAATCCCACAGATCTTGCTGTAGCTTTGGGAGTGGGAGACACCCCCCTCCCAAAAAGCTGGATTATCTACTGGGGAATATTCCCTGGTTTTTGGAATTGAAACTATTTTCCACTGGTTCCCATCTAACCACCTTACTTCTCTTCTCTCTTTCTCTCATGCTTCCTGGATTTCTGCTGTCCTTCTTTCGCTCTCTTGCCTTCCTTTCTCTCCCCGTCCCCTTGCTTTTATTTTTGCAAGCTCACTGACTTCAATAACTCTGTTAAGGTATCAAAGCAATGTATACCTCCTCAGTGTTTTAACTAATTTAATGGTGCCCAGTCTTGTATGTGTCTTCTGCCTTGCAGTAGGCAAACCAATGGCTGACTCTCTTCTTCCTCGTTTTTGGTCTGCTCCAGGACTCCAGAGCATACTACCATCTCCTCAACCAAATTGCACCCAAGGGACAGAAGGAAGGGGAGCCGCAAATTGATATCAACATGTCTGGCTTCAGTGTAAGTCATCCCCATTCTTGGGCTGCTACAAATCTCCTTAGCATTGGGACATTATAGTTGCCTGGCTTTTGGTTAATTTAAAACACCAGATGCTGTTGAAAGAAAGTGGCACCTTCCCACTGAATTTTGCATGCGCAGCCCCATGTAGAACCCAGGTCTTCTCCATGCATAGCTTTATAGCCCTTCCCCTACCATACAAAGCTGCCTTCTACTGATTCAGACTGTTGGTCCATCTGGCTCACTATTGCCTACACTGACTTGCAGTCTCCAGAGTTTTAGGCTTTGCAGCACTACTTGGAGATGCTGGGGACTGAACCTTCATGCAAGGCAAGTGTCCTAACACTGAGCTGTGGACCTCCCCCACCCCAGCTTGTTTTGTTGGTGGTGGGTGGTGAGGAGGGCGAGCCCTGAACATGTGGGATTGGGCAATAAGTCTGCTAATCATCACTGCCCTGTGATGAGTTTGAAGAAGGGCCTCTTGATAGTTCATGGTGCTATCCCTGCTTTTCCAGGAGAAAGACGACTTGAAGAGGGCTGAGTGCATGCTTCAGCAGGCAGACAGACTGGGCTGCCGGCAGTTTGTCACCCCAGCGGACGTTGTAAGTGGCAACCCCAAACTGAACTTGGCTTTCGTGGCCAACTTGTTCAACAAGTACCCGGCACTCACCAAGCCTGAAAACCAGGACATTGACTGGACACTGCTGGAAGGTAAGGAAGGGCTGCATTTCCTCTCCAGGGTTCTTGTTGGAGGGAAGAGGGGAGAGAGAGAGAGAGAGAGAGAGAGAGAGAGAGAGAGAGAGAGTGTTGCAGAGGTGGAAAGCTGCAGGTGCTTTTCTCTCTCCTGCACTCAAAGAATGGTTATGCAGGGGGCAACTGGGAAGAAGACATTTCCTGGAGACTCACATGGTGTGTTCACAACTCTCTCTCTCAGAAACCATGCTGCCCTGTTCTGCCCAAGCTTTGCAGATTTTTAATGATTAAATGGATTTTTTCTCGTATACTTGGATAACTTTAATTTTCGCTGTGGTTGCTTTAAAAGTTTTCTGATATTTAACTTTTTAAGCTGCCTTCAGTGTTGTTGTTGTTTTGTAAAAGGGGCACCTAATTTCCTGTCTGTCTCTCCCCCCCCCCTTAACTTAGGTGAAACCCGAGAAGAAAGAACATTTCGCAACTGGATGAACTCTCTTGGCGTGAACCCCCATGTGAACCATCTCTACGGGTAAGTAGCAGGCTCACTGCCTGCCTTGTTTGGAGCAATCGGTTTCTGATACATAGAAGGGGAGCGCCCATTGTCCCTGACTATTGGGCTTGCTGGCTGGTGGTGATGAAGTCCTTCTGCATCTGGGGAGCCACAGAGGGTTTTCATCCCTGCTGGAACCTACAGGTGACTCTACACATGTGGGGGTTATGTTCTGGGGCCCTGTGCATGAAACCGTGTAAAATGGGGAGCACCCTCTAAATGCCCTTTCAACGCCCTCTCTGCCACTTCCTCTTCAATCCTTACCAAAAATACTGTATCCAAAAATATCCACAACTAGAATTGAAGCTCTAGGGAGAAAGCCGCTGCCGCTGCTGCTGCTGCTGCTGTGCTGCCCCACACACCAGTTGTTAGGCGGGGAGGTCGAGCAGTATAAACAAAGCCTCCGTGCCTCCAGTCTCTTCGGGGCTTCCTCCTTCCTCACATGTCCTTTTTGCGCTCTGGGGAGGGTCTCTTCATGAGCCACGAAGACTCCAGCTCTCGCCCACCTTTTCTGGGTTTGAATTGAACTATTTAATTATTTCCTGGCAGTGCGTGTATGCCCAGTTGTGTGTGTCGGATGCATGTAACTCTGGTGGGGGTTGTGTCTGTATTTTAAATATTGAGCTGGTTTAGCTTTAAAAAGAAAATGTCCCATGTGGCAAAAACACATCAACTATTAATTGATGCTCTCTGTTTCCAGTGATCTACAGGACGCATTGGTCATCTTGCAGCTCTATGAAAAGATAAAAGTTCCTGTTGACTGGAGTAAGGTCAACAAGCCCCCGTACCCAAAGCTTGGAGCAAACATGAAAAAGGTAACGATGCCTGCTGGCGGCGCTGCTGCTTAGAAATTGTTTTGTACAAATTCAGGGTTCAGATTCAGTTCACATCACAGACGGAGAGAGCCTGCTGCCTCCCCCACCTCCCCAGCTTGCATAATTGTGTTCTACAGCACACAGAACACCTGGCAGCTGTGCGTTGTAGGAGTAGAGTAGAATCACAACAAAGATTCTTCCCAGGAAGGTTTGCCCATAATTGCTGTTTTCATGGAGGAAGGGAAGGGAAGGGCTGTAACTCAGCAGAAGAGCATCTGCTTTTTCAGTGGTGGTTCCCCAATTTGTGGAATGCCTTCGCTAGTGAGGGGCACCTGTCTCCATTATTATTAACATTCAGGAGGAATTAAAAAACTTTCTTTCTCACTCAGGCATTTGGGAGATGGGGAATATTGTTCCAAGTAACCCCAAGATTTTTCTATTTATTCATGGAATCTGTATCCCTTCTTTTTCTCCAAGGAGCTCAAAGTGTCATACATTGTTCTCCTCCTCCTTGTTTTAACCCCCACAGCAACCCTGTGCGGTAGATTAGGCTGAGAGGCAGTGACTGGCCCCTAAAATCACCATGTGAGAGCTTCATGGCTCAGTGGGGATTAGAACCCTGGTCTCCCAGGTCCTAGCCTGACACACTTAACTGCCAATACAACTCCATTTCTGCCCAGGTGGGACTGCACCATAGTAGGCTAGCTGGATTGCATCAGTATAAGGCACATCACACAATCTAACCTCTCTCTCTCTCTCTCTCTCTCTCTCTCTCTCTCTCTCCCTCCCTCCCTCCCTCCCTCCCTCCCTCTCCACAATTTCCCCCTTTCCCCACGAGCAGCTGGAAAATTGCAATTATGCTGTCGACCTAGGGAAGCATCCAGCAAAGTTCTCCCTGGTTGGCATTGGCGGGCAAGACCTCAATGACGGCAACCCAACTCTCACACTGGCTGTAGTGTGGCAGCTGATGAGAAGGTATCGTTGAGCTTTAGTTTTTGACGTGTGCAAATGCTTCCTTGCAGGACTAAGGCCTTGGTGTGGGCTGGCCACAGGGTTTCCACTGTGGGCAAACGTTTCAGAAAAGGCTCGGGGCCTTTTGTGTCTGGTGTGGTTGCTTTTGCTGTTGTTAACCCAGCTTCTGCTGTCACACGGAAAAACAAAGAAGGTCCACTGCTGCAGCTTCTTTCTCCCCCCCCCTTTTTTTTAAAAAAAGGGAAATAAAAATTTGTTTGCTTATTCATGTGGAAAATTAGGGTCTGGAAAGAATTTGAAGCTCCAGCTGTAAGGGAATGACTATGGAAATGTCTTGAATTAGGGAAAATTGACAAATCAAGAGTTGACAACCCACAGCATATGGAGGGCGCCCCCTCCTGATTTAGCACAAGGCCTGCAACTCTTGTCCCTGGTTATCCAAGGAAGACTTCTGAGAAGTTTTTTCTTGCTCATTAGCCACCTTTTCACTGCTAAACCCCAAGCAGGTTATTTATTTGGAAGCTGTCCTCTGTCTTTTGTGATGAACAATGATATCTCCCTTTTCCTGCTCCTAGATATACTCTGAACGTCCTAGAGGATCTTGGAGACGGTCAGAAGGCAAATGATGACATTATCGTAAGCTGGGTAAACAAGACCTTGGCAGAAGCTGGGAAATCGAGCTCTATCCAGAGCTTTAAGGTGCAAAGCATTCCTCTCTCTTTCTTTTAAAATGGGTATTGGATTTCTTGCCTTTATTCTAGCATAAATATTCCTGAAATGTTGCAGCCTGGTATTTTTAGGTGGGTGTGTCTGTAGCCACATTCTGGGCCTGAGGCCTGCATAAGTAGCCATCCTGACAGGGAAAAACAGGAGGCTTCTCTTGTGGAATAATTTTCCTCGTGCAGACACCTCTCTTGACAGTGAGCAGTTTGCTAGCTTCTTCTAAATCTGCCCTCATCCACAAATAACTTAGGCCTTGTTCTAACTGAAGTCTGTGAGACTTGAGGCTGTCATCAGTATCTGGGTGTGAGCTGCTGCCGTGAGTTCTTGTTCCTCCATTTAAACATCTCCCTGCTTATAGATAAGGAGGCTACGCTCAAACTATCCTCTGTGACATGCTACTGCTCTTTATTTATTCATGGAGGTGCAGTTCACCAATTGAGTGGCCACCATCTGCAGTCCGGTTCACCCAAGGCATCGTTCCGCACGATTCTCAATGCTACAGGGCTGCACTAGTGCTGATCCTAACTCAGGGTAAACTGATTGAAATTAATGGGCGTGGCTAACCGAGATGGTTTAATTTCACTGGAACTGCACTTGAGTGAGTAGCTGGACTTAGCTGGATGCAGCCTGTAGATACTGAATATCAGCAGGGCTTCCTTTCAGCCAGAACTCGCCAGATCTCAGCTCCAGTTCCTTTCTGGTGGGTGCCATTGCCATTCTAAGAGAACAAGGGAGATATTCATGGGGAGTTCTGGTACCTCTTTTTCTAGAAAAACAGCACTGAATATCAGGTTGTATGGCAGATTCTTAGAGATGATTAAACACCCACAAGAGACAGTAAGAGCTGTTCGACAGTGGAATTTGCTGCCAAGGAGTGTGGTGGAGTCTCCTTCTTTGGAGGTCTTTAAGCAGAGGCTTGACAACCATATGTCAGGAGTGCTCTGATGGTGTTTCCTGCTTGGCAGGGGGTTGGACTCGATGGCCCTTGTGGTCTCTTCCAACTCTATGATTCTATGATTCTATTCTATTCTAAGAGATTTTTGTAGACCTCAAGAAAGAAATATTGATTCTTCCCAAGTGTAAGAGCTGCTGTTTGTTCCATTGCATTGGTTTTTCCCCTTGCGTGGAGGACTCCCTGGTCCTGAATGGGGTAACTATGCCCCTGAAGGACCAGGTGCACAGCCTGGGAGTCATTCTGGACTCACAGTTGTCCATGGAGGCGCAGGTCAATTCTGTGTCCTGGCAGCTGTTTACCAGCTCCATCTGGTACGCAGGATGAGACCCTCCATGTCCACAGACTGTCTCGCCAGAGTGGTGCATGCTCTGGTTATCTCTCGCTTGGACTACTGCAGTGCGCTCTATGTGGAGCTACCTTTGAAGGTGACCCGGAAATTACAACTAATCCAGAATGTGGCAGCTGGACTGGTGACTGGGAGCGGCCGCCAAGACCACATAA
Source organism: Podarcis vaucheri (assembly GCF_965113315.1). Lineage (NCBI taxonomy): Eukaryota > Metazoa > Chordata > Lepidosauria > Squamata > Lacertidae > Podarcis > Podarcis vaucheri. The sequence continues at coordinate 3,433,233 of NC_138758.1, read as the reverse complement.
CACCAGTCTTGAAAGACTTACGCTGGCTCCCAGTACGTTTCCGAGCACAATTCAAAGTGTTGGTGCTGACCTTTAAAGCCCTAAATGGCCTCGGTCCACTATACCTGAAGGAGCGTGTCCACCCCCATTGTTCTGCCTGGACACTGAGGTCCAGCACCGAGGGCCTTCTGGCGGTTCCCTCACTGTGAGAAGCCAAGTTACAGGGAACCAGGCAGAGGGCCTTCTCGGTAGTGGCATCCACCCTGTGGAACACCCTCCCACCAGATGTCAAAGAGAAAAACAACTACCAGATTTTTAGAAGACATCTGAAGGCAACTCTGTTTAGGGAAGCTTTTAATGTTTAACAGATTATTGTATTTTAATATTTTGTTGGAAGCCGCCCAGTGTGGCTGGGGAAACCCAGCCAGATGAGTGGGGTATAAATAATTTTATTACTATTATTATTATTATTGTTGTTGTTGTTGTTGTTGTTATTTATACAGTTCAACTGTGTGTGTTCTGTGTATGAATTGTCTGTCACCTGCTTCCTCAAATTTTAAATTACGTTAACATACTGCCCCCCTTCTCTCATCTAGGACAAGAGTATTAGTAGCAGCTTAGCCGTTGTGGACTTAATTGATGCTATTCAACCTGGCTGTATAAATTATGATCTTGTGAAGACAGGAGATCTGTCAGAGGAAGATAAACACAGTAATGCCAAGTAAGCCTCTTTCCTTCTTTTAGCATTCTACCAAATGTATTCTCATTTGAAACTCCGGCTCCAGGTCTAGTGTGCAGACCTCATAGTCCAAAGACATATGCTGATCCCAGAATTTTTGCTTTCAGGATTCCACATTTAAAGCACATGACTCCCTGCAAAGAATCCTAGTTGAACTGCGGAACTCACTCCCACAGGAGGCAGTGAGGGTCGCCAACTAGGTGGCTTTAAAAAGGGGATTTGGCAAATTCACAGAGAAATTTGGAGCTGTCTGTGGCTATTAGCCGTGGTGCTCAGTCTCCCACTTGGGGGCAGCAGTGCTTCTGAATGCCAGTTGCTGGAAGCAGCAGGAGGGGAAGGGGCTCTTGTGATCGGGTCTTGTTTGTGTTCTTCCTCCCAACGGGGTACCTGGTTAGCCACTGTGAGAACAGGATGCACGACTAGAAGGGCCTTTGGCCTGATCCAGAAGGGGTCTTCTTCTGCAATTTGTTGTGGTTACTGGGAATTGTAGCTCTGTGAAGGGGAAACTACAATTCCAAGGATTCCTAGGAGGATGAAATCATGTGCTTTAAATGTGTGCTGGATGTGCTTTCATGTATGTTGTGGATCTGCCCATAGTTGGTAAAATGGGGGAAACTATTCTTTGACAGTCTCAGACCCCCAGGGCCAGATTTAGGTTTGATGATTTAGGTTTGATGATTTAGGTTTGATGAGGCCCTAAGCTACTGAAGGTAATGGAGCCTTTTATATGTCCAGCTGTCCTTTGTCAACAACAAATTGTCACTGTTTTTTATGTTGAATATATGCTATATGGTAATTGATGGACCTAATAGGTATCTAAAGCCATTTGCACATAACAAATAGGAGCCTACACAACACAAAGCACTGTTGCTGAATGTAGGTTTTATTTTATTCATTTTTTATCTTATATTTTGGAAATGTACATCCAGGGGTTTTTTTGTTTAATTTTTTTGGGCGGCCCCCAAGAGAGTGGGGCCCTAAGCTATAGCTTGTTTAGCTTATACATAAATCCGGCACTGCAGACCCCACATGTTTGGGTGTAGATCTCTTCCTCCTCCTCCTCCATTGTTGTCAAGTGGCAAAAGGGTTCAAGACACCTGACACCCCTTCATTTGCTCCTAGGTATGCCGTGTCAATGGCTAGGAGAATCGGGGCCCGTGTGTATGCTCTCCCCGAGGACCTGGTGGAGGTGAAACCCAAGATGGTAATGACAGTGTTTGCCTGCTTGATGGGCCGAGGAATGAAGAGAGTTTAAGAGTCCAAGCACCAAAACCAAAGCACCCAGACCAACCCACCCCCACCCCCACCCGTTTGTGTCTTGCGAAAGCAGCTGATTCCAGAGGGAAAGGCTGCCAGCTTCTACAGCAGCAGCAGCAGCAACAAAAGAACTCTTGGTGTGGTTTTTGTTTTGTTTTGTTTTTAAAGGTGAACTCTCCATTTTGTCCTGCGAAAGGCAGAAATGCGATGAGAATTCTCAGAGAAAGAGATGGGGGGGAGCGTTAACCAGCCACAAGAGCTCTCTTCCCTTTCTTTTTTAAAAAGAAAGGTTTGTTTTCTCAAGTGCCTGCAAGAAAGCATTTGGATATTTTTGTGGAGCAGGCTGCTGGGCTGGCAGCTGAGGCTTCCATGCTTAGATGCTCCGTTCTTTAGTAGGCTGTCAGAGCTGGCTGGCATCAGTCCTTAATAGTGATGCATCTCACTCTTCTGTCTTAACAAAGGGGGGGGGGGAGTCTAGTTTTTATTTTATTTCAGGTGGTCTTAGAATGTGTGGCAGCATTGAGTTTCCATTGAGTTTTTGCTGCAGTTTCATTGAGGCAAAGGCAGTAACCAGAACTGTGTGTTACCCCAGGCACAAAAAGAAAGAAAGAAAGAAAGAAAGAAAGAAAGAAAGAAAGAAAGAAAGAAAGAAAGAAAGAAAGAAAGAAAGGATTCTACATCTTGCCTAATAAAAGGCTGCATTTTGCAGCTAGTTGTAAATTATAGAACTGGGTGAGGTTGTACACATTCTGTAATTCTGCCTCATTTTCTCAGCAACTATAGGCTGGTAGGTTTAATTTGTCCTGCATGATTTGGGCCGCAACCCTAACCCCACTTATGAGGGGTAAGCCCCGTTGAAGTAAATAATACTTTTGGGTGGGTATGGTTAGGATTGCAGTGACAGTCACAGGGAGGGGCAATGCTAGGTGCTTATTCCCTATCACTTTCACAGTGGTTTCTAAAATTTCAGCTAGCATGGCCTACACTTCCTCAAACATGCTCTCTGTAAAGATAGAAACTTGTTTTTTGAAAACAAAAGCCCAATTAACCTCACCCAGTTCTTTTCCCAGGGGTCCTGTGGGATGGAAATCTGCACACAGCTGGTCTCAAGGGAGGAGACAGGAAGGGGCAGGGTGGAAATGGTACTTCCAAAGATGAGTCTTCCAGCAGTATTCTCAAAACATGGTGCTGCTCTTATCTTTATTTTTCCTCCGTACAGCCTAACGATGCTTTTTATTCTTTCGCAGGCACAAGCATAGCAGGGTTCTCCCACCCCCCTTTTGGCTAAGTTTTCTCTTTATATATAAAATAAATTCTTTCGTTTTGAGAGCACCACCTTCAAAGGCTACTGCATGCCAACTGCTTCAGTAAACCAAAAGAACCAAATGAATGCCTTTTTTTGTAATATTATCTTGGTTCAGTTTGTATTTTGCTAGAGATCTTTGTTGTTTAACCCCAGAATATGTATGTGAAACATCTTAAGTTTTTAAATATGCACACACACACACACACACACACACACACACACACACACCTACCTATCTTATCATCCATCTATCTACAGGGCTTTTTCCCCCAGCCAGAACTCACTGGAACTCAGTTCTGACCCCTCTCAGGTGGGGGCACCATTGCCATTATAAGAGAGCAAGGGAGGTGCTCATGATGAGTTCTGGCACCTCTTTTTCTAGAAAAAACAACAGTGTGTGTGTGTGTGTGTGTGTGTGTGTGTGTAGAAAAGCATGGCAGATGAGGCCAGGCCAATTCCACAAACAGCAGGGACCAGTAATTGCAGAATGTGTTGAGATTTCAGAAACTATTTTTTTATATAAATAAAAAAGGGAAATGTTATCAGCAATGAGAAGGCATTCTATCCATAGGAGCAAGTGTACTCTGGCTTTGGCGAGCTGTTAGCTACCCTTCAGGTCGTATTGTTATCCTGAGCTATTCAAAATGATGTAATATGGAGACAAAGCAAAAGCTGTTTAAAGTTGAAATAAAGTTGTTTAAAATACAGACCAAATCTGATTTCTGTCAGCGTGCCAGTTTCTCGCCCCTCCTGGTTCAAGCCCAGTATAAGGCTGTCAGAAGAGCCTGCTGCTGGATGAAGGCCAGTGGCCCACCCAGCCAGTCCAGCATCCTGTTCTCACGGTGGCCAACCAGAGATCAGTGGGAAGCCCACAGTCAGGATCCAAGCCCAAGAGCAGCTCTCCCCCTGCTGCCTTTCCCAGCAGCTGGTATTCAGGAGCATGGCTGCCTATGACCATGGAGGCAGAGAATAGCCATCAGGACCGGTAGCTGATTGCAGCCTTCTCCTCCATGAATTTGTCCAATCCCATTTTACAGCCCTCTCTGCCTAAGTTGATGGCCATCATTGCTTCCCAGGGGAGTAAATCCCATAATTTAACTCTGTAACACTGTGTGAAGGAGTTACTGCCTTTTTTCTACCCTAAATTCAGATTCATTGAATGCCCAGTGAAATTCAGCTTGATGCATGTAATAGCCCTTTCTTGCATCATCAAACACGTGGCTCAGAAGAGGTGTTTTGGCACAGGGAGGGGGGCATGCAGTAAGCAGGTGCAACCCTACTTCTCAGTTCAAAGCTTGAACACTCCTTTCCACTCACATGACAGGATAGGGGACCCTAAATTAGGATGTGGGCTCCTTCATTGGAAGTGTTCACCATTCCTGTAGGAACAGCTTGCTGAACCAACTTACCCAGGAACGCACAGAGGACTGAGCAACATTCTATGTAAGAGATTCTGGGGACGGAAAACTTGCAGTGTACGTAGCTATGTTCGCTCTTCCCAGCCCAAACAAACAGTTTGGGATTTTGACTGTGAAATAGCATGGAGGAAGGGGTTTTAAAAAATGATCCCAGTGCTCGTGTTGCAAGCAAACTGGCAGCTCTCCTCATGGCTGTATTTTGAGTGCGGAATTCAGAAGCTCAATAATGTATCACTTGGTGTAATGTGTAGTTTGGCCCTGTGTCACTGGTTGCAATGAAGCCCAAATGGTGCTGCTTTGTACATTTCTTATACATCCCTCTGGCATGCCTATCATAGATCATTCTGTACCGGTTGCATTTCTTTACTACTAGCTGGAGAAGCATGCATCTTTCAAAACATACCTTGTAAATAATATGTATCCATATCTTGCAAACTTGCTGGAAATCTTAGGAAGGCTCCTAGTATCCTAAAAAGTGAAGTTATTCTCTGCAATGAAAGGACATTTTGGACTTTGGAGGGTTATCCAAGATTCTAGTCCTTATTAGATGAAACAAAATGAAAACCTTTTGGGGGCATCTATTGACAAACTCAGAACCTAGAAGAGGCCACTGTTACGTTTGCCCTGCCTGTTCTTAGGTTTTCCTTCCCCTTTCCCCAAGGATGGGAGACTGGTAGCCCTACATATGTTACCAGACTACAACTCTCCCTTTGCCCCAGCCAGCCTTGCCAATGTTCAGGGGATGGTGGGAGTTGTAGTCCCAGCAACATCTTCAGGACCTCAGGTTCTCCATCCCTGACCAAACCCACCTGCTTCCAACATGTTGCAAGTTAGGGAGTGTGTGAAGTGTGTGAAGGCATCAGGACCAGAACATTCTGCAAGAAGAAAGGATGGACTGAATAATATCTGAAAGGACTTGGGGAGATGGCTTCCTGTACTGTAACTTGGGGCAAAGAATATACTCTAGTGGCCAGAATTGTGGAAACCTTTAGGGAAAGTTGTATTTCTAAGGTTTGGTGGCTCATAACATAAATCTTATGGGACGTGGGTGGCGCTGTGGGTAAAACCTCAGTGCCTAGGACTTTCCGATGGTATGGTCGGTGGTTCGAATCCCCGCGGCGGGGTGAGCTCCCGTCTTTCGGTCCCAGCTCCTGCCCACCTAGCAGTTTGAAAGCACCCTTAAGTGCAAGTAGATAAATAGGTACCGCTTTATAGCGGGAAGGTAAACGGCGTTTCTGTGTGCTGCGCTGGTGCTGGCTCGCCAGAGCAGCTTCGTCACACTGGCCACGTGACCCGGAAGTGTCTCTGGACAGCGCTGGCTCCCGGCCTCTTAAGTGAGATGAGCGCACAACCCTAGAGTCGGACATGACTGGCCCGTACGGGCAGGGGTACCTTTACCTTTACCTTTAACTTAAATCTTGTTTTAGAATAATACCAGAAAATGATGCCATAAAAACATATAGCAATAGAAAGATTATTTAATGTGGAATATAATGCAACAATTTTTTTTTCATCGTTATTGTATCAAAAGGTATAGCCAAATAACAAGAAAAAGAAAGCACAACTGCCTTGTGTGGCAAGAAGTAAAGGTAAAGGGACCCCTGACCATTAGGTCCAGTCGTGGCCAACTCTGGAATTGCAGCACTCATCTTGCTTTATTGGCCGAGGGAGGTGGCGTACAGCTTCCGGGTCATGTGGCCAGCATGACTGAGCCGCTTCTGGCGAACCAGAGCAGCGCACGGAAATGCTGTTTACCTTCCCGCCGGAGCAGTACCTATTTATATACTTGCACTTTGACGTGCTTTCGAACTGCTAGGTTGGCAGGAGCAGGGACCGAGCAACGGGAGCTCACCCCGTCGCGGGGATTCGAACCGCTGACCTTCTGATCAGCAAGTCCTAGGCTCTGCGGTTTAGATTTCCTTAACTCAAAAGTGGCCAGTGGCAAATGGAGTGTAAAGAGTTGACTAGTCACCTAGAAAATGGTGTCATAGCCCTGACCTAAATCCAATAGAAAATCTGTGGAGCAAATGAAAGAAACTATTTTAGTCAGGGGCAATCAAGGAATAAAGCACAATTGATAGAAGCAATCATGCAATCTTGGTTTTACATTATAATACCTGGTGGTCTAAACTCCTTGGTTCACTCCATTGGATGCGGATGTAGGGCTGTGATTGTGGCCAAAGGTTTCCATACAAAGTATTAAAACAGAAATGGTGAGAAGTTATGAAATACCCTTTATCATGTTTTTTTGTGTTTAACTTACTTTATTTTGCTATACAGTAGTTTTTTATAGAATAAAGATAATTCATCCCAGATTGTTGCATTATATTCTTCATTATAATCTTATTCCAAAAAAGACTGATGTTATAAACCATCAAGCCTCAGAAATACAACTTTTCCTAAACGTTTCCATAATTTTGGCCACTAGTGGGGAGCGGCCATAAGCTCAGCGGCAAAGCGGATGGTCCTTCCTTGCCGATGGTCCCAGATTCAACCCCTGGCATCTTCAGGTAGGACAGGGAAGCCTGGAGAGCTGCTGCCAGTCAGTGCAGACACTGCTGGGCTAGATTTGACTCGGCATAAGACAGCTTCCTATGTTTGTTTATCATCTTCTTCATCATCATTATTTTAATAACTTAAATATCCACTTAATATAACAACATCTTTAAACAGTTTGACAGATTGCAATCATGATACCACAAGCAAAAAACAAAACAAAGCAGAGTATCAAAATGCAATAAGAACCCAGTAGAACTTTACCAAAACAGAAACACTGAAATTGTGCCTGCAGGCTGTTACAATGATTCAAAGAAAAGACAGTGACCCATGTTCAAACCCTAAACTGGTTAATCTTAACTACTGCCTGTTGAAACAAGCCAACTTTACGACCCATGGTTCCCATACTATGCACACAAAGACTCAACTTTAATCCCTGACATCATCAGAGAGAAAGCTCAGATAGGAAGTCCCTGGAAGGACCTTTCTCTGCATAAGACCTGCATGGGGAAGCTGAGCTGCAGCCCACAGATCCCACACCAAAGCATCCTTTGGCAGTTGTCTTGGAACAGGCAGCAGCATTCCAGATTAAAAGCCCAGAGCCCTGGCGGTTAACTTGACCTACTGAACTTTTGGCTCTCTTAAGTATCCATATGCCCTTGCCCAGCCAAACCACCACGAAATTAGTATCTCACGAGCATGTCTGCAGCCAGTGCCCAGGGCCACAAGGAGCAGTGGGGAGGGGAGGGAAACAGGCAAAGTACATATGCACGTTAAGCTGCCCAACAGCACCCACATCACCCAGGAGATTACAGCCACAGAGATCTGAAAAGAAGAGTTGTTCGTTCTCTGGAGAGGTCACTTCCTGGTTTGCATGGAGCGACAGAAGCACACAGCTGTATTGAGGCAGCACCGGGTGTTGAAATTTTGCACCCCTAACGATTTTGCGCACTGGGCAGCCGTCCCTGTGCCCCTCCCCCACACTATGCCACTGCCTGCAGCATTAATCACACTTTTGCTAATTGATAGCTTGGCGGGGGCTAAACTGTAATCACAGTTTATTAATGGACAGGGAGCAAACCCCCCTCCAAAAAAGGGATTAGAGAAATGATCTGTCCCTTTATAGCAAGGCAGCTTGAAATTAAGGTGGGTTACAAAGCCTTGACAATGAGATTGTGGATACCCAGTTGCTTAGGTAACGAGAACACAGCTGAGTACGAGGCCCAACAGGCAAGGAGGAGGCAAAACGATTTCTCAGCAGCAGCAACAACAACCAGGGGAGAAGCCCCGCTTGGGTAGGGCCCATCGCAGCCTTCTTCCTTTATGACCCCAGACCGTGGCGGGCAGCTGGGTAAGGCCCCCTGAGCATGCTGGCCAAGCTGAGATGTGTTGTGAATGGTGGGAAAGGCACAGTGCAAGCCCTCAATGACCCCTTGGTAGGTGAGGATCCAAGTGGCGAACCACAACATTCCGCAGTCACACTGCCAAGGGTTGTGTGACAGGAAGATGTATCTCAGCTTGGGGAGCTCTACCAGGAGGTGGCTGGAGAGGTAGCTCAGGTTGTTCCTGTTCAAGTGGAGGAAGTCCAGTTCCTTCAAGTGGGCGAAAGCAGGGCCTGCAGTCAGGGAGGGGAGAGAAACTGGATTTCATTTGCATTTCGATGGCAAGCAATCAAATTCACGATTCTCAAAGCAATAGGCAGACTGAAATGCAGCTGGTCCTTTGACACGTGCCCTTCTCAGAACTTTGTGATGTGGTTCTACAGACAACCAAAGCACAGATTAGGCAGAAATGTGCATAAATATGCATATATACATAGTACAATCACAACTTACATGCATTTAACTGGCGTGAAGGTTCACTGGTTGAAACACTGCAAGCAAGATGGAGAACTTGGAAGAATTTTTTGCACTGCATTTTCCAGGTGTGGAAAGAGCTTTTAAGCTCTCTGCCTCACTTGGGGGGCAAGGCCCACTTAGCATGCTGGCTCCAGAAGGCTGGGGATGCTTGTGCAGCGGCAGTTCCAAGGGGGCAGTTTGAATATACACATTTTCGAGTGTACACAGAAGCCTTGGAACTGAACCCACACATAAGCTGTGATCATACTGTGTACAGTGGAACCTCGTGTTACATACCATCCTCCTTGTGAACGCTAGGAGGTTACAAGCTCTGCTAACCCGGAAGTAGATGCACCTTGTTGTGAACTTTGCCCCAGGATGCAAGTGGAAGTCACGCACCGGCAGCACAGCAGTAACAGGAGGCACCATTAGCAGAAGCGCGCCTCAAGTTATGAACAGTTTTGGCCTAAGAACAGACCTCCGGAATGAATTAAGTTGGTAACTGGAGGTACCACTGTATATACACAAGGTTCAAGGTCTTTGCATGAATTTACAAAGCCCAGAACAACTTAGACTAGGCCAGCTCAGGGACCACCTAAATCCTTATCTCCTTGCTTGATCAGTGAGATCAACACTGGAGTGTTATTGATCATTCTTTGAGTTGGTGAGGCTCACTTGATAACAGCAAGAAATAGAGACTTTAGTGTTATCAGCACAGTCCTGCAGAATGCTCTGTCAATAGAGATTCAGCAGATCAAATAATAAATTAATAAATATTGATGAAAATTTTGTGTGCAAAATTCACATTAGTAAAAATCATTTGTGCTGAGAGTACATATTAGCCATATGTATATTAGTCCATTGTTTCTTAGCTTAATGTATACAAAAATGTGTTTATTAGGTACAATTATCATGGAAATGCTGATGAACTTTCGCAAGGCTGTTGTTGTTGCTTTTAAAGCCACACATTCCTACAGAAATGTGGGAGATTTTAGAATTTAAGATGGGGGGGCATGATAAACTAAGAGGAACTGAAATGGACAAGACCTGTCCATTCTTACCTGCAATGGACAAAATCCGGTTGTTGTTGAGGTAGAGCCTCCTCAGGTTCTGGAGACTGTCGAAAGGGCAGCTGATCCTGGTGAGCCGATTGGCCTCTAGGTGGATGCTCTTGAGCTGTGTCAATCCGCTGAAGAGCTGATTAGGCAAATTAGAGAGACGGTTGTGTCCTAAATTTAACGTGCCAAGCCTGTCCAGTTGGAGGAAGGCGTCCTTCTGGATGGTCCAGATGCGATTCTTCCGGAGATTCAGCTCTCTCAGGGCTCCCATGTCCTTCAGGGAGTCTCTACCAATGGCTTCGATGTGGTTCCTCTCCATTGACAGCTGTGTGAGGCTCGTCAGGCTCCGGAAAGCTTGTGGGATGTAACGCATGTTGTTGGAGGTTAGGTCGAGGGCTTCCAAAGAGGGGAGGTGGGAGAAAACAAAAGGGTGGATTTCAAAGAGATTGCAGTGGGATAAATCCAAACTGATGAGGTTATGAAGGCCTTGGAAGGTGTTGGCATGGAGGTAGGTCAGCCTGGGGTTCCTGCTGAGATATAAGACCCGCAGGTTGCAGAGTGACTTAAAAGCTCCCGGGTACAGGAAAGTGAGGTTGTTGCGATCCAACCAGAGGCTGTTCAGGTAGGTGAGGTTGCTGAAGGCGTCGGTGGTCAGCAAGCGCAGAAAGTTATTGGACAGGTTCAGCGAGATGGTGGAAGCAGCAATTTCCCTAGGGAGGCTGCGGAGTCCAGCGCTGTTGCAGTAAATAGTGGCACCAGGGGAGCAATTGCACGAGGAGGGGCAAGTCGAGGGGCCCAAGCCAGGCCTCAATGAACTGGTGAAGATCAAAAGAAGAAGCAGGAGGTGCATGTCCCAGCATTGGATAAAGAACGCGGACTGCCTTGCAGAGAGAAATGGCAGAGGGGACTGAGATGAATGAGGTGGCTTTTGACAAGTGAAATGAAGCCAAGGGAGATTAAGCTTCCTATGAACAAGGAGGGATAAAGTTCTTAGTCAAATGAGAGCTTAGAAGAAGGACTGGCCAAAGAGTGTCTTAAGTTCAGTTCTCTGCATTTCCACATCAATTTACAGCTCCGTTTTCAAAACCAACCCGTAAGAAATTTAATCTGCATTTTAGTAATAATTCCTCCTGACCCATAATTTTTGTATTCAATTTTGCTCAATGCAGACAGTTTTGCAAAGCTGTCTCCTCAATATAGATGCTGTTCTCATTTTTATGCACACTTTAACCTAGCATTTGCAGTTTTAGAAACATTAACCAGGATGGAGAACCACATTGCAAACATTAGGAAAAGTGAAAATTCCAATATATGTGTTTAAGTTTGCATGGAAAGAGCAAATTAGGCAGGTTTGCCTTTCTGTATATATTTATAAAAATATTTGAATAACAAAAATCAAAGTGGTTTGCAACAATTTTACACTAAAATAAAAACCACACATAAATTAAAACAGTTTAGAAACTATTCCCAAAAAGCAAGTGTGAACTGAATCCAATTTCTACTCCAGACTGGAACAGCATGTCATTAACCACAACAAGGATGTCTGCAGTCTACTTGTTTTGACTGATGAAGAAACATAGCTGTCAACCTTCCCTTTTTTGCGGGAAATTCCCTTATTCCAGCACGGTTTCCCACTGGTATCCCGAATTGTTAGATATTTCATAGACTGTCCCCGGGACAGGTGAGGCTGCTGATCCCTTATTTTCAAATCTGAAAGTTGACAGCTATGTGAAGAAAGCATTTAATAGCTTGCTTGTCTGCAGACCTCGAACATCCTTAGATGCTCTTCACCTATGATCTGCCTTTTTGAGAATTTTGTTGTAGCTGTTGCTCCCTTTAACTTTCTAGTTCAGTATGTGAATCTGTTCTGATGCCTTCTGTGACTTGAGGATTCTGCCTCAACCAGGGCATCCCTGGGGTTGGGGTCCCATGCAACACTTTTCTCCCCAACTAGGCTCCATTACCTGAAGAGGGTCTGGCTAAGCAAGAACAGTATGGTGAGTTGCTGGTTCCAGGGAGTAATGCAGACTCGGGGTATTACGCTGTGGTGGATTCTTGGTTACCGAGGCTGTTCCGCCAACTTATTTCATTATTTATTATTTACGGGTCCCTGACCCTAAGATCCCAAGGCGGGCTGCAACAATTAAAACACAATGTTGAAAACAGCTTAAAACAAGTTTCAGAAACAATTGTGTGAGTCCTAAAAGTATACATCTCTTACAGTATGAATTTAACTTCGATTCCTCTAAACATAGATTTGTAGATATGTAAGGGACCACAAGGAGGATCATGTAGTCCGACGCAGAGCATACCCTGTCGGTGGAATTGGCATGT